>NC_090934.1:996146390-996456390 GCF_040938575.1 Ambystoma mexicanum | reverse complement strand
CATATTAAATACTAATAAACACAAGTACATCTTTAAGACTCAATCTACTGATTAGCGAGTACATTCAACAACTTAATAAAACCCACCACAACAATCATATCAGAAGTGGAATTGCCATTTAAACACCTTTTCCAAAAGAGATTTATGTCAATACATATTAAAAGGTGGACAACTTTTTTTAAAATGAACAATTCGACTAGCATGGTGAAAAGTGCAAGTGATTATTAAATGCTTCATAGTTTCCACCTCATGCAGGTCTTCACAAAATCTGCAAAATGATTGATCAGTGTTCGATATTTTATAGCTGGCCCGCAAATGCTTGTTGGGATGGCGATTCAACCTGAATCTTAAAAAGTCATTGGGCCTCATTACGAGGTTGGAGGTAGCCAAGGTGCTATTAGCACCATGGCTACCCACTTACCGCATTCTGGGTCCGGGTTCTGGGAATAGGGATTTACCGGGTCATTACAACCTTGGAGGACCCGGTAAGTCCCCATTCTGAGAACCATTCCCCATTCCCATTCGAGCCCCCATAGGTGTCAATGAGAATGGGGATGGAGCGAATAACAAGCCCGCTAATAGCGGGGCCGTTATTAGCTCCCTGGTCCCTTAGCGGCTCCCGCTAAGGGACCCCGTAATGCGGCGGTAAGGGGTTAACAGCAACGGCACCCTTATCGTTGCCGTTAACCCCTTACCGCCGACCTCGTAATGACGCCCATTGAGAATACATCTATTAGAATATAATGATAAATAAGGCGCTAAAACATCAGATTTCTTATATTCGAACCAAAGATGATTCAGAGAAGGATAGCGATGCATTTCATCAATCGTCCCGCGCCAATCCCATTCAAACAGCAGATTCTTTATATACGCAGGACGCTCCACCAATTCTGCTCTATTCGCACCAATTACGTCCAATAACAAATCACATAAATCCACATTATTTCTGATATGGGTTAATGCCACACTCTCTAACATTGAATTCAGATCCACATATAATGAATTAGGAACAGGGGCTACACATTTAAAAAAAAAACAAAAAAAAAACTATTCCACATGGTCTGGCTAACTAATGAACGGTAACTATGCTCATATTGGATAAAAGCCAAAAGAGCAGAATTTAGTAGTTTTAAAATATTCCTCCATGCAAGGTCTTCCAATTGTGGCAAGGAATCATTTATAAATTTGTTTTTTTATAACACACCTAATACCGTACCTGAGTTCAGTTTCTAAACGCAGAACCGAGATTTGAACCTCTGTTGCTCTGTTTGGTCTTGCTTTCAACGCCAGGGAGTTGCCTGTGTGCTATCCTCTGAACATAGGGCCTCATTACACGTCGGCGGTGGACCAAGGTGCTACTAGCACCTTGGTCCATGCCGGTAAAATACCAGCACCGCCTTGGAGGAAAGGGGAATTACCGCCCTATTCCAAGGTTGGTGGGGCGGTAATTCCCCCTTCCCCTATTGCCCTTCACTATTCCCATTTTCGCCCCATAGGGCATAATGGGAATGGGGAAGGTGCTAATTAAGGCACCGCAAATTGCGGTACCGTAATTAGCTCCCTGGTCCCTTTGCGGGTTGGTCTTTAACGCCTGCAAAAAGCAGGCGTTAAAGTCTCCAACCCACAAAGGGACCTCGTAGGTGGTAAGGGTTAACGGTCACCGGTACCATTAACGGTCACCGTTAACCCTTACTGCCGTCCGTGTAATGAGGCCCATAGACCCAGTACTCTAGGAGTTCTATGCCATAGAGCAATATGAGAACAATTTTCTGTATTTACCATCAATCTTGGAAAGTTGATTCACCAAGGCTACCATACAGTTACATAACCAGTCCTTAATGTGGGATTTGTGTGGCTTTTCTCAAATCAGGAATCCCAAGTATATGAAATGGTCCATCCTGTCTAATTTCTCCACCCCATTCTCTTTTTCTTCTTTGTGGTACATTGCATTATCTTGGTTTTATTAGAATTCACTTTGAGGGAATTCTTCTCTGCATAGTCCCCAAATGCATTAATCAAGCATTGTAGACCTAAAGGGCAGAGGTCAAAAAGCAAAACGTTGTCTGCATAAGCGAGCTAAACTAATTTCAGCTCCTCCATTTTAGGAGCAATAAATGCATGGGCCGCAATGTACTCTCCTACATCCGAGACACAAAGGTTAAAGAGGCAGGGGGCCAACATCCACCCCTGCCTTACCCCTGAATATGTCGGAAATATCCTGGACAATGTCCCTTCACGATCTGATCTAATTTGATTATTAGACTGATCGTGTAGACCAATAATAAGACGGAGTAGGCCTTAAAGAATGTACCACTTAGATAATTTATTGCACAATAATCCACTCTAAAACCAACACAAACCCCCTGTATGAACATCCCACTCACTTCATCTGCCTCTAGCACAACGGACACACCTGCGGTCCCTACTTCACATCAGGCTGCAGGAACAGCACTTTCTTCTTCGAGGTAAGCCCTGATGGGCATTGTGTGCATTGTAGCAGGGTTTGTATTAATTGAGCTGCGAGCGCTCTTCATACTGTACAAGTCCCTGCTGTTCATTCTTAACATTGCAATAATGCTACCTATCATGTGCTTAAATTTGCCTGAAAAGCCCAGTTGGGACTTTTATGCTCCAGGCCTGATCTCCACAGCAACATGGCTGCCCCCTGTGGCCTGGATCCGAGTGCCTGGCCTGCCCTCCATTTATGTTTGTGATTGGACAGCCCATTTTTTTACAAGACCCAGCCACGGGAAACTGGCAGGCAAACACTGGCCCCTCTAAGGCCCACATAAAGGCCCCTATCTGACCCTGTCTGGAGCTATAGGGAACACCTCGCCTTGTCACTACTCCATGACCCTTATCTCTTGGTAACGTTCCCAATTGACTCACACTGACTCAGCCCATAGCACGCTTTGACCACAAACAAAATCCTGCTTCTCAGTTGCTCTGGTAAGCAACTAGGATCACATTGGTCAGGTCCACACACTTCCCTTGGACACTCTGACTGCTTTGGTTGTTTCCTGCTCCTTTCCCTGCCTGCCAATCTATATATTCTAATCCCTGCACCAATTGAAATATTCCTCGTGTTGTGCCTCTTTCTGAATGTTCTCTGCTGTTTTCTTAATGCACTGCTTTTAAAAAAAAGATAAAATAATGTAAATCTCAATTTTTATTCTCAGGTGTGCTTTCCAACTGTGGATCCTCCATTTTTGTACTGCGTTGTAGTGCTTTCTGGCAAATTCTAGTTTTGGTGTGCTTTAGGTATGCTTCTCAACTGTGCATCCTCTATTTTGTACTGCTTTTTAGTGCTTTCTGGCAAATTCAAATTTAGGTGCGCTTTCCAATTTGTTAAAGTTCTTTGAATCTGGGAATTTGTAGTGTGCTCATTGATTTTGTCTGCTTGGCCACCTGGTGAGATTCTGTTGGTGCTAAATGCTTCTAAACCTCTCCCCTGTTAGCCTTCAATTCCCCTCTCTTTTTTGTCTCTGTCCCCATGGTGCTCCCTGTCTCCCCCTACCATTCTAAGTGCTTCTCCATCACTTATCATCCTTTTCACATGAAGTCTGGAAGGAAAACATTTAAAAGGGCACTCCTAAGTTCCAACCCTGGTCTGCCCATTGCAGACACCTCCATCAATGCTTCCTCCAGACAATCACTGACATTCACTTTGTTGTTCCATCTTCTGACTTATGGACTCCCCATATGACCTCTGTCCTCTCCCCTTTTTCTTCTTCACCATTTACTGGTGGCACCAGATGGGAAGTGCTCCTGGCTCACTTGCATCTTCCAGTTGCACCGTTAATGTATATCACAATGGCACTACATTGGCCCAGGGTGCTCAGCCCAACCTCCTCCATCTTGACAGGCGTCTTCCATCTCTCTTCAACCTCCCCCCTCTTCTGCCACCCCTCCATCCCTCATCCCCCTGTGGTGGCACACCACCCCTGCGCCCCCTTCACAAATAATTTAAAAGGGGCAACCAGCTTCAATTAGCTACCATCAATTCTCGCGCTGTTATCAAACACTACTCTGACATGTCTCCTCCTTGAAGATCTTGACCTTGAAGTTCTTGCTCTCACCAAGACGTGTTTCAAGGCCAGCTCTGTCACTGCTTTTGACACTCTTCTCCCTGAGGGCTACAAGATCCTGTCCAATCCCTGGCCCTCCAGGCCTGGTGGCGCAATGGCTCTGATCTTACCTGAGTCGATTCCTGCCTCCATCATCCCTGCTCACACCTCCTCATCCTTTGAAAGCCTAGTCTGCAGGCTATCTGTCTCGCCTACATTCTCTCTTACTCTCGCTACCATCTACAGGCCCCAAGACCGACCGCCCTCTTCCTCTCAGAATGGACGGACCTGTCCTTCTCTCTTCTTGCCTCCTCCCCCAAACATATCTTACTTGGGGACTTTAACATCCATCTTGACTCTTCAGATGTGACTACTGTACTCTTTCACGACCTCTGAGACTCTCTTTGCCTCACTCTCCTTTCCTCTGGACCGTCCCACTCTGCCGGACACACCATGGATGCTCTCATTTCAACAGACATCCCTTTCTCCAACCCTCTTACTATCCATCTCTCCTGGTCTGACCACTCCCTCCTCTCTTCCCACATTGACCTCCCCTGTCGACTGATGAAGCATGCACCAGTCATTGCATTTGCCTCTTCCTTCATCCCTCCTCCACCCACTTCATTTGACTCTTCTTCTGACTCTGTTCTAGCTAACTTCCTTATCTCTATCTATCACACCCTGGACATCCTTGCCCCCGTCATGAGGATCCACAGGAAGCCTGCCGCCAAATGCAACTCTTGGTATGACTCTGACTTGGCAGCTATGAAACACAAGTGCAAAGCTGCAGAGCAGAAGTGACAGGTATCTAGCTCATCCTCTGACAAACACCAACTGCCTACTCCAAGCCCACATTCATGGAGCCACCAATAACTGGCTGAACTTTTTAAAATCTGCAAGGAACTTGCCAATCCTGGTACAGTCTCCTCAACTCCTCCTCTCTCCCAGGCTCTCTGCACTGTACTGGCCACCCACATCTCCTCCAAAACTCTGGATATCCTGTCCTCTCTGTCATCTGATTCCCCCATACCCCTGTCTCTTGCCTGTCTTGGCCCTCCTCTGCCCCCCCATACTCTCCTTCACTCCCATTGTACCAGACTAGATCTCTAGAGATATCCGCTCTATGAAAAGTCTCCCCTAAACAGGTGCTCCCCTGCTCCTCCAGAACCATCAAGGACAACATTGTCTCTCTTGCCCTAGCCTTGGATTACCTGTGCAACCATTCCTTTTCAACTGGCTCCCTCCGACAACACCTAACGCACTCCCTTGTGCAGCCTCTCCTAAAGAAGCTGTCTGCTAACCCTGCTTGCCCAGCTAACTATCACCCTATCTCTATCACCCCTTTTTGGGAAAACTCACGGAGAAGCTGGTCATCCCCCAACTGACCCTCCACACCAAAATGGCTGGCTGCCTCCATGACCACCAGTCTGGTTTTAGGCAATCCAAAGGCACGGAAATTGCTCACCTGAACACCTGTGAAGACCTGCTCTCTAACCTGGACTCAAACACTCCCTCTGTTCTGATCCTCCTCAATCTTTCTTCTGCCTTTGACACAGTCAACCACTCCATCATCATAAACCGTCTCCATGATACCCTTGGCATCACAGACTGGGCACTGGCGTGAATGAGCTCCTTCCTTTCAAACAGACCCTCCCAATTGTAAATGGGCCCTTCTTTCTCCTCCACCTCACTCTCTACCTGTGGCATCCCTCAGGGCTCTATCCTATCGCCATGGCTCTTCAACATCTAGCTTGCTCACTTGATCATCACCTTCTCCCCTCATTTCCAGTGTTATGCAGATGAGACACCGCTCTCCAAGCTGCCATCCTCTACCACCTCCCCCTCCTCTCTCATACCTGACTGCCTGACTGCTATTCAGTCATGGTGCTCTGCCAATGATCTCTGCCTTAATATCAGTCAGATGGAGATCCTTCTCATTGGGACACCTGATCCTTGTTGCCCCCCACTCTCTGGCAAGCCTCCCTGTGTGCCCTCCCCTGACCCACTTTTGAGGCAAAAAACCTTGAGATCATATTTGACTCCTCTCTCTCTTTCTCTCCACACATCACAGACCTTGCCAAGAAGTCAAACTTTCAGCTCCACCTCCTCTGGGCATTCTACCTTTCCTCACCTTCCCCAGAAGCTCAACATCTCCAGAGCCTTGGATCTCTCTAGTCTGGACTACTTCAACCACCTCTATTTCAATCTATCTCTTTCTTCCCTTCGCCCCTTCAACTAATCCAGAATAGCACCGCAAGACTTAACCTTGGCCTCAAGCCCAGATTTTGCATCTCTCCAGCCTTATTATCTCTCCACTGGATTCCAGTGACCACTAGTATCAAATTCAAGACCCTTCGCATCATCCACAATGCTGTCTGGGGCCTGGGACCTCTCTACATTCAGCTTTCCCTCCCTAAATACCTCCCAGCCAGAGTCCTTCGGTCCTCTGGCTCCAAATCTCTGCAGATCAAACAGTTCTCCAAGCAGAGAGTGGGAGATAGATCCCATTCTTCGGCTGGTTCTTCCCTCTGGAACGCCTACCTGCCCCCCTCAGACGTGAGATGGATCTTATTAAGTTCCGGACCCTTCTCAAGACTTTCCTTTTATCTTCTTCCTTCCCAATGCCCCTGCCACTGCAAATGGGGCCAGGTCCATTTAGAGCCATACAGGGGCCAGACCACCTTCCTACCAGTCCCCCCAGCATCCGTTGCCAGCACTTGCCCTTGGGCTCCCCTCCCGGGACAAGCCCTAACCTGGTCCACCCTGTCCACCGTACTCATCCTCCCTTCCCGCTCTCTTTCCCCTGGCACTTACCGGCTTAGCCCCCCACAGCACTTGCCCACCCCCTCCCTTTGGGCACCCCACTCCTGCAATTCTCCTTCTACCCCCCTGCACTTACCACCTTGTCTTGCACTTGCACAGTAGGACTGTCACAAGGCCAATATAACCGCTTTTGTTGTTCTACTTTCTTTCCTATGTCCCCCCACCCCCAACTCGTCTTGTGGCACCTGGAAACACTTGTGTATAGGCGTCATACAAATGTCCAATAAATAAATAAATAAAATATTTACTTTGTTAAAAGTGGCAGAAAGATTCATCGTTGCTACATACAATTGGCCTGAATTTGTTTTTCTCATGCCTGCTTTTGTACACATTTTAATATAAAACCATTAAAATTAGTTCTGTGGTGCTTCCTAAAACCAGTTTGCCATTTCTGTAGCCTTCCAACCTCAGATGTCCATTTTCCCAAGTAAGGAGGCAAAAACCCTAAATCGAAATATTGAAATAGGCCTATAGTTTTTGGGTCCTCACAGAGGCCTTTCATATATACAGGCACTGCATAGGCAGTTTGACAGGAAGGAGGGATAATGTTAAAGGCCACAATTTGTATAAAAATAAAAGTAGAAATGGAGGACCACACCGCTAGATGATTCTTAAATAGGATATTGCTTAATTTGTTTGGTCCAGGAATGCCAAAATTACTCATATGCATGATTATCTCATAAATGCATTCCTGATCAAAAGTCAAATTCCACTCCTCACCTGAGTGATAAGGCTCATCATTAGAACAGTACAATGGCTTAACCACAAAAGCCTTTGGATAATGCTCAACCCATGATTGCTCTGCTCCAGAGTTCATTTATTTTCCTGATTGGGTGGATCCCACTTGAATTATGACCTGCCAGAAGGAGGAGACATCTTTACTGCGTAATAGATGCAACATCCTTTCCGCATCTGTTTTTATATAATTATGCGAAATAGACTTTTCTCCAGTTAGAGAAGGCCTGACTTGCTTTTTTTAACTAGGACAATACCCTTTCTCTACTATCATCTGGTCAAAAATGTACAAATGCCGAGGCGAAGAGTTCGAGCCTATTTGAGCATATCCCTAACCAGAAACTCCCCAAGGTGCATATTTAGAAAACCATCCATGTACTGTAGATTAAAAGTATTATATTTCCATTCCAAAGTAGTATTGTGCATAATAGAGGAATGTTTCCCATTAAAATGATTCACTTTCCCCTTATTCCACATATTCCAGGTATTTTCCAGATTTACAATTAAAATTAAGATAGTTAATTACCATTGTCGCCCTGCACAATACAAGCATTGAATTCACATTTTACCATGTCATGATGGCTTAGTGCAGTCAGGACCACTTCCAAAGATTTACAACAGAAAACACAAATAATTATCTACGAAAATATAATCCACCAAATATTTGGTTAAGTATTATGACAAGGAATATCTCCAATTAACAACACCATTAAGCATCTGCAAACCCAGTTCCACAAGACAGTTCAGCCACTTTCTTCCAGACCACCATTCCCCATTCTCTTTGCCAGTTACACTTGGAGTAACTCTGTCAAGATTCTGTTATTGAACAATTAGAATTAAGATCCCCTTCTAGCAACACCAAACGCAGCCTAGGGATAGCCACCCAGTGATCAAATCTGATTTCTAGGTTCCCCTTCAATCCACAAAATAACTTGCACAGCAAACGCCCCTTTAACAATGTCGAAGGTTTGAACAAAGTTTAACCCTACACATGATTTAATAAGAATCATAAGCCCCACAGATGGCCCGCTCCGCTCACCCTTAGTGGCTGACTGAAAGGCTACCTGGTAGCTGTCCAATCCTGGACACTGAATTAGCCAGGACTCCTGAAGCAAAATAATAAAATACTTTCTAAAATAATCCCCTAATGAACTGTTTGTAAACAATTTCACAAGATAAAATACAGAGGGAAGGCAGTTTCTTCAAGGTGAGGAGTTGTAGGGTGATTCTCTTCCTTCCCATTTCCATTCAAAGCCCCAGCCAACCAGGACCAATCTGTCACGGTTTATTACACGGCACACTCCAGCCAGGGAACTCCTTCCCCTACAATCAAGGTGGCGCACAATAAAACGCTTTTTGTTTTTAATATACTGCAGATTCTTTTGAATAGGCCTCCAACCCGTGCCGCACTCAACCTCCACAAACACCCCATGTCACAATGGACTAGGCACCAGGCCGGTGTGCATTAATAAGATATTTTATTTATTTATTATTCAATGTAAATGAGGATAATCAAAATACAAGAGGCACGAAAATTGTGGCAACACAAATGCAATATCCTATCTAGAGCGACAAGGGGAAATGGGCTGTTGCACTCGCTTTTGCTATAATGACAAACAGGAAAATACAATCGGGTTGAAATAGACAGTTACACTCGCTTTTGTTTTTATGACAAAACAGGAAAATAACTATTTCACACAAAGTGATAGCACCAAACATTAAGCACTCCCCCCTGCAACACTCCCCCAAACATCAATTAAACTTGATTCCTTTGAATGGAAGGAGTAGGAATATAGGGAGGAAATCGGATTTTGGGTGAAGCCCACAACCACAAGATGAGAAGCCAGCAAAGAAAGGGAAAACCAATTTTTGGAGAAAAATGGCAGAATGGGATTTTGATTATTACTCACAACTGCTAGGGGATAGAATAGAAGAACATTCGTATTGCTTACACTTATGAGATAGGCAAAGTTTCAGAGAATACTAATCAGCACATCAAGGCAAAATAGAAATGAAGTAGGAAAATCGGTTTTGAGAAAAGGCAACTGTAAAGGGAAAATATAGTGGCAAAATGGAAATTTGTTTATACCGGGACTTAAAATGACAGGCAGCTCCGGGAAGATGTTGAGCTTACGATAGGAAAATCGGTTTTCAGTGACAACGACAGAGGCTCATAACAGGTAGATTTCTAGGTAAAAGGGATTGCTCACAATGCGAACAATGGTTTGAGTTTAATAGGACAGATGCAAATAGGAATTTGTTTGGTAAAGAACACAATAAATGGACGCATTCGGTTTTTAGTTACAAGGAGAATAATTCTTTTGAGGCAACACTTTACTGACTATAACAATGAAATCAAAACACCAGGAACAAGATGGTTGATTTTGAATTCCAACAATCTTGAACATTGAATTTCAATTTACTTGAAAAAAATACTAAGGATTTACACAGACAACTGAGAGGTTTTTCAAAGGAGATTTGGTAACATAGACAGGCAAACAAGGGATTCTTCTATGGGGAGATGGCTAAATTATACGCGCGGTTGGAGTTTTCCATGGGGAAATATTGGATGCACTGCTACAAAAATGAAGGGTTTATGCTATTTAGGGCTGGGGTTAAATGCTACGTAGCAAGCCTTGGTTTAGGATTCAGGAAAGCCACCTTGATCTCAGGTCACTCTAGAAAGATAGAGCAAGGGATCTGGTCACTGCACTCTCTAGGATGGTAAGGTACAGCAGCCTTCTCTCTGTCCTCCTTTTCTGTCCCCCCAGTTTTTGTGTGTGTGTGTACTAAGTCCTAGTACAGTCCCCCTTATATAGCAGAAATGGCATCACTACATTTAAAATCTAGGGGGAGTACCCTGTAATTATCCCTGCCGTCAGGATTGGACAGTTTCTCTCTCTCGCTGCGCCCCCCAGTCAGGATTGAACCAGGGATTTTGGAGCACCATCTGTCTTTCCCCTTTATTACCCTGCTTTGTTCTCAGCTCAGCTTTTTGGCAAAAATTAGTTATGTATCATAACTTCATAATTGTACTAGCAACTGCCATATGCAACATATATTCTGTTTTAGTTGGTCACAGCGAATTAGATAAGCTGATCGCCAAATCTGTGTTGATGTAGCATGGCCATGTGCCACCTATTTGCCATTTTCATAAAATGTACAACAGTTATGAATATGTAAGTTCTCAATCATGTTCCTAATTTCATCTTCCACCTTTTCATCAAATCTCATAATTGTCAGATGTTCAGATCAGTCAGACACCTGATCTAACTGGCCATTACAGTTCCCAGAGTCCCAGGTAAATTTAATTCATGTCCTTAAAACCGCCTGGAAATTACATGAACAAAGGCATAACATTGAGATCCACCCTCAGTCTGATGGCGGTGCAAAATGCCTAAAATGAAATAGTCATTTAATCTGAATGATGAGTGTGTCTGTCAGCAGAATGTGGGCTGGCCACTTCATCCCCCACAGCCATCTGTTCCCCTGGGTCAGCCTGTGACACTAGGTTTTTTATGAGTCTCTTTGAAATTGACACTTTTCTCTTTGAAGTGGGTGCAACAAGAACTTGCTGTCAGAAAGCACCAAAGTATTAACTGAAAAGGATACGGTACTTAAAAGGATACAGGTGGTAGGGTCTTCCGGATCCCTGTTCACGCGTTTTGATAGTTGTGAAGTCAAGTTAAGACCATCCAAATGATACAACTCTCTGACTGGTAAAACGGGCAGAGCGATGGATCACTGGAAAGGGCGTGGGTAAGGTATAAGAAGTCAGCCTAGAACAAAATAAAGTATCATGAATAACTGCCCAACCTGGGTATGATGGAATAGGAAATGTCAAGAATGCACACACTGACCTTGAGTCTAGGGCAGATGAATCCAGAAGAGTCTCTTGCGGAATCCAAGGTAGAACCAACGACAAGGAAGGGAAGATTAGTAAGGGAGACTTATCCCGAACGGAACGAGGCTCACGCTAGATACCGGGTTGATGCACCACAGGATAGCGTCCAAAGTACTGTTCACTGTCACCTTCCAATTATCCTTGAAAAGTTTCCTTCCCACGTAGTGTAAAGTATAGAAATGAATCAATCCCCCTGTTAATAACACAGGTGCAGGAGTTGGAAATAGCGCTCCTTTTAAGGTATAAACAAAGTACACGCGGTTCTGGACAGCCGCGAAGAAAACAGCGTGTGCGTGTGGATTTACACGCGATTAGGATTCAGGCAGTCCAGGCCAGCAGCGCTTGAAGACAACATATGCGTGTGGATTTACACGCGAGCAGGATTCACGCAGTCCAGGCCAGCAGCGCTTGAAGATAGTGTGCGCGTGTGGATTTACACGCGAGCAGGATTCACGCAGTCCAGGCCAGCAGCGCTTGAAGATAGCATACGTGTGTGGATTTACACGCGAGCAGGATTCACGCAGTCCAGGCCAGCCGTACTTGAAGATAGCGTGCGCGTGTGGATTTACACGCGAGCAGGATTCACGCAGTCCAGGCCAGCAGCGCTTGAAGATAGCGTGCGCGTGTGGATTTACACGCGAACAGGATTCACGCAGCCCAGGCCGGCCGCGTTTGAAGACAACGTGTGGATTTACACGCAACCAAACAGCTCCAGGAATCAGCGTGTGGCGAAAACACGCTATAGAAGGCCAAAAAGGTAGCTGTAGTAACCTGCAAGGATGCAGACCGGAGGTTCAGCTACACAACGCCAATTGATTCGATCAGAAGCAGCGAGTGAAGTTTCCACGCTGCTTAAATACGTAAAGCCGTAGTTCACGTGACGAAGCAGAATACACGTGAGTTAGCGACGTGAAAAGTGCAAAAGTCGTTTTCCCGGCAACGTGTCGAACAACCGCCATTTGGAATAGAACGGTCTAGCTGTTCTACGAGCGTAGGAGGTAGGACCACGTCCAGCATGCATGACACTTGCACCTTTTTGTCATGCTTTAGCCGAGGATTGCCTTCTTTGAAATCCCTGCATTCCTGCCATCATGTCTGCAGAACAGGGAATTAGAATGCCTCCTGCAGCATCACATTTTTATTACAGGATAGTTAGAGGATAGGTGTGATATCCAGCTGGATGTGGGGCTAGCCATTGTGAAGTTCCTGCCTCAGCCAAAATCAGTTTTTCCTAAAGTAGTGTCTCTTCACAGGTTACAGGAGTTTTGTGGGTGAAACCTAATGTACAGTTGCTTTGGTCACTCCCCACATCATGTTTCCCTGACATTTTTCTGTGAGCAGTGGTTTCTTTTTCAATTGTGGCTTTTTAAAGCTGGTTTATTTTTAAATACAAGTGCAGGCCGTTTTTGCTTTTAATGTTTAAAAATCCTCTCTTGCAGGTCACAGGATTCTTTGATTTCTCCTTCTTGGGTGAATTTACATTGCTGATTGTCCATAGATGATGATGGGTAGGCCCGTTCCCACGTGGTTCTTTAATTTGACATGAACAAAGAGAAAAAGCCAGGCCGTTTTTGTTGTAGTGTTTAAATTCCTACCACTCATGTGAAATAAAAGCAAAAGCCAGGCCGTTTTTGGTTGCAGTGTTTAACTTCTTGCCATTCATGTGACAGGGAAAGCAAAGCAGGGCCGTTTTTGGTTGCAGTGTTTAAATACTTGCCACCCATGTGACAGGGAAAGCAAAGCAGGGCCGTTTTTGGTTGCAGTGTTTAAATGCTGCTGCTCAGGTGAAAGGGACTTCTGTTTGGGGCCTTTAAATGCACCCCACAAATCCCTAGGTTCTTTTTGGCATGCGGAGCAATTCTTATCATCTGGACCTCTCTGCCCTTTTGTGAATCTCCCTTAATAGATATTGCAATGTTGTTGGGGGACCAAATAGGCAGATTCAATGCATCTAACATAACCAGTGATTGAATTTTTTGATCAATTGGTGAAATAACATAACCCAGCTGCCTCTAGGGATACGATTCCTTGAGGATGCAGTCGTAGACAATTTTTGAACTAATGTCCACCACAGCTCCATCTGTTCTACTCATATCAACACAATCCACCTTTTCTAGATCTTTACTAGAGATTGCTCATAGATTGGGTATTTCAGCCATAAGAGCCAAGATACATGATCTATTAACAATATAACTTCTATTCTCCAGAAGAAAGCTTTCAACCCGCAGTTTATAACCAGCACAGTCAATATCATGTGTTTTAGGACCTGCAGAAAGAGAACAGTTAACAGCAGCTTGCTTGCTCAGAGGACCGACTGGACCTCTGCGGCTGTTAACCTTAGGTTGAGCTACACGCACGCGCTTTAGGATGCTCTGCACTTTATTTATCTTGAAGTGACAACCCTCCCTTCTAGACAAGATCCCAAACGTGGCTCTACATCAACAGCTTAGCACCATTGAGAGGAGACCCAATTCTTAGGGCGCACCACCAAAGACCCAGCATCCCGAAATGCACCTGCTCCCCCACACACATCCATTAATTCTAACTCTGTTAGAATTAATCAAGGAGTTCCCCCAATTGAAAGCAGGGAGACATACAGGACCCTTTCTACCGTCAAGTGGACCATCCCCTCCATTCTTCAGACACGCAAACAGACTAGGTGGAGCATCCCTTAGTCAAACGTTACAGTTGGGATCAAGACATGTACCCTTATTTATTTAATAATTTATTTATTTATTTATTGTTCGCTTTTTAGGCACTTATACAGGAAGTAAACACTGTTTCAAAGCACCCACAGGGCAACATGGAGGGTACAGGGGGTGAGAAACAATGAAAAACATAACAAATATTCAATACAGTGGCAGGGGGATGACAAACCTACAATGCCTTGTGAGTGTTCAGAACGTGCAAGTGCAGAAGGGAGGCAGAATGGAATAGGTACTGCAGTGCTCATGGGTGAGTAACAAGTAAGTGCAATGAAGGTAAGTGCGAGCCTCCACAGTGGAGAGTGAGCCGAGGCAAGTGTTGAGGATAGAGTGACACGGAGTAGTTGAAACTGCCACAGACTTGTCACTCCAAGGGCACAATGCAGGATCGGTTTGCAGTGATACATTTACACAAAGTGTGACAAGAGCGATAGGTGGCAAAATGAGTTGTCTGGAATACATATCTGCCTCCAGTGAGGCCGCATCCCCTTGATTTATGGCAAATGGCATGGTCAAAAACTCAGTCATCCTCCACGTCACTTGATTGCATGTGTTGGGGAGATTTAAAGATCTTAGAAAGTTCCACAAAGAGCTTCTATTCAGAATCTTAGCCTTCATGTTTTTAGACTTCTTCCCCTTAGGCTCTTTAGAAGTCCGAGTGCGCTTAATAGCAGGGTTCCCATTCTCCAGAAGTACACTACTGTCATCCTCCACCAAAATGCTGCAATTTTTGCCGGTACATCTGGTGGAATATTTCTCAGGGGACTGGACACATGAACTCCAGCCAAACCAGGCACCGAAGAAGACAGAGGCAAGATATTATCAATAGTTACAGGAAAAGCCTCCTGTGCCGGAATTGGCTGCCGAGAAGCAGCAGGAGATCTACTTTGATGGTTACCCTGAAGCAGGGATTGAAAGAAGTATTTTAGTTTAACATGGATTCTAGTATTTTCCAATTTAAAGAGGATGGACTCCAGCAATGCAGAATGAACCTTGTTTTTCTGTTGTTCCCCTTCATATAGGGCAAGAAGCGCAGTCGGGATCTGATTGATCTCCTGTAACACAGGACACTGATTATCTGAGATGGCAAGATCAATATGCCGGAGCATGGTCGATAGTCTCCGGGGAGAAACCAGACCATGGGTGGAAGTATAGGAAGTAATAGAAGAATCTAAGCCAGAGTCAATCTGTGCTGCATCAGAGAAAACTGGAGGAATGTTCAAATAAGAATCATCAACCGGCACCCTCCATTCATAAAAAAAAGCTTGGGCATCAGGTATACTACCATCCTGAGTAAAAATGTAGACCTCAGAAACACTCAGGAATTCGGCATCTGTGACCGTATGAGGGAATGGCAAACTAGAAACGTGCTTGGAAGTGGCCCCGGGAGCAAGACCAGAGGTCCTGGGGATCGGCTCGATTTCTCTCCGGTCTTTGGGTAGAGGGTTAAAATACAAAGTGATGGTAACTGGTTTCTTATTCTTACAGGGGTCCACCCCCTGACCTAGTACTCTTCTCTGGTCAATTCCCTGAATCCCCTCTTTTTGACCCTCAGCAGGAGAGGGGCGGAAGTGGCATTTCCACTGCCATCTGAAGTGCCATGCAAGCATCTAGAAGTGTAGAGCTGATGGATTTGCCTATATTAATGCCATTCCTTAGATAGTAAATTTTGCCCTGGTTGTGCCACCAACAAAAAAAAAGGAAAAAGGGGGATTTTCCACCCTTAATAATGCTCAGAGTTCCTGTCAGTTATAAAAATCACTGGCTCTCTCGCCGAACTGACAAACTGCAAATCCCACCTGCCGATATGCCTGGCAAAGTATATATGGATAAGAAAATATGAATATATCACCGCCCGACTCACATATGGCTCAAAGGTCACAGGACCCCGCACTCCCTGTGTGTAAACACCTTGGGTGAAGAGGCAAACAGTAGAAAGCTGAGCACAAACTCAGACCTTATGGACACAGACCGTGATGCATATAGGAGATGATGGTGTTCTATACACAGCCACCACAAACCTGCCTACCTTTCTGTATTCAACCTCTCACACCTTCTCCCACCAGACGGTCCTTCAGGGGTTCCTGCTCAGTGGACACCTGATAAATCCCTAGCTGTAGGGATTTGAACTAGCATAGCTTTCTTCAATGCTACGTCCAACCTTTGATCAAAGGAATCCCTTGGAGCCATGTTTTGGAGGTCATTAAAGGTCTAGTTGAAAGGTTCCGAAGCAAAGAGTCAATCTTAAGATGCTCCAGTAGGTTCATTTTAGTATCCTCTACCAGTTATGTCATCAAAATAAACCTTGACACCAGAGGTGTTGCTAGGGGATGGGAGGCTAACTGGGCTGTAGCCCCTGGTCTTTTGGTTGTAGCCCTGGATAGAATCTCAGGAGCTATAACCAAAAGGCTAGCTAGCCCCCAGTCCCGACAGTTCCGAGATCAGCGTAGCCCGGATCTTGTCCAGACCTAGCAACACCCTTGCTTGGCACCACCAACTTCTCAGGATTCTGCCATTCCATTTTTATAGCATTCTGGATGGTTTTAATAATAGGGATTTGGGCCAACCCCAGCATATCATAGCAGCTCAGGAATTGTGGTTCCTCATGCTGCTTTGTACTGGCCAGGAAGCCCATGGTTTCCACATGTGCTGGGACAAGGCTGGTCTGGCTGCCTTAGAAATACAATGCCCTTTGGAGTCAGGCTCTACCTCTTTCCCCACTGGTACTGGCAGCTGCATCGCCCTTTCCATTGCAAGGACCTACGGAATGGCTTCGTGCATCAGTAGTTTCAATTCAGCTTTAGTGGATACCACATCCCCACACACAACTCCAGCAACAAAACAACACAGATTACACAATTGAACATACTCCACCTGAAAACACGTGTCTACGCTACATTTCTTCTATTCAGCACACTAACGCACCACAGATGCACCACCACAACACACCCCCCTCCTTAAACACCACTCTTACAGGCACCACAGATAACCACATTCATTGGCCTGTTTAGAAGTTTTGTTATTCTCCATTATGGAGTCCTATTGGACACCACTGGGGATAGGTGACATGTTTGACTGTGGTAATTCTACTTGGCCCATTATGACACTGAAAGTGGAGGCAAAACCTTCACTTACAAGCAGGAATTGTTGAAACCCATCATGATGCGGAACAGTAAAACATGCGTTATTCTGAAATACTGCCTATTTTACCATTACTGACTTACTTGCAATGAGGTCCTTAGACAATAAGAATGACAGGATTACAAGTCCATAGGCAAAATTCTGAGTACCTGCAGGCCACTCACATGACCGACGGTGGGGGTGAAGGGCCTCATTGGGAGTTTGGTGCTAATGGTAAAAACAGGCTGTATTTCAAATAGCACTTGCTTTTCAAATACCACCTAATGACTTGATAACTCATGGGATATTTACAGCATGAGGTTTAAAGTGCCGCACATGGTAGAAATGGATTCTTGAACCATGTATTATTTTATATGCTCCCCATGTGTCAAACATCTCATGCAATACTAATTCATAATTAGGTGGTCTTCAAATGAGGCGGGCAGTCAAGTGTTTTGAATTTTTAAGTCATGTTTTCTTAGTGAACCAAGCAGTTGATCCCGATCAAGTCCCACTACATGAATTTGCACTTATAATGATTTTGTCCCGCTGGCTTAAAGCACCTTGGGCCTCATTACGCTTTTGGAGGTATTTCGGAGGTAAATCCTCTGAGATACCACCAAATGAATTTACACTTACCACCACTTGGTCCTGTGAATTTACCACTGGATTACAAGTGGTGGTAGGTGGAGTAATTCCCCCTTTTCTGGAGTCCATAGGACTCCATTGGGGATTTTTGGCAGAATTACCACCGGTGGAATTACGAGTGGTAATTCTACTAATTTTTTCAGGGAAAAGTGGAGGATTCACCCATCCTCAATTTTTCCTCCAAAAATCTGCAGAATTACCAATCGTAATTCCACCGGTGTTAATTCTGCCAAAACTTGCAATTTGGCGGCGTGAGATAAATGGAGGTAACGGAATTACCTCCACTTTATTCCTACGCTGCCAAACTCTTAACTAGGCTCCTTGAGCCTCATGTCCAGTTTGGTGGTGATTTGGGAGTAAATACGCTGAATTACTGCTAAACCCGTTTACCATTACCTCCACTTGGTCCCATCGCTTTACCACGGGATTACAAGTGGTGGGATGGTGTTTTTAGTCCCCATTTATGTTGTCCATAGGGTGCATGGGGATTATGGTTGAATTACCATGAGCGGTAATTCTGCCGCAGCTTTTCCACTGATGTTTCTCCTTAAAGTGGTGGATTTACCTCGAGCATGATGCTGGACGAAAGTCCTCCACTTCAAGGACAAACTTGTAATTCAACGGTGCTGTAAAATGGCAGTAATTCCGTGACCACCAAGAAAGTGGCAGTAACAAAATGGCCACCAGTTTTTTCCTGCACTGACAAACTCATAATGAGGCCCACAGCATTGACTACTTCACCATTGGACTGAAAACATTTCTACTTATATGTATATAGGTGGGCTTGGTGGTTTTGTCTGGACTGAGCACTAAAAAGCATGCGCATGAGTGAACTCTTTTGTCTACTTTTCCTTGTTTGTGTCTGGCCGCAGGTAAGGCCATTTATTTCTGTGCAAAGCATAATGCTTTTGATGGTTGGTTGACGCCTAAAAGCCTACCTCCTCACCTCCGAGTGACCATCTTAACCTTCCTCTCATCTGCCTTCTAGCTAACATGTTTCCCTGACTCTTACCTGCTTCTGTCTCTCACTTTCTCAGCCTCCAGTCCAGCACTTCATCCATCATGGTCACGTCCCTAACACAGCTGGCCGTACTGCCTACCTGCACTTAATCTATGTATGTCCACCCGTGTATTGTCCCTGGTGACTGCTCCATTTACTCCCCAGCACAACCTGGTCAGAATGTCACTCGAATGCACCCCATTGTAAGAGGCTCACTTCTTCTGGTCAAATCGAACTTCTCTATAGTACGTTATTGTGTGATCAAAAGTGCATTGTTCGTCCCTGTATATAAATAAATATGACAAATCCACATTGAGGAAGGAGGGGGAAATACAAGCCAAACTCTCCAACACGCTGCATGAAAAAACAGCGATCAGAGAAGTTATAAAAAGCTAAACAGATGCCATCAAATGCCACTAAGAGAGGGAGCCCATCGTTGCCCTCTGTACTTCAGAAACTTCTATGCCTTAACTAACAGACAATGGGCCTCATTATACGTTGGGCGGTGATGTAAAATGCAGCAATAATACTGTTTACCGCTGCATTACCGCACTGCTTAACTATGAGTTTTGGGATAAGGCAGAAAAAAAACCTCTAGCAAGAAGTTGGAGGTATTTCCGCCACCTTACTGCCTAAAATCGGTCAATCCACTGGTATTACCGCCAATGGAATTACCACTGGCAGTAATACTGCTGAAATCCCCCATGGAGTCCTATGGACTCCAATTAATGGGGACTAACACCACCTACTGCTGCATATAATCTGGGGGTAATACCACAGGACAAAGTGGAAATAACGATAATACAGTTTAGTGATATCTCAGCGGATTTACCGTTGGGATACCACCCAACATGCAATGAGGCCAAATGTATTAGCAATTCAAAATAAGACAAAACCCTGATAAAATGTTTGCTAATCTCAAACAGCAGCTGTGTTTTTAAAAACATATCCAACATGCCAGCAGGCCACTGTTGCTACACCCCATACTTTTGTTTACACAGAGAACTTTTGTTTACACAGAGATGCTATGTTTCATATGAGTTAACAAGTTATACAATCACACTGTGCCAATCCCTATGAGGTTTATTGCATAATTGCAGGGGTATTTATTCTTGCAAAGGTCAGCCTGACACGTGTTTCGAGCAAACAATACTCTTCTTCTGAGGCTCCAAGTATTCTTGTTGGACACCAAACCATTTATTTGGAAAGCTAATTTGCCAAAGAATCAATTCCTTATCTCTTAATAGTACTGCGCTGTTGCATCTCAACAAGTTAACACCCGCCTTTCAGCATGCAAACGGCTTTCAAAATAAAGGGTTTGATGTCCAACAAGAATACCTTGAGCCTCAGAAGAAGAGCATTGTTTGCTCGAAACACGTGTCAGGCTGAATAAATACCTCTGCACTTATGCAGTAAACCTCATAGTGATTGGCGCAGTGTGATTGTATAACTTGTTAACTGGTTTATCTTTCTGTGGAGTATTGGGCAAAATACCCACATTCTGCAATCACCCGCTGCCATCCAGATAATATATATTGCACACGCAAGCGCTTGGGTATCTTTGTCTATTTGCCACTGAATTGTCTTTGACTCGATGTTTCATATGATCATTGTTAGTAATATAACATTTAAAAGCAAATACGTTGTATACAATCATGAGAGTCAGTAGAAACCAGCTAAACGGACCTAGAAAACATAGCCCTCACACAGAAAGACAAAGAACAAGCACAAAAGCCATCAAAAGATCCCAGGCTAAAGCGGGTGGATTGGCAGAGACAACCATCCCTGCCAATCTAGCAGTTCTGCAGACTCCTAGATTTAGGGGTATGAGTGCCAAGGGGCACCAAGCCTCTCAGTTTGGTGCAAATAAGGCCTAAAATGGGCACATTGGATAAGTGGCTACAGGTGACTGACTTACAATCCTTACATACCACACTCGAAAAGGCACCTCTACTTGATACACACGGCCAGGGTGACCAGCTCGGCTTGACAAACTTCTCCCCCTTAAAAGAAAACTTCGGCGTACAGTGTGACCCCCTGCTAGAAGCCATTGTATGGCGCCCACGCTTTACCACCACTCAAGCACACATGGCCCACTCTCAAGGAGTACTGAGGCCGATGCCAATACAGCCAATGCTTTTGGCATGACACATGGGAGAGACCGGTTCAGGAAACAGTCTCTTTATCACATCGTTCTTCCTCGATAGCTACAGCCATTGGTAGCCAACTAGCTACGCGACCTTCTTTGCACGGCTGCAGTATAAGATTTGCTGAAATAACACCCAGTGACGACAGCCCGCTTCTCAACCGAGCAAACCACATGCACCTTTAACGTTGTGTGCCTGACCTGAGGATAATCACATCTAATGACATCACAAGTGTGGAACTTCCGGGTATCTACAGTACCAGTAATTGGACAATTATCACACTTGTGTCAATGGTGGTTGTTGATCACACTGTGTCCTCTGCTGTAATCCTTCGGAATATGGGGCTTTGACCTAAAGATCCTGCTGACTGGTGATAAATCAGACCGTTTTCTTGCATCCATATACAGGATGGATGGCAAACTAGCTGTTGCCACACAAAAATATTTTTTTTCCAGTTAGCAGACAAGTTCCTGCGAAATCCAGCCACTACATAAACACTGACTCTGGGACCCTGCTGGGCTGGCAATCAGTCAGGGAGGTAACCCCCAATTGATACTTTGGGGTAACACCCCTACAGCACTTACATTTGTTGGAATACTCAGGCGGTTAAGTCCTTCATTGTTCATCCTGAGGGACTAAAGGCTATTAGCACTATTGACATGTTTTTATTACAGAAGACATGGTTATCTTCACCATTTGCATTGGATGCCTGCCAGATGTTCACCCGCACATCCATAAAATCAAATAAAGGGCATCCCAAGCGAGGCCTATCAGGTTCTGATTGCCCTCCTTGTACAGGTGGTGTTGTCAATAATTCGCCGTCAGCTTACACTCACACACTCATTCTCGACCCTCCTGCTTGTCGATATAATACTGGACTGTTTACTAAAATACTATAGGTTCTACATGGTTGGCAGGCAAATATGGTTACATTATCTGGTGTTTTTTTTAATGTTTGATTCATTAATGTTAGTGTCCCTTTATCTCCCACTCCAACTTAACTCTCCTTCCCCAGTCTCTTCTCTCATCTCCCTATGGTGTCCTTCCCTTCTTCTCTATCAAATCCTTGTTTCATCTCAGTTCTCCCTTTTCGTCCCTCATTTGTTCTATATCTCCTCTGACTACATTCTACTTTCTCCCTCTCATGTTTTCTCACCTTCCCTCTTGTAATCCCCTTTAGTTGTCTCCTTTACTCGCCATCCTATTTCATCTTTTCTTCTCCTTTGTCAATTTTTTCCTCTTACACCTATTAGGTCTCTTCCTTTTGTTTTGTGTCTCCACTGTATCCCAAAACAGAAGAGTGATAGCAGGAAGGTTTTGAATGAATCCTAACCACTGGAAAAGTTGTGGATGGTTCTCCAGACCATCATTTTTCAGCTTGCTCTCTAATCACATGACACATACAATGTGCAAACCAGGCACAGTCCTACTCCAAAAGGAGCAGTCCAGCTTGAATTTCTAAGTCACATCCCTTCTGCACGAAAACACAACCAACCTCAGACATGTTTCAACCTAATTGGGCATTGTCAGTGAGGTGTAGCCTGGGTTTCCAGGCATAGCAAGCCCAGGACCCAAAGCAGAAGAGTGATGGCTGGATGGGTTGGAATACATAATAACCTCTGGCATTGCTCTGGGCAACACTGCCGAACATTGTTTTTCAGCCTGCCATGCCTTTACAGAAAGGGGAAAGACCACATGCAAATCAGGCATGGCCCCTTTCCAAACAGCACAGTCCAGCCAGAACTGCTAGGTCAAATTCCTTTTGCACTTGACCACAAACAACTCCAGGCACCTCAACTCTCCGCCTATTCTCTTTTTCTGTGTCCCGTTGTATACCTTTTCTCACTTTTACTCCTTTAACCCAATTTTCATCAAATACTAAACACCTAAATGGGAGTACCAAAGAACAATACAACTGGACAATCCTGTCCGAACCATGAGAATTTGTTCTTCACAGAAACCCTGCATCTAATTGCCACAACTGTCACTCAGACTCAGCACTTTAGAAAAATAAAGCATTTAGTATTGACCATACAAAATATAAAAGCAATACAAATGCTGGTCGTTCAGACTAAATCTCCTCTGATACGCAAACTACAAACAAACATAAAAATGTAATGTGTGGGGGTTAGTATGTGAGAGTGATTCTTTACTCCCAGTGTAAACATAACTGGGTCTCTCTAATATCTGCAAATTGTGTACATGTGTGGTCTTCCACAGTACATAGAATACATTTTTCAGAAACAACTGTTAGCACATTTACATCATATTTAAACTCAATTTACAGTTGTAGCACTGTGTTCACATCCAAACATTTTCAACTGTATAATGTTCATGCGTCAGCCTACACATTTCTAGTGTCAACCAATGTCACTTCATACAATGTCTCAAAATACATATCGTCGACACTACTGGTTTGAACCCTAAAGTTCATAGGTTCTTCGTTGCCATATGCTTGGGCACGATCTTAGTTCAAAACGGGCCTTCATCAGGACTTCACAAAAATATCCCCTTCTTGATTTTCTTAACAGATGTGTATTTCAGAAGGTACAATAAGGACCCATTCACTTCACCATTTGAAATGCCTGCAATCAAGCACAAAATGGGTGTATTTAGTAGAGAATGCCTCACAACCGATAATGTACTGTCACAACTGTGCTTCCTTCACCATAGAACGGAGTGTCACTTATTTAGAACTTTAAACTGGCTCCATTTATGGAATAAATCCAATTAAATCATTCTCATGTCAGGAATGGTCTCCTTTCATTATTATTGGCCTTTTGGCTTGTAGGTTGTTAAAAAACCTCCACGCCCTGTATTAATGAAAGAGAAATAATTTTATTTTGTATTCAACTAAAAGTATGGCATCTCCGTCTGCCTTTCTATTGTTATTAAACATTTGTTCAAAGAGCATACCATTTCCTTGAGATGCTCTCTTCTCTTGGCATCCAATGCCCAGTATTCCTCAGCTTTTCAAAATAATCTTGTGTTGCTGGCATCTTTTTTATCTCCCTCCGCTCAATCTGTTAGCAATTGATATTGATATTGATATTTTATTTCTATGGCGCTTGTACAGAGCTTGTTTCAGAGCGCAACAAGGCAAGGGAGGGAGGGGAACAAAACAGCGATCTTACTAGGCCCAGTGACATTGAGAACGCGCAAGTGCATGGGAGAGGGGGAGGGGAGAAGTGCATTGAAGGGGGAGAGGTGGAAAGTGCGAAGCAGAGTAGAAACAGATAAATAACAATAAATAAATAATAAAGGCAACAAACAGTGGTAGTGCAGCCAGCAATTTGCAAGTGCTAGGTTTAAGGCAGCAGACAGGGTAGGTCTGATAAGTGCAGGAAGAAAAAGGGGGGGGGATGTACAGATACAGATCCCAGTGCAAGGGGTGGCCCGGAGGCAGTGCGGGAGGGTGGCAAGGTGAGCAGGTACCTGTGCCCGGAGGACAAAGGGTGGCCAGGTGCACAGTGCCAAGAGAGAACAGATCAGCAGGGGAGAGGGGGAGCGAAGGCAGAAGAAAAGAGGAAGGTCTTGAGGTGCTTCTGGAGCCAGAGATGGTTCTCCTCAAGTTTTAGAGTGGCAGGGAGGCTGTTCCAGAGGGAGGCCCCAGCCGAAGGCAGTGTACTACCCCCAGCTCGTTTCTTTGAAAAACGACTGACCCCGAGGGAGTTAGTGGTAGAGGAGCGAAGAGCTCGAGAGGGGAGGTATTAGCGGAGGGATAGCTGAAAGTATTTTGGACCCAGGCCCCGGAAAGCTTTGTGGACAATGCAGAGGGTTTTGAATTTAATCCTTGCATCCACTGGGAGCCAATTGAGAGATTTCAGAGCTGCAGAGATACGATCCCAGGGCTTAAGGCCAAGGACAAGTCTTGCAGTCCTGTTCTGGATTAGTGGCAGAGGGCGGACAGTAGAGGTAGGTGGATTTAGAAAGAGGCTGTTACAATAGTCCAACCTAGAGAGAACCAGAGCTTGTGATACCATGAGCTTCTGGAGGAAGGAGAGGAAAGGCAGAGTACTTCTGATGAGGTGCAGTAGGACATTTGACTTTTTAGAGACCTCAGAGATGTGGGCGGAGAAGGAAAGCTTGGAGTCAAAGATGACCCTGAGGTTCTTAGCCTCGCAGGTGGGGGTAGGAGGAGGGCCAAGGGAAGCCGGCCAGAGAGTGAGGGGAAAGGATGGTGAAAGTGTGCAGATGAGGAGGATCTCCGTCTTGCTGGCATTCAGACAAAGATCGTTGGCGGCACACCAATCTTGAATGGCAGTTAGGAAATCAGAGATGAGAGAGGGAGAGGGGGTGGCAGAGGGCAGCCTGAAAATTAGTTGAGTGACATCGGCGTAGCACTGAAAATTTGAGCAGAAGATGGCAATGCAGTGGGCGAGAGTTGCCAGGTATTGGTTGAAAAGCCAGGGCGAGAGGTTAGACCCCTGGGGAACACCACAGGTAGAGAGGAAGATAGATGATAGGAAGGACCCAAGTTGGACCTGGGAGGGTCGATCTGAGAGGAAAGAGGTCAGCAAGGCCAGAGCCTGATCAGTGATACCCAGGTTTTCAAGGAGACGGTTGAGCAGGATGGTATCGTTGACCGTGTCAAATGCAGAAGAGAGTTTGAGGAGGATGAGGACATAGGGAATGTTAGAGTCAAGGTTGGAGAGCAGATCTTCACGGATGTTCAGGAGAGCGGTTTTCGTGCTTCTGGCAGCTCTGAAGCCAGACTGGTGGTCATGGAGACAGCCAACAGAATTGGAATGAAGGTTAAACTGAGAGATGGCCAACTTTTCCAGGAGTTTGCCCAGAAAGGGAGTAATGGAAATTGGGCGATAGTTAGCTGGACAAGAAGGATCAGCTGTGCGTTTCTTGAGAAGAGGATGCACAAGGGAGTGCTTCAGAGGGGAGGGGAAGGATCCTGAGGCAAAGGAGTGGTTGCAAAAATCAGCAAGGGCCGGAGCAAGGGTGTCAATGTGGTCCTTGATGGTTTTAGAGGAACATGGATTAACCTGTTTTGACAAGGCTTTCATAGATCGGACTTGTCTAGCAACCTCCTCAGGGGAGAAAAGAGGAAAGGACAAGAAGGATGGTGGGGGGGTTGGCTAAAGGAGGGTCAGCAAGCACAGATGGAGAGGGGAGAGGAGGGTTTGGGGCGGAGAGGGTGGATAGGATGTCCTGTTTTTTTAATGAAGTGAGAGGCAAGGGCATTGCAAAGAGCCTGGGAGGCAACAGGAGGGGTAAAGACTGCAGCAGGGTCGGCCAGCTCCTTGCAGATTTTAAAGAGTTTGGCCGAGTTGTTAGATGTCGCAGAGACACAAGCTTGAACGTGGACTCTCTTCTTGGTGAGGGCAGAGAGTCGGTATTGCCTTTGTAGCAGGCGACAGGCCAGTTTGTCAGAGGATGAACAGGATGCCCTCCATTTCCTCTCAGCCACCCTACACTTATGTTTAAGTGTAGCTAGTTCAGAGTCATACCAGCAATTGCACTTGGCTTTGGACTTCAAACGGATCCTCATGACAAGGGCAAGAGCATCAAGAGTATCAGAAATTGAAGAGTAGAGCAGAGACAGGGCTGTGTCAGGATGTGAGACAGCCAAAGGTGGAGGGGGGGAGAGAAAGTGGCGGTAAGAGCCTCAACTGACACACGCTTCATGGGCCAGATGTCCGAGAAGGTAGGTGGCAGTGTTGGGGTAGGCTTGGCTTGGGGGGAAGAGAGGGAGAGATGAGAGGAGAGGAGGGAGTGATTGCTCCAGGAGATAGGAGTGGTCAGAGGGATGGAGAGGGGGAGGTCAGGGGAGATCTAGACATCTAGTGTGTTCCCTGCAGAGTGAGTCGGGCCAGAGGGGAGGATGGACAGGGAGAGGGAGTCGCAAAGGTCACGGAAGAGTACAGAAGAGGAACAAGGAGAGACTAAATGTATATTGAGGTCACCAAAGAGGAGGAGTTGAGTTAAAACACAGATTGTGTAGTCAATTCTGCTTCTGAAAGTTTCTCTTCATTTGTAACTTTGGGGTGTAGTGCAGACTGCAGCAAAACACGCACGCTCCCTTACTGTTGCTTTATAGGGACTACTCAAATAGTATTCCCCTATTGTCTCTGGAGGACCTTAACTGAGTTGGGTCTTCCTGCCATGCTGTAGCATAACAACTACTCCCTTATATCTTATACAAAAGAAGTTTGTACAAAATAATTTTTGAGACCCATGTAATGTGCTAAATTGCAGAGCTACTTAATCTCTGTCTGCTTCAAATGCTACAAGACCGACACACATATTGAACAGCATTTGCGTAAACAATGGACTGCACTAGTTTGTGCAATACTGGAATTAAATTCATGTTCATCAGTGCTGTTATAGTGCTAGGACAGTATGTCAGGCGTCTCTGGCTGCTAAAACCGGTCCCTCGGGTGCACGACTAAACTGATGCAGAAACGTACACATGTACCATTCACATCTCGCTGCTTTCCTGTGTCTTCTTTTATCAGACGCAACCTCGCTTGCAAAACACTTGTGCGTCCGCCAGCTGTAAAGTGAGTGTGTGCAGACAGAGACTAAGTACCTGATTCACAGAGCATTTTTCAATGGAATTGTACCGTTTTAAATGCATCTGTGAATTAGGCTCTCGGTAGCTCTTCAATTTAGCACATTAAATGTGTCTCAAAAATGAACAAAGTAAATAAAGTGAATAAAGACCACATTGGCCCTCATTACGACCCTGGCGGAGTGGGATACCGCCAGCGGTAATCGCGGCGGACCCGTCCGCCCTACTACGAGTTCCCTTAGCGCCATGGAGGTTTTCTCCGCCTGGTTTTACCGGGCGGAGAAAACCATGGCGCTAAGGGACCTCGTTGTTAATTACGCCGCCGTACTTTACGGCGGCGTAATTAACTCCTTCCCCACTCCCATTATACCCTATGGGGCAAGAATGGGAATGGGGAAGGGTAAAATGGGGATTGGGGATTTACCGCTCCGCCAAGGTCGGCATGGGGTGGTAAATCCGCCAACCCCCATGGCGCTATCAGCGGCTTTCCGCCATGCTCCGCGGTGCATTTAGCACCGCGAATTCCGCCAGGGTCGTAATGAGGGCCATTGTATTATATTGTATTGTATTCGATTATTTATATAGCGCTCTTTTCCCATTTGTATGGCCTCAATGCACTTTGTGGTGGAATGCCCTTGGTGACCATAGTCAATGTGGTGGAGGTGCTAAGAGTTTAGATCAAGCAATGCTTGCGTGCATTTTTGCTGATTTAGTACTTAGGTGGCTGGCTAGGCTGGCTAGTTTCCACATTAAACTATCTGAAAGTCATTCTATTTAATTCCATATGTTTTGTTTATTTTTCAATCGTTTTGTTAAATTTTTCAATTTTTCAATTTTTCAAAACTGATCAAACAACCTACTCGTAGATCTCCATACCACACTACGTTATATCCTCTCTTTCCATCCATCCTCATTCACCCTCGCACTCGCTCACTTAATCATTCACCCTCACACTCCCATCTGTTCATACATCCCTGCATCCATCTTCACACCAATTCATTCTTCCTTACGCTCATCCATTCAGCCCTTCTCACATTCATTAATTCATCACTCACAATTCATCTATCCATCCATCCTCAAACATTCCTGCATCCATAGAGTCTCGTTCATTGATCCATCTTGACACTTTTATTTATCCGTCCTGACCTTAATCCATCCATCCTCATTCATGTATTCTCCAATGCATCCTCACATTCGTATTATCCATCCTCACACTCTTATTCTCTCATTATTCGATCCTCCTTCGCACTCATTCGCAGTCCATCATCACTGCTCTCATTCCTTCGGCTAGTCGCCTCTCCTGCATCCCTGTGAGGATCTTAATGTGTGTGTGTGTGTGTGTGTGTGAGAGAGAGAGAGAGAGAGAGAGAGAGAGAGAGAAAACCCATCAAAGCTTTCCACCATAGGACATTCAAAACTATTTCCTTGGTCAATGCCTGCTCTTGAGGGACAAGATCCGTCCCCATGTAAGCATTCCCCGTGTGTCTGCAGCACGTACACACTCTTTTCTGAAGTTTTCTTTTTTCTTGTCCCTTAAATAGGAAGAAAATAAAGTGCTGTACAAAGTGTGATGCTGGGAAGGAGGTGAGAACAGGAGATATAAAAGGATTCTCTCACTGCAGCCGAATTGTTCGCGTACAACCAACAGATGGACTATAAGAGAATGCTAAGGATGGAGAGAGGCGGCTGTAAGAACAGAACAGATGCTGGAATTTCATCAAGCGGTGCCTGTCAGCAGCACCTGTGGACCAGTATCAGAACCTGATGTCTTATCAACAGCTCCTCTGGTCTGATGGCAAAGCAACAGCACTTCAGAGCTCAGATGTGCAGCCTGAGGTCTGATCAGTGTTCAATGAGACATCGGAAGCAGTGCCGAAAAAACCAGCAACAGCACCTAAGTGGCAAGAAGCGACCTCAATGCCCCGAGCATCAGTGACATAGAGCTCAGCAACAAGTCTTGCAGGTCATGACCGACAGCCTCTTGCAATCCAGAGGCTGCACCTGTGGGTCGCTAACGGGATCTGAGGGCCAGCAATAGCACACAAGTACCCAGCAGCAATACGCCACGGACCATTGGATTGGCACTTGAAGTCCAATCAACAGAACACGAGCCAAGCAAAGGAAGAGGGCATAAGAGCACAGCACTGGCATGGGCAGCTTGGGGCCAGTGGCCCAGCAATGGCATGGGACTTGAGGGCCCATAGATGTGTCGGAGATCCCAAAAATGTCCTGAGCTTGTAGATCTAGCAGCAGCTGAGGGCTCAGAAAGGGCACACGGACAGAGGGACTGATAATGACCCAATAATGGCACGGGCCCTAACAACCAGTCAGTATACAGGACTGGAAATCGACTTCTAAAACACAGAGCAGAAGTAGAATTATGGCAAGCAGGAGGGAAAGGTTACAGTCCCAGGTCACCTGACAAACTCCCTGGACCATTTAACAAATACAATTTTTTAACTTTCTCCAACTGTTGACATTTGTCAACATGGACACAATGGCCCTCATTACGACCCTGGCGGATTTTTTCCGCCATCGACGGACTTTCCGGCCATGGCGCAAAGTCCCTTTACGCCATGGCGGATGGCGGACTTACCGCCCCATTCCGAGGTCGGCGGGGCGGTAAGTCCCCATTGACCCATTTACCCTTCCCCATTCCCATTTCGGCCCCATAGGGCTCAATGGGAGTGGGGAAGGAGTTAATTACGCCACCGTAAAATACGGTGGCGTAATTAACACCAAGGTCCCAGAGCGCCATGGATTTTTCCGCCCGCAAAAAGCGGGCGGAAAAATGACCATGGCGCTCCAGGAACTCGTAGTTGGCGGTAAGGGGTCCGCGCAGCTAACGCTGGCGCAGACCCCTTAGCGCCAGGGTCGTAATGAGGCCCAATGTCAATAGGATAGGAAGATGATGATGATACAGAGGAATGTGTAGGATCCTGGAGGAAGTAGGACAATAATGATCCATCTTGGAATATTTCCCAGTAATGGTGGCATTCAAGGTGTGGTGATAGTCTCTCAGAGACAACAGGAAGAGTTTGAAATTAGCAATAGCTCCAGAACACTGTGCTCCTTAATTGCAGTCTATGCCTTCTTCAGGTAGCCCGGCTGGCTTCGAAATGCCAATTTATTAGGATTATAAAGAGATTAAGGTCCTCATTACGACCCAGGCAGAATGGGTTTAACAGCGTCGGTAAAGGTGCTGGCGCCGATAAACCCATTCCGCCCTATTACGAGGTCCCCTTGCGGGACCCGCTCTGGATGTGGATCCCGCGAGGGGACCAGGGAGTTAACAACAGGCCCGTTATGGGGGATCAAATGGGAATGGGGATGGGTACATTGAATGAGGAACTACCGGGTCCTCCAAGGTTGGAATGGCCCTGTAATTCCTCATTCAAGGAACCCGGACCTGAGTTTGGAGGGAGCCATGCCCTTATTAAGGGCATGGCTGCCTCCAAACTCGTAATGAGGCCCTAAGACACTAAAGATACTGCTGGGCCAGTTCTTCATCAAATGTCCACTGCTGATAAATCCGTACTGTTCTTGCTTGATCAGTTCTGTGTGCAAGGAGAGATGCATAGAAACTCAACCATGCTGTGTCCCAGTAGCAATGCACTAGCTAACTCCTCCTTTCCCCTTGCGAACATCCAACACACTTCCCAGATTCCTCTTCATGTGTCTCTTCCGCACCCTAGGGTGGGTGGTGGGATCAATTTCCTTCCCTCTCTAGTGCAGGTCTCCTCCTTTTACTCCCACTCAACCCCCTGATGTTCAGAAATGTCATGCCACACTACCCAAGTGAAGAGCAGAACATTGTGGCCGATGATAGGCAGAGCCTGAGAACCAGCTACTAGAACTTGACAAATAGCATGCATAGTGTCGCAGGGTTTGACCCAAGCATGGACGGAGATGCTCTGAGTCGGGGTAAAGTTGTGCAGAGGGTATTTGAGAGTTGAGCACAGTCGAACATGTGCTGTGCATGGGTGAGGAAGTTCAGTCAGTCTGAGGGTATCTGAACATAACTAAGGGTGCACCATTCATGGTTGAGGGAGAAGCAAGTCTGGGTGTGGGAGTCCAAACATGGCTAATGGGGCACCAAGCTTGGCTGAGGAAACTCTAAGCATGGCTGAGGAAACTCAAAGCATGACTAAGGGAGAGTGATTGCTGGTTGATGGTGGCTAGCGTTGTGCCGAGGATGTGCACATTTTGGCCTAGGGTGTGCACAGCATGTTTGAGGGAGAAGAAAGTCTGAGAGGCCGAAAGTGACTGACGGGCACCAGGCCTGGCTGAGGAAACTAAGCATAGCCGAGGAAACTCTACGCATAGCTGAGGAAAATCAAAGCATGGCTGAGGGAGTGTGATGGCTACTTGATGGTGCCCAGCGTCCTGCCGTGGATGTGCACATTGTCCAGGGTGTGTACAGCATGGTTGAAGGAGATGCAACCCTGAGTGTGGAAGCCGAATGTGGCTGATTTAGCACCAAGCCTGGCTTAGGAAACTCTAAGCATGGCTGAGGAAACTCAAAGCATGGCTTAGGAAACTCAAAGCATGGCTGGGGAAACTCAAAGCATGGCTGAGGGAGTGTAAAGGCTGGTTGATGGTGCCAAGCGTTGTGTCCAGGATGTGCACGGTGTGCTCTAGGGTGTGCACAGCATGGTTGGGAATGACTGAGGATGCACAGAGTGTACTTAAGCAGGGCCAAGATAGATAAAATGTGTGAATTACGCACTGCAGATGAACTGCTGTTCAGTGAGTGCAGGGTATGGCCCAAAAACTGCGAAGATTGCAGGCGATAGTTTTCAATACCGTAATACTGCACCTCGACGCTGATGGCGATGAGGCCTGCCATCAATGCAGCCGCAAGGAGCCTGGCCATCTACCAGCAACATTATTTCTAAAACTACAAGTGCATGATGTTAATTGCAGCCAATGGGGCTGCTGCATTGACAGTCAACACAAATTATGCCAAGGGTCTTTCGAGTTATGTGCCCAAAATGGAATCCCACTTTTAGGGTAATACACAGTGGATTGGACTTCAGAGTGGCGCATGTTGTCTCGTGCAGAGTGGTTGGGATTCTGTAGGTTGGTACCCGATGCAGAGGGTGTGTCTTTTCGGTTACCGTAAAAGTTATGGATGCTGGCAGTCTGCAGTCAATGAAGCTGATCAAAGAGTAGTGAGAAAGGCCCACTGGGTATACAGGAAAGCATGAGCGAATTTATGGAGAGCGGGAAAGATGTATACCGAAGGAGAACAAGGAACAGGATGATTGGACAATCTGCTTTTTATTTAGTTTCTTTATTGTTGATATTATTTGACAACAGTATCCAGAATCATGAATACAAATGAATAAAATATTATTCAATTGCTAAAACCCTAAACATTAGAGTTTCAAAAAAAGTTTTAAAAATGTATAAACTTTGACAAATAAACATGTCTGAAGTGTTATATAGAAGGGTCAATTAATCTTGAATATTATTTACACCATATAAAAAAATAAGCTTAAGCAATTGCCATCGAATGTGGTCAGCATAGGACAGACAAATCAAGCATTAACAGTCATCTTCTATGTCTGTCGTACAAAGTGGGCAAAGCCTTTCTCACTAACGCAGATTTGCCCAGCCTCCAACCTCTGCCCTAATATGTCATTGTCCCATTTTAAATCGAAATGTAACTCTACAGACCCTATATTATATAATGATTCTAGCTATCACTGCTTGATGTGTGTTGTTGACCTAGAGGCACAATCTACATGTTGCCGGCCTAAACAGAAAGGCAAATTGGAACGAAAACGAATTTAATTACAAATCTACTTAATTTCATGTTAATCATTCATACTCAGTTCCAGTCAGATTAATCTTAAATTTGCCTGTTTGAATATTGGACAGTCAACAATCTGAACCAGGAAAGCCGGCTGAGGCTTTAACTGAAAGTGGTTATGGTGCTATTGGCCTTTGGATGAGGCGCTGAAAGCTCACACCATGAGAAAGATTCAAAGGATGAAGGGAAAATTAAAGGATAGCAGACAATGAGGATGTTAAAGCAGTTGATGAGTTCTTTTATGGTAGTTTTAATATTCGGTGATGAGATAAAGCCCTTTCCGACTGTTTTAGCATTCATATTTTTGCAGCATTAAAGATAGCAGACCGGTAGAAAGCCGTCTTTGCATATGATCGATACCCAGGTAGGCATGGAAGGGGTAAAACTATAGTTACAATGCACACTGATTTAACTACCGGGTGAAAGGTTGCTCTTGAGGAGGACCCCTGTCTTGTTAGGGCCCTAAGAGATTCGTTCGGCACTAAGGGGCAGAGCAGTTTGCATTTTGTCCCAATGCCAAGCTGGAAATTTGCAGGGTTCGAAATTGACGGGAGCTATTTAGCTCTTGCTTAGAACTTAGAAGAGCCTGGTTAGCTTGATACTAACAGCTACCAGGAGCTACGTTTGGGTACCCACGGCACCTGATGACAAACAAACACAGCTATGTGAATTGAACTCTGTGCATTTGGGGCGATCTATAAATTGACATTAGGACACATCTACACAACATGTACAGCATAAGGGGTCATAAATAGTGACAAAATGATATGTCTGCATCTTATGTGGAAGTTAGACTTGCAACATGCTATGTACTAGCTCCTCGTTCACCAGTAGCAGCTCCTCGTCACTGGCTAATGCTCAATACCCAGGAGCTGCTTTTAGCTCCTGCTTTTGCTATCTGAATTGCGATCCCTGAATCTGGAACCTGCATAATGAGCTGTTAGGTTACAGGGATTGAAAAGTAGCCCTATAGATTAATTGGCACATGTTCCCTCCAGATCAGGGCAGCCTTTGAAAGAGGCGAGCTGGTGGAAAATGGGAAACAGATAATGAAGATGGGAGAGTAAAGGTTGTCAAAATACAATGGGCCTCATTACGACTCAGGCGGTAAGGGGTTTACGGCGGCGTAAACAGCGCCAACCCTTACCGCCTGATTCCGAGGTCCCTTAGCGCCATGGAGGTTTTAACACCTGCTTTTAGCAGGTGTTAAAATCCATGGCGCTAATGGACCTTGATGTTAATTACACCACCGTAATTTACGGTGGCGTAATTAACGCCTTCCCCACTCCCATTATGCCCTATGGGGCAAAAATGGGAATGGGGAAGGGTAAATGGGGATTGGGGACTTACCGCCCCGCCAACCTCGGAAAGGGGCGGTAAGTCCGCCAACCACCATGGCGTAAACGTAGTTTACACCATGGTGGTAAAGGTACGACCCAGGAGGTAACTTACCGCCTGGGTCGTAATGAGGCCCAATGTGTATTGATCGATCACTTACATTCCAAAAACAGATGTGTGGCAACGTCTGCCCACTCTAAAATACGGTGTCCGGTGTGCCAAATGAAAGGAAGGAGGTCTGTTAGTTGGGCAATTGCCTGGTGGGAGAAAAAGACATGTAAAGGCCTTAACCGTAAACTGGGAATCCGAGGATGGAGTTATTCATTATATGTCTGGGGACAAATAACTTAATGCAGATTATGGGGCTTACATTCATCGAGGCAATGCAACAGAACATAAATGAGTTAAAGAAATGATGTGATTGGTCAAGTTACTCAGAAGGGTTTCTGATGGAGATGAATACGATGGTGGATCCCATTACAGAAGGACAGTGTCATTGCCATTGAGAAGTGCTATCTACCATTGGAGATAAAATTCTGGCTGCTACGAAAGGTAACGTCCACCGTTGGCTAATTTACCAGGCCTCGGTTGAATGCATGACCATCTCTGCCGGTAATTCCCATTGCAGAAAAGGATTTTGCCTAAAAACTGTGACATGCACCACCAGAACTAAGATCAACCCTGAGTTAGCCTTAGAAAAGGCCAAAACCAGAACTCGCTGCTGCTACCTTCAGTGTAGGCCAGGTCTGATGATTAAACAGTCAGCTAAATATGGCTGAAGGATTTGCACTGGAGGGAACCTATAATTATCCCTATATTTCAATCTGTCTGGTTTTTGTAATCCACGGTGGTACATCTTTGCCTACAGCTGTGCTTCCTTAAATGCTGAAAATGCAAAAAAGATGTGCTCTGGGCAGCAATTACCACTAATTGTATTTAGTACCAACGGCAATGCCATGCCACTATTGGCAATACTGCTGTATTTACCAACCAGCAGAATGGTAATCTCTGTGGATATGCCTGTGACCACTTTTGCTATTTCATTCTTAATCAGGCAACTGGGACATCTTTGTACACAGCTGGGATGAGTTAGGGGTTAGCATTTAAAATAGGTAATCCATTACCGCCTACTTTTGACAGGTTGATGTGTGCTTGTCGTTCACTGGGACTGGGATTTACCTTGAAAAGGTAAATCCCAGGGAGCAGTTAAGGCGCTTGCTCTGAGTCCTGAATTCTGCAGACCCCCAAACATATTTTGCATTACATCAAAATGTGACTGCCGCTGAGGGCTTTGGAGAGCCAGTCTGTGGCAATGCCACACCGGAGGCGGGTGCATAGTAAATGTGGGCAATGCTGCAGGGCATCCCAAAAGCGAGGCAGGGTAACTGCTGTTACCATCAGCAGCCTGGGAGAGGGGCAGCCCCAACCTTATCTCAGCCTGCTCCTCTCCTCCCCCCAGCTACAGAGACACACAGTCTCTGCAGCACAAACCAAGGAAGGGTGACGTGTGAACAGTCACCTCACCCTTCCTCCAAACAACAAGGTGCGAAGCACCATAAGGAAACCACCAGTTAGGCAGGGTCCAGGTTCAAAGACCTGCCCCCATCAGGCGGCCAGACAGTCGGCTATCTGGCCGAGGGCTGTGACAACAGCAGCCCCCACTGCATACATAACAAAGACCCAGGGCCTCCCTGGGTCCTATAAATAAGAGCAGCATGCTCTGAGTAAACACAATCTGTTTGTGGACCCTGAACGGGGACCCAAACAAACAGGAGGTTCACTGTTTACTCAGTGACTTCCAAATCTTTTCGCTTCTTTACCAAATCCTAAGAAAGTTCGCTGTACTCCGCAGCGTCTTTTTCCTTCCTGAACATTGTTACTGTTCACAACAATTGCATTGCAACCCTAACGTAGGAAGAAGAGGCATCCGAGCAGCCAGCGCGGACGGTGTCAGTTTCAACATCTTTGCAGAACGGACAAGCGAGCGGCGAGCGTTTCCGAAACAAAGTGAAACAAACAAGGACGCGTGCCATGTGAAACCTTCAAACACATTCTCGAACGAAGGAAAAAGAGGCACCCGAGCAGCCCAGCGCAGATGGTGTCAGTTTCAACAGTTTTCAGGTAAGCCGCTGCGCTGGGACTACGGGGCAGGAAAAAGTAAACACTGTGTCCGGGAAGAGATACATTTGTGCTGAGATCCCCGCACCGTAAAGTAGGCTGTACAGGATAAACTCAACCCTGTGATAAATTCAGACAGAATCACAGCCAGCCAAGTAGCACAGCGAGCTGGGAGCTTGGTTTGACATACCAGCGGGGGCCAAATACTGCCGACTAAAAAATATTTTCTAAATTATATGAAAATAAGCACCACACACGGTGGGCAATAGGAGACATTTCCCTTAACCCTCCATAGATTAACAAATGGAGATAAATTTTCTTTAGCAAAAGAGCTAGCAGAAAACATATGCTAGCAACACGAGGGCAACAGCTACCAGTTACCCAACACGGGCAACAAATAGAGCAAGCTCAAAGGAGCGCGCCGATAACAACAGCCCTAAACCCTGGAAAAACATGTTTTCCTTTCCCTGTAACAAGCCAAAAAGGAGCATGGGGCCCAAATGGAAAAACACAGGCTCCCACAACACCGGCACAAAAGCCCAAATCACCACAGCTGTTAACAGCCATTGAAGCAGCAGAACACTACGGATAGGCATGGGAGAAAACATGTACAGCCTACCCAGGGAAGGAATTGCCAGGCCACCCACCCAAGAGGAGGGCACTGCACCATCAAAAAAGAGAAAACTATCAGTAGGCACCAAAAAAGGTAACAAAAAATTGTCAAAACTATGCGAGAATGTAGTGGAATTGCAGCAATTAATGCTAGGAGTAAGGGCGAAACAAACACCGTCCACAGGGGAACCTGGGGCCCGAAAACTACACTATTGCACTAGAACCTGCAATAACGATAGTCAACACCCTGGTAACGCCACCTACAGCAACCCCGCCACAACAGGTACAGCAGGTGCCAGTAGCACCCACAGCAATAAATGCAATAGCCCCAACAGTTCCATCAACAGACCCAGCAGGCGCATTAAAAGCATGGGCAACCCCTATCGCAGACAACACGGCAGTGACAGGGACACCCGGCAACAGTACAACAGACATTGTAACGATCGGTAACGCACATTTAGACCAAAAAATGAAATCTTTCCAAACAGAGATATTATATAGATACAAAAGATGCCTGGCATGGAACATTGATACCACAATCAAAGAAGCCATATGGGCCAAGGAATTCATAGAAATCTTTTTATTAATAGAAGCCCAGCGCAAAGGGGAAGATGCTTTCAGAGATCCCAAAAAGATAGAAGAAAAAGCTATTGCCAGAAATGCCCAGGTGGAACAAAATTGGGACAACTGGTTACAAGCTTTTGCCACTTTAACAACAATATACGAAGAAAAATTCCCCATGGATTGTAGGAAACTCTGAGCATATGTTGATAAAATAAGGGAAGTAAAAGTAACCCATAGGGGGAAGAAATGGCTAGCATATGATATCAGATTCAGGAGGAGCATGTCAGAAAGGTCAGCCATTGAGTGGGATGAAGTCCAGAATGACTTATATACCCTCAACGCCGAGCCCCCACCGGAGGAAGATACCACGCAATCTTCCTCCAAAAATAACAAAATAACAAAAACACGCAGGGTAACAGGTCCAATGATAATGATAAAACCAAGAAAGGGGAGCAGCCCTTTCGGAAGAACCAGCCATGGGCGGCTAAAAATAATGCCCACAGACAGAACAAAAACCAAGCTGCCAAATCCAACATCCCATGCAGAAATTTTGGGAAAAACCAGTGTACATGGGGCAAAGAATGCTGGTGCAAACACACCTGCACAAACTGCAACAGTGACCATGCAGCAAGCAACTGCACCAGACTACCAGCCAAGGAAGAATGACATCCCAATTTTAGAACCAGGAAGAACACCCATCAATCCGGGCAATTTTAGAGAAGCCCTTAACAACTACCCAGACAAAGAAACCAGCATGGCAATATGGCAGGGTTTCACCAAGGGTTTTTCCATCCCATTTAAGGGCACAGGGTCACAAACCGTCCCGATGAACCTGAAGTCAGCCAGGGATAACCCCCAGATAGTGGAAACCAAAATCAAGAAAGAATTGCAATTAGGCAGGATAGCAGGTCGCTGGGACGGCATGCCATTAAATAACTACTTAATATCCCCACTAGGCCTGGTCCCCAAAAGAGAACCCGGAAAAATGAGGTTAATCCATCATCTTTCCCACCCTAAAGGCCAATCATTAAACGACGGCATCCCACACACGGAATCCGCCGTATCTTACACACATTTCTAAGAAGCGGTAAGACTCATACAGGAATGTGGCAGGAACGCCCTGATGGCCAAGCTGGACATCGAATCTGCTTTTAGACTCTTGCCAGTCCACCCAGATTCACAGCAGTGGCTAGGTTTCACTTTTAACAACAAATTCTATGTAGACAGATGCCTCCCCATGGGGTGCGCTGTATCCTGTGCACTATTTGAGCAATTCAGCTCCTTTTTTCAATGGGCTTTCCAAAAGCAGAAACCAGGGACAAAAAGAGTACATTACCTTGATGACTTCATGGTAATGAGACCACCAAACTCTGGTGAACGCGGCAGGGCTTTAGCAAAACTGGAACATATGGCCGCGCAATGGGGAATTCCCCTGGCGAAGGAGAAAACCACCAAGCCAGACACCAGCATAATTTTCCTGGGTATCGAAATAGACTCAGCAAAGGGGCTTTGCAGAATCCCCAAAACAAAAATAACAGAACTCCTGTTAAAAAAACAAAACCTGATAACTAAAGATAAGGGGACAGTAAAAGAAATACAATCCCTAGCAGGTAGTCTCAACTTCGCATCCAGAATAATACCCCAAGGGAGGATATTTTCCAGAAGCCTAGAGATCAAAATCAAATCATTCACCAAACCCCACTTGCACATCCCGCCAGGCAAAGAGGTTAAACGGGACCTGGAAACATGGGCAAAGTTCCTCAGAGAGTTCAACGGGACTTTACTTTGGCGAACGGCTTTAAACACCTGGGCAAACATGGTCCTATTCACTGATGCAGCCGGGAGCAAGGGTTTTGGAGCCATACTAGACTCTGAATGGGTGGCAGGACACTGGCCCAATTCATGGCAACCAGCAGAGTGGACAAAAAACCTCACCCTCCTAGAAATATTTCCCATCTGGCTAACATTACACATCTGGGGCAGGCAGCTAGCGAACACGGAACTTTTGATCTGGTGCGATAACATGGCTGTAGTGGGCTCCATAAACAGAAGGTCTACAAAATGCCCTTTAGTGCTGAAAGTCTTACGAGCCATCACAGCAGTCACACTACAAGAAAACATTGTGGTCAAAGCGAAGCACATTTCAGGGGCAGATAATAACATTGCTGATGCTTTATCTCTCTTCCAGTGGACAAGATTCCGAGAGCTAGCGCCACACGCCCAAGAACAGATGACGCCAATACCAGCAGAATGCTGGGCAATAAAGGGGAAGACAAGAATAAAACGCCAGCGCCGGAGAGCCCAGGCGGGATGCCCAACGGAAACCAGGCACCTCTAAAACGGGTGCCAACAACACATTGGCATCAACGCCAGCACCAGAGAGCGCAGGCCGGGATGACCAACAGAAACCAGGCACCTCTAAAACGGGTGCCAACGACACATTGGCATCAACGCCAGCGCCAGAGAGCCCAGGCCGGGATGCCCAACAAGAATCAGGCACATCAAAAACGGGTGCCAACAACCTCACAGGTTTCCTAATGGAAATGGCAGAGAGAGCAGTGGCAAGCACTACCGCTGCACAGTACAGGGAGTGTTTACAAACAGTATTTAAAGCCACAGGTTTAAACCATGTAGAGTTAATAACGATAAAGACATAGAAGTATTTTTAAAATGGGCTCGGGAACAAGGGTTCAAAAGAGATTGGGCAAAAAGACACCTGGTGGCAATCTCATACTTTACAAAAATACTGGGCGATTCAGATCCCACCCAGAATGCCCTCATCTCCTATGCAATGAAAGGATAGGGCAGAATAGAGGGCCCCCAAGTGGACACCCGTCGACCCCTTGCTTTCAACAAACTTGTGCAGATAGCAAGCCAGTTGGAAGCCATATGTTGGTACCCATATGAGATAATTCTATTCAAAACAGTATTTTTTGTAGCCTACTTTGGGGCTTTCCGGGTAGGAGAACTCATCGCTTCCAGCACCAAGGCCACAAACGGCCTGGGTGTCATGGAAGTCAGGGTAAGACAAGAGAGTGTTAACATAGAAATGCAACAGTCAAAAACAGGTGCCAAAAGAACCATCAACATTTGTTGCATGGATGAAGCAACAAACTGTCCGGTTTGCATTACTAACCTTTATTACGCACAACGACCCAAGGTGGGGGGGAGGTTCTTAATCCACAAGGATTCATCAGCGCTAAGCCGCTACCAATTTAAAGGGGTGCTGATGAAAGCAATCAGCAAAGCAGGGTGGGACCCCAAAGGTTTCGGCACCCACTCCTTCAGGATAGGTGCCACCACTGCAGCATGGCAGGGAGGCCTAGCACCGCAACAACTAAAAATCATAAGGGGATGGAAGTCAGACTGTTACAAAGATATATCAGACCACAACTGATATAGCCATCCTCCCTCAATTTTCTTTTTCTTCCCCCCCTCCCCCTTACAGAAACATCAGGTGAAGTGAGGACCGCACTCCGATCAGCATGGATAGTCGGCCACTCATTCGTCTTTAGGACAGGCAGATGGGCAGAAGAGACCAAAGAAGGGCCACCTTTCAGAAACACCATTGCTTCATGGTCCGGATACAGAGGCCTACGGTGGGCCGACATCCACGAAACACTAGCAGAGCTAGTGGCATACAGGGACCCCCCAGAATTCCTGATCATCCATCTAGGGGGCAACGACCTAGTCAACACGGGTAGATGAATTCTATGCGAGGAAATCTGCTCCTCCCTAGTAGGCATGTCACACAATTGGAGGCGTACAGAAATATACTTCTCAGCCATCCTACCCAGAAAGAAATAGCTAGGGGCCAACTGCTACAAATCTGTAGACATCTCCAGAAGAAGATTGAACAGGGGGATAGAGAGATTCTGTACGACAAGAGGACTGGGCTTCATAAAACACCCAGCCATTACATTAGGCAACCCAGACCTCTTTCTCCACGACGGCAACCATTTATCTAACCAGGGCATGGAGCATTTCTTTCGAGAATTCACTGCCACCCTCACCTCCAGGGTTTGTCTTTAGGGCATACTTCTGGGGGAACAGGGTCAGCCGCACAACCTGCCCATGTGTGGCGGCACGTGCCAGAGGGGGTAACCTCAGGACCTGGTGCCCAAAAGTATGATACTATTATGATATGTGATATTGTGTACTGCCATAACCATATCTGTACAATAAAATCCTACGGCCTTTTATTGCCAACACTTGACACAAGTTGTGGGCCAATTATTACGGGTGAGGGCTTGGGGGTCGGCCAATACTAATGCATGCATATGGGTTCAGCAGTTATGGGCAATGCTGCAGGGCATCCCAAAAGCGAGGCAGGGTAACTGCTGTTACCATCAGCAGCCTCGGAGAGGGGCAGCCCCAACCCTATCTCAGCCTGCTCCTCTCCTCCCCCCAGCTACAGAGACACACAGTCTCTGCAGCACAAAGCCAAGGAAGGGTGAGGTGTGAACAGTCACCTCACCCTTCCTCCAAACAGCAAGGTGCTAAGCACCATAAGGAAACCAACAGTCAAGCAGGGCCCAGGTTCAAAGACCTGCCCCCATCAGGGGGCCAGACAGTCGGCTATCCTGCCGGGGGCTGTGACAACAGCAGCCCCCACTAAATACATCCCTGGGTCCTATAAATAAGAGCAGCATGCTCTGAGTAAACACAATCTGTTTGTGGACCCTGAACGGGGACCCAAACAAACAGGAGGTTCACTGTTTACTCAGTGTCTTCCAAATCTTTTGCTTCTTTACCAAAGAACCCTCCCACCCTACAAAAAAAGGGAGAAGAACAAAAAGAAGTACAGGGCTCTGTACAGTGCCCACAACAAGTCGTGGGACACAAGAAGGCGGGCACGGGCCAGAGGGGGTAACCTCAGGACCCGGTGCCCAAAAGTATGATACTATTATGATATGTGATATTGTGTACTGCCATCACGGAACGCTTCGGCTCACTCCCCAACCAGCAGCCCTCGTCTCCGGGGGCCGTTGAATAAAGCTCTTTGCTTACTCACCTCGTCTCTTCACTTTATTTCATTGGCGACAAGGCTTATCTCCCCCAGTTCCCCCGTGAGCAACAGCCGGCCCCCGGAGCTCCTCCTCCGCGTTCCTGGCAGTATCCGCGGCTGCATCATCCTCGGCGGCCACCCCAGGAGCCACCCCCAGCAGCCCTCTATCACCGCGGCCTCCCCGATGCTTCTACACTGAATGAGAAGAGGCCAGGCCGCCAGCGGCAACTCGGCAACAGGGAGAGAGAACGTGAGAGGTACAACATTTTCATTTTTGGGGCGTAAAATCTATCCTCCGCAACAAACATATTGCGCGAGCGCGCATCCTTCGATTCGCCAACAAACGGCAGTCAGAGGAAAGGACCTCTCCGCGTGCCGTACGTGCGGCCATTTTGGGCAGGCCCAACCTTGTTGCCACGGCGACGACACCGCGGAGCTCCAGCTGCACTTGACCACCAAATCACCAGCTGTCATCCAGATGGTCAAACCAGCTGTTTATCCCGGAAACGAAAGAAATATCTGATTTAATAGAGGGAGACACTATTTAGCAAAGCAACTACTGGATAGATAGTGCCTCACATTCAAAAAAAAAAAAAAAAAAAAACTGTGAGATGTTTTAACATGATAACACTACTGAATGGGCTGACAGTACACCAGACAGCCACATATCATCAGTCAGCCATCCACAGCAACTAAGTACGCCACTGAGAACACCCACAGTGTCATAGCCCACCACTGCAACGCAGCTCAACCCACAAAGCCTTCACCATCCTCAGAGCCAGTCATGCAGAACGTGCCACACCCCACCAAGTTTCTTCCCTGCCCTGGAACACCAACCTGCCCTTGGGAGCAATGGCTTGACAACTTCCAGATATATCTCAGGGCCATAGGCGGGAGTAAATTTAACGATACCTCAAAGAAGCAACCCTCCTGAACTGCTTAGGAAGTGAGGGCCTGAGGTTATTCAGGGCGCTTCCGGAACCAGATGGTGCAGGTGGAGACAGCAATCGGAAATTTGACACTGCCTTGACTAAGCTCACCAAACATTTCGGCCGCAAGACAAACGTGGTGCTGGAAAGGTACAAGTTCTTTTCTCGAAAGCAGGCTAAGGGTGAGTCAGTCAATACCTACCTAGCTTCCCTCAGAGTACTCATGTCCACGTGCAAATTTATGGGCGTTTGTGACAAGTACTTAAGAGACCAGCTTGTGCTCAATGTTGCTGATCGCCGCATACAGCAAAAACTGTGGTAGACAAAGAATCCCTTGTTGGACCAGGCCACTGAAATAGTGAGGAGTATGGAATTTGGGGATCATTGCATGAAGGAGAGACTGGCCCTTAAAGAAGGTGTTGAAGTGAAATATGTGGAAGGCAGCTCTGACTATGATCAAGATGGCATGTTAGTAGCGCCTGTGAGAAGTGTACCCCAAAACACTAAAGGAAACTTCAGAAGAGGGAGAGCATCAGCCTATGACAACCAAAACCCCACGCGCTGCCAGAAGTGCGGGTGGTATAAACGCCACGACGCTGGGAAAATGTGCCCAGCTAATAATGTTGAATGCTACAAATGTGGCAGTTGGGCCATTTTGCCAAAGTCTGCCGAAACAACCGAGGAAGACCAGGTAGATCTGGCAACAGCAGCAGACGACCTGTCAACAGACACGGGTCCGTGAAGACAGTGGACTATGATCAAATGTCAGACAACATGTTATCCGTCAATCTGACACACCCACAAGTGCAAATCCTCACGGTCACTTCCTTCCAAGAATCAAGCAGTCCATGGGTCAAAATGTACGTCAACGACATACCTTTGAAAGTAATGATTGACACAGGATCCCCCTATACCATGGTGGACCTTCAAACCTTTGTGAAGGTACTCTCTGGCAAAGTCCATAATCTAGGAAACTCTCTGGTGAGAGCCACGGGGTACGGAAAGACTCCAATTGACATCATTGGGTACACATGGATCAAGCTCAAGTTTCATGACAGGCAAACATACTGCAAGTTGTTTGTAGCCAAGAACGGGTCCTCTGTAGTAGGATGGGAAGAGCAAGCAGCCCTCCAAGTGAAAATTCATCCCGGGGAAGATATCCCTGTACTGAGTGTGTTAAAGAATAATACTGACATTAAATCCAACTTGGCTGAGCAATTTCCCAAAGTGTTCTGCAATAAAATCGGACTACTTAAAGGTTTCCAACACAGAATCATATTGAAAAGAGGTGCTGTCCCCATAGTTCATCGAGTACGTGGAGTTCCCTTTGGAACCAAAGCAGCGCTTAAAGACGAACTCACACGTCTATGCAATGAGAACATCACACAACCCATAGAAACTTCCGAATGGCTGGCCCCCATTGTCCTGGTAAAGAAACCCGACAATTCCACACGGATGTGTGTTGACCTGAGGGACTTAAACAAGAACATATGGGTCGACAGACACCCACTTCCTAACATATCCGAACTTCTCTCGACCATGGAACCGGCAAGTTTCTTTAGCACCTTGGACCTCTCCTCAGCATACCACCAGATTGCTCTGGATGACTGCTCTAAAGCCCTCACCTCCTTTGTCACACCTTTGGGAGCATACATGTTCAATAGAATGCCATCCGGGCTCGCTTCTGCCGCAGCAGTCTTCCAGAGACTCATGTTGCATCTTTTCGGAGGCCTAAATGGAGTACAATGCTTCTAGGACGATATTCTTATATCAGCCAAAACTGAGGAGGAACACGATGCCAAGCTAATGGGCGTATTACGAATAATCCAAAGAAGTGGACTCACCCTCAAGCTGGAAAAATGCAACATAAAGTGCAGTCAAGTTTCCTATCTTGGACATTCCATTGACGCCAGGGGCATCCATCCCAAAAAAAAAAACTCCTGGACACAATATTGAGTTTGGCTGAACCCACCAACAAAGACCAGTTGAAAAGTTTTTTAGGAATGACGGAGTACTACTCCAAATTTGTGAGTAACTATGCCAACACGACGGAGAACATGAGGAATCTCATGAAGAAATCCAACAGGTTTGAATGGTCCACAGAATGTAAGAACGAATTTGAGAACCTCAAGTCCGACATCAACCGAGCTCCAGCCCTGAACATGTTTGATTATAAAGCCAGAACAATAGTGTCAGTAGATGCCAGCAAGATCGGCCTTGGTGGAGTACTAGAGCAGCAACAGAATGACAACATTGTGACCATCGCGTTTGCTTCCAGGGTACTAAGAGGTGCTGAATTGAACTATTCCACCATCGAGAGAGAGGCTTTGGCTGTCAAGTGGTTCTTACAACACTTCAGAAATCTGATTTGGGGCCTACCCATCCTCCTAAAGACTGATCACAAACCTCTAGTCAACATCCTGCAATCAACATCACCACACCTTATTTCACTGAGAATAAGACACTGGTTCCTGGACATCATGCAATACAATCTCCAAGTTTACTACAATCCTGGTCCACAGAATCAAGTAGCAGATTGTCTTTCCAGACTACCCACCATTGAAAACAAACAAGACGTTGAAAACGAAGATCAAGACGAGGACATTATAGCCACCATAAATCCTGCCATTCCCTCCGATGAATGGACACGCATCACCAAAGCTGACACAGAACAACAGGAAATCAGAAGAGCTGTCATGAACAATTGGATCGGTGTTGGACAGAATTTGGCGAACTTCACACCATTTAAAGATGAGATATCCATGAAAGAAAACCTGATCTTTAGGGGAAACAGAGTAATTCTAGCCGTGGCACTGAGAACGAAACTACTTGACCTAGACCACGAAGGACATCTGGGAAGAACAGAATGAGGAACAACTACTGGTGGCCCAATATGTGGAAAGAGGCAGAAGAGACAGTAAAAAACTGCAGTGCCTGTGCTTCCAGTGACAAATCGAAAATCTTAAGGAAAACCCCACTTCAGCCTGTAGAAACACCCAAACATTTATGGTCAAAGCTTGCAATAGACATTATGGGCCCCTTCGAAAATCTTGAGGAAGCAAAAATATTCATCATCGTAATCGTCGATTACAACTCCAAATGGACTGAATGGGGTGTGGTGGAAACCAGCGCAACTACAAAGAAGGTCATTGACTTCCTAACCGAAATATTTAACAGGGAAGGTGACCCCAGAGACATAGTCTCAGACAACGGGTCCCAGTTCACCTCGTTGGAATTTAAAGAATTCCTCGATAAAAAATCCATCAACCACATCACTACGTCACTTTACCACCCAATGCCCAACGGCTTGGTGGAAAGAATGAACAGACTGATAAAAAGTGTCATTCAACTAGCCACTGCCAACGCTATGCCTTGGAGAGAAACCCTCAAGGAAGCCTTGTACGCATATAGAACAACGCCACACTCCACCACTAACTCAGAGCCTTTCACCTTAATGCGGGGCAGGACCGCAACTGATCAACTGAGACCAGCATGGATCTTCTTAGACACCGGTGAGGCAAGAAGGAATATGGAACCAAAAGTGGACATGGAACACATCCACAAAACTATAAAGGAGAAGCAAAAGAAGTACAAAACATACTACGACCAGAAGAACGGAGCAAAACAGATGCTCCTTCAGGAAGGAGACTGGGTATGCGTTAGAGAACCCAAGAAAATACTCAAGGGTGAATCTAAATTCAGATCTCCACAAAAAGTCACACATTGTCACGACAAATCCGTCACATTGGATGATGGAAAGAGATGGTCACACGATGACCTCGTGAAAATAACCAATGACACCTGCAGACCCAGCACCTCCGAAAACTATTGCAATGACGCTTGGTCAAGAGAGAACTTGAAGAGGACAACCAACGACACATGCAGACCCAGCACATCTACAAACCCACATGATGGCGTAAGATCTAGAAATTAACTTTCTTCTGAAGAGACATACCAACCCAGACACACAAGAAACTACGAAACCTGTCACACCAATGAGGAAAGACCGGCCAAGAGTCTGTCGAAAAGGCATCGCAAGATCATCCGGAACTTCAGCAACGATTTCATCTACTACTGACCACCAATGCCACCTTGTTAATTTCTTTTAGCCAACCATCCCACCCCTCTCTCCTTGTCTTTCCCCCCCTTCCGTTCCCTTCTTCCCCTTAGGTGTTATAATGTAAGATGTTATAATGTTAAGCATCTCTTCATTCCACCTGGAATGAGAATGCTCTTCTCCCCATGTTCCACCACGGAACGCTTCAGCTCACTCCCCATCCGGCAGCCCTCATCTCCGGGGGCCGTTGAATAAAGCTCTTTGCTTACTCACCTCCCCTCTTCACTTTATTTCAGTCGGCCAATACTAATGCATGCATATGGGTTCAGAAGTTATCACAAGTAACTGTGCTGTTTCCAGCAGCACTCTCCCTGTCCCCAGTCTCGGCACTGATACCATCTAAGAAAAGCAGTGATCTAGTCTACATGCGGCCCTGCAACGCTGCGGGCCTCACAAGGTATGTTGAGGATTACAGAAGATGCTGTGTGTGATGTGTTTTACAGAGAGTTTCGCATGTTATCCAGTGTGAAACCTTCTATGCAAAGCAGATGGAACTGGGCCTGGCGGTGGGGGGGGGGGTTGGGATGGGTGAAGTAAGTGGAGAGTAGGCGAGTGGAGAGTAGAGTGGAGAAGGTCGGATGAGAGGGGAGGGTAAAAGGGAGGTGGTTTGGAAAGAGCCTGTGGAACATGAGCGTAATTTTAGGGGGGACAGGCGTGTTTGTCCCCCCCCAACTCTCATGGTACACCATTTTGTCCCCATCCATTTGGCTGCGGCACCTTTTCTTCAGATGTCATGTCCCCCCCAACATTTTCAGAAATATTACTCCACTGCAGGGGAAGGTAATGTGTTGAGGTTTCCAGGGGTGTCCCCTGGAACAACAGTGGTGGGAAGGGATAGTTGGTGCAGGGGTACAGGGAATTAAATGACATCATTTTCACAAATCCATTGAGCGACAGTTGTCCTTGCAGTGGGAGGACTGGGAACCAAAGGAGGCGCTGGAAATCATTTTCAAAGTGGCCCCATATTACACATTTTCAGCAAGTCCAAGCAATTCCCTAAGGAAAAATTTGGAAATACCACACAAAAGAGGCCCAGGGTGCAGAGGCCTACGGGGCAATCTCCAGAGTTCCCTATAGGCCAGTCCACCACTGGCTGTGAAAAGGATAGATTTAGAAAAGACAGCAGAGGTTCAGAGAAGACATTTACTCTGAAACAGCCTCTCATGTCGTGCCATCCCCACAACAGCATGGAAACAATCGTTTGTCAATGGTTGCACATTAGCACCCTAGGTGGGGGAGCCAGCCAATCAGGTGGCTAGGAATGCGGACTGACACTACCAGTGAAAGCCTGCGTTCCAAGCCGCCTGATGGCTGGCTCCCCGCCTTCCATCTTCCCCCGCCAACCCTTGTTTTTTTTCCCCCTCCCGCCTTCCCACTTACCTGATTGCGGTGCCAGGGATCTGCCACTGCAGTGCCTTTCCCTGTCTGGCCACCATGAAAATGGAAGAGGCGCTCTGTATGGACCCCCGACTTCCAATTCCCTGGCGGCCATGTTGGTATAGTATTTTATTTTTAAACCATTTAGCACCTGGGTAGTGCACTACACAGGTGCTAAAGGCGATATGCCCCTCATTGGCTGGGCCCACCCTGTGGGTAATGGCAGCCACCCTCGTTAAGGGACCCTCACTTTATTCGGTCCCTTAATTTGGGCAGCGGGCCGTTAGCCAAGGGGTGGGTCCGCCACCTAAGGGCACATTGCCTCCGTATGTAAACATTGGAACACCATACATTCACAACTGTTTATAAAGATGTTGCAAAGGTAATGCTTTTGGTGTTTCAACAACATTTGGGTGAGTGCACATGTTATTTGCAAAGTGACAATGGGGAAGTAAGCTCTATGCAAAACCATGCCTGTTTTAGACTATGTTATGACATGCAATGTTGACTTAGACCGCGCACTGCTACCACCCCAGGGGCGTTCTCCAGGCGTTCACGTGGCTCTGCAAGAAAAGAGTGCAAGGGGTGTTAATGAGGTTAGAATGATAGGAAAGGTTCATAGCCAGGAGAAACTTGCATCCAAGTATGTTGTCTTGTGTGGTTGAGAGACCTAGTTTGGTGTTTCCTTAATGGTAAGACTCAGTGCCTCGGCTATATATTGTGTTTATGTTTGGTGTTTGTAATGTGTGGTTTGACTGGTAGTGTAATCATGTTTCCTGGCTTGCTTTATCTGTAGGGGAGTGTCCAGTGCCGTTATAGTATGGTGCATGCAGAATACGATAAGTTGGTGTGTGTTTTTTAGTGCAATGTTGTCTGTATTTTGCTCAGTATTTGGTTGTATGCACTGGTTTGTACCATCCATATGGTAGGTCCAGTGTCTGGGATGTTTATTATGTGCAAATGTTAGTTAAGTTTGGTGTGTGTTTGAAAGTTGGCTAGCCCAGAGCTGTCCATCGTTTTCGTCAGTTATGTAGGAGGAGCAGGAGTCGTGGATTTGTTAGTACTTTGGCTCCTCCCAGAATTACTGTCCTCAAAGCTTATCCAGCTGCAACTCAGTGGTACCTTCCAAGTCACAGAGTCCCAAACATATGGCGTGTGCATTTCGAAGTTTTGTCTAGAGCGAGGCATGGCTATTCTTCGCAGGCCTAGTTAAGTGTGATGCAAGGATAGAAAGGGGTGAGAGGGGAGGTGTAGGGGTGTTTCTTTTGGCCTTCATTGGTTTTGCTGCTAATTGTACCTTTATCCTGGTAATTTGCAGTTGAATAGCCATGTTTTTAGTCATTTCTTGAAGGTGAGGTTGTTTTATGTGGTTCTAATTTCCTTTGGCATTGTTTTCCATATGTTAGCAATTAGCCGTGAGAATGCAGTTCCTCCAAATTTCCTTTTTTCATAGTGTTTCATTTGTATTTGGAGGTCATTACTTGATCTTCTCTTCCTCGTTGATAACGGCTGATCTTGCCCTGGAGAAATTTAGCTCCTTGTCTATATAGAGATGTGTGGGCAATGCAGAGGGCCATAAATTTAATGCGTTTTTTTTACTGGAAGCCCGTGTAGGCTTCTCAGGGAAGTTGCAATGTGATCTCTCCTGGTTAATCTCAGGTTGAAGTTTTTTGGTGAGCCCTTCGGACATTCCGATGGAGAGACTGTTTGCATAGTGGATTCTTGACAATGTTAAAGATATGATTGTAAGGGTTCTATGTGGAAATGAGAGGTATGAAAGTATCCCCCTGACTGGTTCTAGGTGGTAGAAGCACTTCTTTGTGATAGTGTTGGCTTGTGGTTCCAGAGACAGTCTGTTGTCCATGAGAATTTCTAGGTTGTTTATCACATTTGAAGTCTCCAGTAGGTTCCCATGTCTGGCAGCCAGTCCATTTGGGAGTTGGTTTCAATTCCCTCCAGGGGTGAGATCATTATTTCTGTTCTGGCCAGGTTCAGTGTGGGTTGTTCTTTGTCATCCAGCTGTGTATGTTTGTCAGACATTTATAAAGGGTATTGGTTTGGTTCGTGGGACGTGGCTATCTTCATGATCAGCTCTGTGTCGTCTGCGTAGTTGTAGGCGGACAGTCCATGGGTTCAAAGGATTTTTATCAAGGGAGAGATATTTTTGGTCTTTGATGTAAAAGGTGCAGGCAAGTTCTTTCGGTTCGATTTGTGTTTTGATGTAAGATTATTGTTAATTAATTCCTTTCTGGTTGTATTATTTCCTTGCATGCATGTTTTAACCATTGTAATTATGTTTTGTGTTATGAAAGAGTCCTATGAACCCAAAGTGTAGTAATAAAACTCAATTCAATCTTATGGAAAACCTAATGTTTTGCATGTGTAAACTGTGTCAAACATATGACTTGAATGGCTTTCCATGTTTTGGGAAGCATTGAAAGAATATTTAAATTGTTTATGACAATGTGGTCAACCTCTGGAAAATGTGATCTTTTTGGAGAGTGCAACATTTTGGAGAGTGTACTTTTTGTCTGCAAAAGGATTCCCAGGGTGCAAACAAGATGCAAAGTCTGTTTTGCATATAGGTAAACGGTATAATGATTTATTTGATATGGTCATATACAAGCCTTGCAAAATCATAAAATCACATGCTTGGTTGCCTTATTACAAAAGTTAAATATGATTAGTCAACCTACTTCATATGAAACAGAATTAACATTTGCACATGTGTTGGGGGCGTATCGAATGGGCTGTTCAACTTCGGCTGCCCACTGACGGTATAAATAAATGATTCCATTTACAATTTATATTTAACAAATAAAAAGTGTATCTGACATAGTACTGGCAATAAGAAATCCACGAATAGCATAGCAAGCGTGTGCAAACGCAAGCGTGTCCGTAGAAACCTAGGAGCTGAATTTATTGTCCCAACGCAAGATTCAATCAAAACTGGCTTTAAGTAACAGTAGGGGTAGGCAAAATTTCAACCCTCGGAGGGAAAAGTGTGAAAATCACACTGGAATCTGCTTCCACCTGATCCGCAAAATTAGCATTACCGTTCCACCGCCATTGAAATTCTGCCCGGTTGCATGTGGTTTCGCCCAGAGCATGGTGTCTCTTTTCATGTTGATTTTGTGTAGCGAGTCGAGAAACTTTGCACAGATCTTTTTTTGATCCATGCTAATTTTGTGCAGCGACACGAGAAACTTTGTGCATTTTTTTAACCGTGTTAGTTTTGCGCAGTGGCACAAGAAACGTTGAACATTTTTTGATTCTTGCTAGATTCACGCAACGACACAAGAAACTTTGTGCATGTCTTTTTCGATTTGTGCTAGTTTCATGCAGTGGCATGAGAAACATTACCATTTTAGTATAGCACAGCGACATGAGAAACTTTGCATGGTTTTCCCTGATCCATGCTAGTTTTGTGCTGAAACACGAGAAACTTTGAACAGGTCTTTTTTCGATTTGTACTAGTTTCGCACAGCAGCACAAGAAACTTCACACGAGTTTCTCGTGCCGTGCTAGGTTTGCCCAGCCGTACGATAAACTTTGCATAGCTTTCTTTCAATTCATAATAGGTTCTCACAGCAGCACAAGAAACTTTGGACTGATCTTTTTAATACAAAGGGGTGGCGGAACAGTGGTTTGGTGGCGAAGCGGATTGAAATCAGACAGATTTCACATCAGTGGCTGGAGGAACGGAATCTAACAATTTTGCCCAGCCGTACACCAGAAAAAGAAGAGTTGTATTTGCGTGTCCAGAAATCCACCATCGCAGTCATATGTTCACTAGGGAGCTGGCAGTTTATTTCAAGCCACCAAAATCTTGATAGGTAGGAATTCCTTTCTGGCTTCACACATCTCCCTCCTGATAATCCGAGTGTGCATTCACATACAATCATGACAAGTAGGCACAATGTGGGAAGGAATCATACAGCTCCATTCACTTTAAATTCTTACTTTTGCTTTGTACGTCAAATGATCACGGATCACATACTTTGTATGCTTTAAACCCTCCGTTTAGCTTTTTCCAACTTCCACGTGGGGGATACCAATGTTGTTTTGCAATGACTTTGAGTAATCAGGTCAAAGTTCCTACCCAAAGTTTCATATTTTTGGCTTGCAAGTTGCAACATCGGTAACACTAAGATTCTGTTATTTACATACAAATACATGAGCTAAAAGTACGGTGCGATGCCTCAGGGCTGTTTCTGTGCGCTTAACAAATACGAATAAATAAATAAATGGTTAAGTCTCACCAGTCTGAGATCAGATCTGGTGGCAACCTGCACAACATCACTAGCTCTGCAGAAGCCGCTGCAGTTTGCCTCACATTACATCTGGAATAGCCACATTGTATGCACTCCAAATTTCACAACTCTATGAGAATAAAAGGGCACAATGTCATCAAATGTGCCTCTTTCAGTGGCTCCATAATACGCACCCTAAATTGATGTTAAAAGATATTCACCCTGGTATAGTACAGATAGTTAAGTAACCAGTAGCCTTAATCATATAAACTAATCACTTCAGGGTTTGAGGCGGCTAATTCCTTCTAGGCAGCCAGGGGGTCAGTAACAGCCAACCTTGTTCACCTGCTTAGCCACCCCCAAAGGCCAACTGATGTCAGCTGATCGGCCTTTTATTGCCTGGGTCAGTTTCCGCCTCACTTTGCTCGACCAGAATCCATGTGATGCTTTGGGCAGTGGGGCCACTACTGGCAAGATGTAGGGCCTGATTCTCTGAGTGTTTTCCAATGGGATTGCGCCATTATATAACTCTTCTGAGAATCAGGCCCTTAGAACTGTAAAGTTCAAAGCTAGAGCAGAATCTGCAATGGAGATCAAGCTGTTGTCTATTGGAATTGGCTGACCACCAGTTAAAGAGGCAGGGGCTGCCAGTTAAATAAAGCATTATTCTGAAGGTTGTGCACGTGTTTGGGAACCATGCAATAATGATGTACAGCTACGTTGCAAAACTCTTGAAAACGTGCCCTATTATTGGTGTTGCGACACCATTTTCATGAATGTACACAGTGCTTGCAAATTCTTTAGAATGATTTAAACAATAAACTCCTGTGCTTACTCCATGTTTCATGTTAATAAGTCATAACAAAGCACGAGTTTTAAAGATACGAGAACATTTTCAAACCTATAAAAACAAATGCGTATTTTACAAGTGTGTGTGTACATATATATATATATATATATATATATATATATTACACGGCAGTTGCTGCTTCCATAGGAAGAGCACTTTTTGGGTGGCTTATAACTCCGCACCCCCTGGACGAATCCTCACCAAACTTTGCAAAAAAAGTATATGGGTCACTCTGAATTTGTTTTGCAAAGGTTGGAGATGTTTGGGCCAGGGGGAGCAAATTTATAGGGGGGGGTCCCAAAATGTCTTTTTTTCCCATAGACTGAATGGGGAAAAACTTTGCACATGGCTACAGGTGAAACCGCCGGACGGATTTGCATCAAATTTGTGCAAAGGGCAGGGGCTTGGACCCGAAAGCGTGCTTTAGTAAATTTGGTGACAACCCGTAAAGTACTTTCCTTTAAAACGACCAAAAAATATATCTGAATAAATTAGTGATATCTATGTCCGCTCCGCAGTCACATTTCCCTGTTCGCTCCGCGGACATGATACCGATTGGCCAGGGGCGGTGGCGTCATCACCGCGGACATGCGACGTCTGCGCCGATTGGCTACAGCGAGCCGTGATGTACGTCAGAATGTGTGGATGTGCCTGACATCTTGGATCCGAAGACAGCACGCTACTTACCAGAGGCGAAATGCTATTTTCGAAACTGTTTTGCTCTCCTACAGTGCGTGGGGAGGATCACAGAGTAAGAGACGGAAATACTGTACTTGTTTGGCCGGCAATTGTGTATTATATATTCTGCATTGGCGCCTTCTTCAGGATGTTTGTATGTGGCGAAAATGAGGGATCTAATAAGGCTACTATTTGAGTCTGTGCTGTGTACAGGCACCTTGAAAATGTTCGGAGGACACGCGTGGGGTTAGTGACCATTAATTTTGAGTGTATTTCCCTATTATATTATATTGTCCTACGGGTGTGTTATTGCTTAGTACGCCACCATGGTCGTGACATGCTGCAGTGGTTGTGGGCAGTAAGGTAGCTTTGTTCGGTGGCCCCCTCTCTTCTACTAATGTTTTCGTATGTGCGGATACTGCCAGAAACAGCTCCAAAACAAGAGAGCATTAGACTTCTTACACTCAAGTAATAGTATTTCACAAGGTGACCTTTGAGGGGGCCCAATGAGCTTTGGAAGCACAAAGTGAAAAAGTGCAGTGTTCTTGTCTGCAAAATGATACGTTTAAATGGAAGTTCGTGCTCACTGCACCATGACCAATTACAGCCTGTGGATTAAAATGTGTTTTGCACTAATATTTCCCTCAGATTGGCCTCTACAGTTTTGAGAACTAAGGCCATTATCTGCACTGTTTGCTTGAAACAGCGCTTCTGAAGCTGTATGGGAGTACAGGTTCTGATAATTAGATTTCATTATGTTGCTTCAAAGCAAGAATGTATTTGCCTTCTGAGTGAAGGCCACGCGAGTTGCTTTTTTGGTTGACCGCTCAGTATGCCCGCGCATCCGAGTGAAAGTAAAGGGGCAATTGTTTTTTGGCCTTGAGCCCAAGAGAAACTTGCTAGCTGTTCACGGAATGAAAGGGTAAAAAAAAAAAACGCAATTGATAAGGTTATGTTTTAAAAAGTTTGTAAGTGACATGCACATCAGTCAAGGAAGAATCTTCGCTGCAAACACATTCGTGACTGATTTGCCAATAAAGAATGGAGGCTGTAAATATTTTGTAAGTTTACTTTGGCCCACTGTACAGCAATCCGTGCTTTATTTTTACATAACTGCCCATCTAAATGTGCTAATATTATTAACGTATTATTTTTCTGCCCTTGTACAATTTTCCTGTACTGTTGCAGAGTGCACATGTTGCTCATTTGCAGGGTATGACTGCACTCAACCTTTTTTACTATTTATATTTCTAATTTGAAACGCTTACTTTGTCCACATAGCTTTGTGTATAACTTTGCACGTTTTTTTGGTCTTCTTTGAAATGACGAAACGTAATTTTTTTTTATTTGTCCACTCTTTTTTGTTTCATACCTACATTATCATCTTTCTGTGTATTTGCCATTTTGTTTTCTCTTACGGCGCATGCAAAATCTCGCTGTTTCTAACCTCCATCTATAGGTACATTTGCCCCAAAAAAAGGGCACTAGAAGAACTTACTCAGGCTACAAAGGGCTGAGGGTTGGGCCCCTGTCTGCCAGGGCGTGTGCCCTCCTCGGCTCCCACGCAAACTCCAAAGCTTGCTGGATCCAGGAACAGAACTCCAACATTCCGCCTGGAGTGGGCAGCGTGCATGAAAATTGCCTAACGTGGTCGTACGCAGACCACAGACAGAGGTCTCTCTCCCAGGGGAACCCCCCCTCCGGAGCCTTTCAATGTCCTACAATACAGGAAACTCCTCAATCAAATAAAATAGAAACAAGAAGAACCAAAAGGCATTCGATCACATTAAAGAGGCTGTTTGTTATCGGTGCTCTTAACAACATCTTGACTTCGCCACGTTTCGCCACCGGAGTACAAAGCTCATATACACAAGCACATACTTCTCAATTGACCATTCCGGTGGAGCAATCTTTCCACAGATAGCTAAGATTCACACTCCTCATCGTTGAGGTCCCGCCGTCCATGGACCTTAAGGGCAAACTGGCAAAATATAAGTTTACACCAACCCACGGACCCCTGAAGTCACCCACTGAGTTCAAGATGTCGACTGCAGGGTCTGATGCTGCTGCAAACAAGGCGGATGTCGCTGACCTGCTCACAGAGATGAGAAGCATGAGAGCAGATATAGGCAGCTAAATTGACAAAATTACACAAAGAATGGACAAAATGGAGGACAGGCTGGAACAAGTCGAGCATAACCAAACCTCCCTGAACATGTTGGAGGCCCAAATGGACCACCGCATTGCAGAAATAGAACACAGGGAAGAGGAAATACGCCTAAAGGTTGATGATCTTGAAAATAGGGAACGCCGTAACAACATATGTGTGTTCGGCGTTCCCGAAAAAGAAGACTAAACCGACTCAGACCTAAAGCAAACCCTACACACCATTTTGAAGCTCCTCTTTAAAGAAGAATCAGTGGACGAACCCAAAATTGACCACATCCACAGAGCTGGAGGCAGACCAGGAGGCCCGCGATCGGTCCTAGCTCGATTTCACAATTATGCGGACAGAGCCCGGATCTTAGAAAAGGCCAGACACGCTTCACAACTTTCTCTGGACGATGCGAATATTTCACTCTATCAAGACTTATCATCACTCACGTTGGCAATGAGGAAGAAGTGCTCTCCAATTACAAAGATGCTGAAGGACAAAGGTGTTAGATACCGGTGGGGCTATCTGTTCTCACTCACCGTTGAGTGGGAAGGCTCGACAATTAAACTTGTTTCGGAAAAGGACATTGCAGACTGTATAGCTGACCTGTTGGGTCTCCAGGGGGAGGGACCCTCCCTTGGTGAGTCAAAGAGAGAGGAGAGTGAATGGCGCACTAAGGGCCCGTGGCGCAGAAGGATTCAGGGATCCAGGAAATTCCGGAGGATGAACAATTCACAGGATATGGAGCATTGACCTGGATTCCAGACTGTCACACCAGACCGCACGAGGCAAAGGAGCGTTGGGGTGACTGGTACAGCTGAAGCTGAGCGCTCGGGCGCCGCCCGAGGGAGAGTGGAGTGATTTGGGTGTGTCTGATGGGGGGACTTATGCTCAGCAAACGCCAACGATGTACTCGACTCCAAGGTCAGACTTCAGATCTAATTGTTTAATTTCTGTCGCACAAACAGTGAATTGGGGCCCGCATGTTTGGGGTGCCCAGATAGAAATATGAGGTAATACAGACACTGGAACGTTGCCTAAGGAGGGGGTCAGAATTCATACTTGTAAGTTGTTTTTGCTGGATTATGAGCACACGGTTGGGGGCTCACTGTTATATATGTTTACATTAGGATAGGACCGCTTGTTTCGCGGTTTCCATTGGTGGTCCGAGACTGAATGGGTGATGATAACCTGGAAGGGTCGGACGCCGAATGTAAGGGGGAGGAAGGAAAGGAGGGTGGTGGGGGGAAAGACATATAATGCATCAGAAGACAGACCTGGTGGCGGAAGAGTACAAAATGGGAACATGAAGGGATAGAACATGAACTGGACAGGTCAATCCTTGACCTCTCCAGGACTAATTGAGACCTAATTCAAAGAAGATGAACCACACACTGCACTATCAAACATGATGCGGACCATGAAGCAGACGACTTGGCCATTTACATACTCACACAAAGCTTGAGATGTCACCTATATTCTCTAACAACACATTACGCATATGCACACTTAATGTGAAGGGTTTGAACTCCCCCACAAAATAATCCATGGTGGCCAGAGAATTCAAGAGATCAAACATAGATATTCTATTTCTCCAAGAAACACGATACCGAAGGGGTGAAGAGAAAGTGATCCCATCTCACGAGGTAGGCTCTTCCTTCTGGAGCTCTAGTATCTTAAAAAAGGTGGGAGTGGGGATCCTAACTTGCAAAGGCCTCCGGATGAGAACTCATGAGACATGGTCGGACAAGGAAGGAAGGGCTCTCATAGTTGTGGGAAACATTCGAGGCACAATTGTCACCCTTGCCACACTTTATGCGCCTAACCAAGGACAGAATAGGTTCCTCCACAAAATCACTGAGAAGGTTTTTAGCATGGCTAAGGGACACATAGCTCTTGGCGGAGACTTTAATACGTGGATGGAAAGTTCTGTGGATAGACAAACTAGAGCCGATGCACATGACCCACCCACCTCCCAAGATGAAGCTGAAATCAAACTAACCCTTGACCTCACTGACAGTTGGCGCCTTTTGCATCCAGTGGACAGAGGCTTCACTTTCCACTCCCTCCCCCACGACACGCTCACGCGTATCGATTACATCTTCCTCTCTGATGGCCTCCTGCGCATACTTCGCGTGGCGAATATACACCCCGCCACATGGTCGGATCACAATATGGTTACGGTGGACATATGCTGGAATGACCTGGCACCCCGGAACACTAAATGGAGATGTAACGACTCTTTATGGGCTGACTCGGTTTTCAAAGAAACTCTTGAAACCGAGATCAAGCAATTCTTTGTTACCAATAACACAGGAGAGGTTGGGAAGACATCCGTATGGGAGGCAGCCAAGGCCACCTGGAGGGGAGTGCTCATTAGGGAAGGGGCCCAAAAAAAAAAAAGAGAACGCGCCCTGATAGAAAAGAATATTAGGGAGAAGCTCTCTACAGCCCAAGAACTGGCACAGTCCTCCCCATGTGAGAGACCCAAGTACATTGCCGAAGCCAGACAGCTCAGAGAGGAGCTGAAAATACTTATCGTGGGCAAAACAGCTCAAACCCTACAATACCTCAAACAAAAATACTATGAAAAGGGCGACAAAGCAGACGCCCTCCTGGCGGCTCGTCTCCGAGCACAGAAGGCAGAAAGATGGGTTGACCTCATCGAGAGGACAGATGGCACCCCCACAGATACGATAGTAACATCTCCCGATGGTATACAAGAAGCGTTTGCCTTCTTTTATGAATATTTATATACATGTGGTCCCCCCCTCTCTTAGGAAGTATTGACACATACCTTACAGAGGTGTGGATCACCACACTCACATCCAAGGAGGCCGAATCCTTAGATACACCAGTCACAGAAGAAGAAGTTACAGAAGCCATAAAATGCCTAAAGACGGGAAAGGCCCCGGGAGACGATGGTTTCACGCCCGGTTTTTATAAGACATTCTCCACATTCATCGCCCCCTTCCTTGCATCCCTGTTCAACCACATCTTTGACACAGGCCAAGCCCCCCCGTCCTTCTCTCAGGCCCTTCTCGCTGTCATTCCGAAGGAAGGTAGAGACCCCAAATCCTTTAGCTCTTATCGCCCTATCTCTCTTTTTAACATTGATGCTAAAATACATGCCAGAGTCATTGCGGCCCGGCTTGAAACGCACTTACCACGTCTAACACACTCAGATCAAGTTGGCTTCGTTATTGGGAGACAGGGCGCGGATACCATGAGGAAAACACTTCATTTAATCCATGAAGCACAGGGAATGGGAGGGGATCCGTCCCTTCTGTCACTAGATGCCGAGAAGGCCTTCGATAGGGTGTCATGGGACTTCCTAGAAAGGGAATTATTTTGGAATGGGTTGGAGCCGAAGCTCCGCCGCGCCATTAAAGCACTGTACACCTCTCCCATAACATCAGTGACGGTGAACGGAGGCTATTCACGATGGTTTCCCTTGGAAAGGGGAACAAGGCAGGGCTGCCCACTGTCAGCGACATTATTTGTGCTGTCCCTTGAGCCGTTAGCACAAAAATTAAGACAAGATGGTAGAGTTAAGGAAATCACAGTGGGAGAACGTGAATATAAACTAGGCCTCTACGCTGACGATATCTTATTACATTTAACTGATCCCTTAATTTCTGTCTCGGTTGCAATCAGCATAATTGAAGAATATGGCGAACTGGCCGGCCTGAAAATCAACACCGGGAAGTCTATCCTCATCCCAATTGATAAAAGTAGAGATTCCGCGGCGGAACGCTTTGCTCCCCTAGGAGTAAAGGTCAGCCTCTCCACACTCCGATAACTGGGCATCAATGTTACTCGTGACCTGGAATCCCTATACGAAGCGAACTTCCCTCCATTATCACATGCCATTCAAAAGGATATCCAAAGGTGGTCCAAGCTTACCATCTCTTGGATGGGCCGTTTAAATGCAATAAAAATGGTGATTTTCCCTAAAATACTCTACCTGTTCCAAATGCTTCCCATCAAAATGCCCCAAGAATATTTCACGGATACCAGAAAGTCTCTTTTAACCTTCCTGTGGCAAAGTCAAAAGCCTAGAGTCCCCAGATTTGTGCTCCAGCTCCGAAAGGACAATGCAGGCGTAGGCCTCGCAGACATAGAAACATATTATAGAGCAGCCCAACTCTGTGTCCTCGTTCCACATGCCAGGCAGCAGTCAGAACCACAATGGATAGCCCTGGACAACTATAATCTCCGTCCTTTTATCTTGGGTGAATGGCTATGGGTTCTGGGGCCGCAACTACGTAATAGCGTCAAAACTCACCCCATTATTGGTACAATATGGGCAATATGGAAGCCAGGCAAGAAAATGGTGGTAGTTACGACCTGGCCCTATCCACTGGGACACCTTTGGTCACCAGGGATCCGAGATGCAATCCCGGACACAGGGAGCTTTGAGACCTGGTACGATGCGGGATTAGAAAGGGCGGGTCAACTCTGGAGAAATGGCACCTTTACCACTATTCAGGAGCTTCAGGAGGCACTCGGTATAGGCCTGCTTTCGGTCTTCCTATACCTGAGACTCAAGGGGGTGATGACAAGGGCGATATGGAAAGACCAGTTACAAAGGGACCTCACCCCATTTGAAAGAATTCTTAACACATCCACGAGCTCTAGAGGTTTAATAAATAAAATGTACTTGGCATTGATTGAGGTCGATATTACACCATCCCTCACACTCAAGGACAGATGGGAAGCGGATATGGGCAGAGATATCTCACAAAAACTATGGCTAGAAATATGTAGACACGCGGCGAAATCATCTATATCTTGCCAATACAAACTACACGCCGTCAAGTTGATGTATATATGGCAGTATGACCCAATCCAGCTTGCCAAAATGTACCAAGGGGTAAGCCCATACTGCTGGAGGGGTTGCGGGAAGCGAGCCGACTATTGGCATATGGTGGTGGGGATGTGCAGTGGTCCAAGCCTACTGGTCAGAGGTTCTCAGTTGGATCAGGGAATTAGATGATGATGAAAGGGAGAAACAACCACTGTTGATTCTGTTTGGCCTGGTTGAGACGGACGACACGACCATGAAGGCACCCAAAATGATACAAGGTCTATTGATGGCCGCAAGAGCCTGTCTCACCATGGTATGGAAGAGAGCCACGCTCCCTAGAAAAACTGAATGGCTGGGTGTTGCCCTGAACATATATAGAATGGACAGCCTGACTGCAGCCCTACATGGGGATCGCACCACAGTTGAGAACGAATGGTCTGAATTTTGTGCTAAATATGTTACATGAAAATAATATGTGCAAAGCGTTACTACATTCTGAGACAATCTACTCAATGGTCGACGCTGTCTGCTACGCCAAATTCATAGGTTATATTGTGCTCGTGTGCCCCATGTCAGAGATATAAGAATGGTTCAGATGTAACAATTGGTCTCTTCTAGCTCTCCAGGCGGCACTATGTGAAAAGGGGTGAGGGGGGCGGGGTGAAGGTAATTGGTTTTGATGATGCTATTAGAAACTTATGTGATCTCCAAAAACTTTATATACTTTACACACGATTGATCTTTATCTGACTTGTTTGTGGAAAATGCCTGTAAATGATTGCCAAACTTCTACCTTTGCAAAACTAATAAAACTGAAATAAAAAATAAAAAAAACAATCGTATGTATTGAAAACAAATCTCTAACACCCAATCTCTATGTACCGCCCGATCTCTATCACTCGTTTCCTGGGCAAACTCCTGAAAAAGCTCACCATCTGCCAGCTTACTCTCCAAACTGAATCTGTTGGCTGTCTCCATGGCCATCAGTCTGGCTTTAGAGCAGCCAGAAGCATGGAAACGCGCGTGAACACCTGCTCCCTAATCTCGAATCTAGCCTTCCTTCTGTCCTCATCCTCCTTGACCTGTCCTCTGTTTTCGACACAGTCAACAACGCAATCCGTATCAATCGTCTCTGTGACAACCTGGGCATCACGGATCAGGCCCTAGCCTGGTTGACTCCTTCCTCTATGAACGACCCTCTCAGGTTCAACTCGGGTCCCACTACCAGCTGCACCTCCTTAGAGGTATTCTTCCTTTTCTAACTTTCCCCCAGAAGCTCACTGGGCCTCATTATAAGTTTGCCGGTCTGGGAACTACGGTACCAGTAAGCTTGCCGGTACCGTAATTCCCAGACCGGCAAACTATGAGTTGGGCTTGCGGGTGCCTTTCTGCCCGCCAGCAAGCACAGCATGTCGGATGCACAGGCCCCTTTATAAACGGAGCCTGGTCATCGGACCTCCCCATTCCCATTTAGCACTATGGGGCTGAATGGGAATGGGGAGCATCTTTTTTCCAGCACCCACGTATGGGCACTTACCAGGTCCGGCAGGGCCGGAATGCCCCGGTAGTTGCCCATTCTCGGGCGCCGGAAAATATTGGAAGTTTGGCGGCAGTCTGCCGGTTTTACCGGCAAGGCTACCGCCAAACTTGTAATGAGGCCCTCTGTCTCCAGAGCCCTGGTTCTGTCTAGGCTCGACTACTGCAACAGCCTCTTTCTAAATCTTCCTGCTTCTTGTCTTCGCCCCCTGCAACTAATCCAGAACAGGACTGCAAGGCTTGTCCTTGGCCTCAAGCGAGGGAGAGTATCTCTCCAGCCCTGAAATCTCTACACTGGTTCTCGGAGGCTGCAAGCAGGTTCTGACTTGCATATAGGGCAATAAGGCAATGCCTGACCAAAAATGCAAGATGCTAGTGTGGGACCGTCTTTTTGTCCAAGTGAGCCACTTTCTGGTCAATGTGGGTTAGTTGGATGAGTTACTTCACTATGCAGATATTAGTTATGACCTGTGTTGCTGAATGAATATTCTTTAAATTGCACCATTTGTATCACATTTGATCAAAAAACTCCCCCTTGGGTACTATTCAAACAGTCTGTCACAAAAGGAATGAATTGTCATTTGCAACTTTGGGCCACTTTTTCATTGGTGCCCAAGACAATTATATGCCCCAGTCCGCCCCTGGCTGGAAGGATCAAGTTTAAGAACTTCTGCATTGTCCACAAGGCCTCTGGGGCCAGGGACCACACTCCATCTAACTCTCTAGTCCTCAGCATTTTCCTTCCCGATCCCTCTGCTCATCCACCTCCAACTCTCTGAGGGTCAGACCCTTCTCCAGGCAAAGAGTGGGGGGTAGATCTCTCTCCTTGGCAGGTGCCTCGATCTGAAACAGCCTCCAGGCCTCTCTCAAACTTTGACCAGGAGCACCTCAGGTTCCGAAGCAACTCAAGACATTTCCTTTTGCTTCTGCATTCGCTCTCTCTCCCCTGCTGATGGTCTTGTTATAATGTGTGACTGGTTACCTGGCCACCCTCTGTACCATATGGGGACCAGCCTCCTTTACGACCAGTAGCCACATGCACTGCCTCCTGGCCCACCACGTACTACGGACTGTATCTGCAGCCCTACAGTCCCCTTCCTCCTCGCACTTACTTAGAGCTGGCCACCCCAGCAGCACTTACTTGAGCTTGCTTATTGCACTCTCCCCTTCCCACCCACTGGCACTTCTCCCCTCCCTTCCCCTTGCACTTTTGCACAATCTGAATGACACAAGACCTAGTAAGATCATTTTTTGTGTCCCCCTTTGTCTTACCCTTACTTGTCTTCTCATGCCTAGAAACACTTATGTACCGGCAAGTTATAAATGGCTTATCATATCATATCGAAGTAAAACAGCTTTTTCTTGGTTTCGAGTGGTCGGGCAGACAATTCTTCGTCTGATGAGCCAATCTCTCTCAATGTCCTCAGGCAGCATTTACTCCACTGTGTTAGTACCTGGCAAGATCGAGATTTCCTGACCTCTACAAACAGCGTATATTGAGGGCCAGCAGGTGGAACCAAGAAGCCTCTGCACAACTGTAGAAAGCTAAGCTCCAATATATGCAGGTCTGTAGAGACAGAAGACACAGTAGATGACTGATTGCAGGCTGAGGGACCCTTCGGGGAAGGGACAACACTTTCATCCAGATCTTGGCCTCAATTTCGAACTAATCACCCTCAGCTAGGTAGGTTTCAGCACCATAAATTAGTTTGGGGTATCTTCTGGTGGTAATATAATAGTGCTGTTGACAGAGACAATCTTCCAAACTTCGAATCTAATTGGGCGTTACTGGGTAACTGCAGCCAAGATTGCTGAGTTAGGGACCGAAGATGAAACTGGACCCCCATTATTGGCAGTTATTACTACTCCAAAATATCACCTTCTCCAATTTCTGGCCCGATAGAAACCACTGAAAAGAATTATACTGCAACTTCCCTTTCATACCTCTTTTAGGATTTAATATTAGAATGTTCGATTTTTCTGAGTTAAGAAGCACATCCAAGTTTTTACAGGGTTCATGAGCCACCCACAAAGATTGTTTCAAAGCAATGGGTGTATAATTAAATAAAACAATGTCATTGGTGAACAATAAATAATGTATACAAAACAATGCGGATTCATTTTCATAAGAGCAGTTTTAAGATCTAATATATACATTCTAAAAAGAAAGGGGGCTAAAGCACACCATTGCCGCAGGCCTCTGGAAGAGGGAATGAAATTTGTAAAGGAGACCTTCTGGTCAAGTCTGGCTCTCAATCTCGTATTCATGTGAAGGGCTATGAACACATTTAGTAAAGCATCAGGACGACCCTTTTTGGCCAATTCTTCCCTTAAAGTTGATCTCTTTACATAATCAAATGCTTTTGTAATATCCAGAAATGCTACATTGAGTTCTTGCTTATCCACCCTTGCTTGTTCAGCCAAAAGATTAATTATTTAGCAACTCAATGATGTGCTAACCCCCTTTTTAAAACCTGATTGACAAGCATCCATATCATTTGCTGACTTGCCCACGATTGCAATTTCTCTAAAATAAATGCTGCAAATATTTTGTATGAGGAGTCCAACAGCAATATGGGCCTGTAATTATTTGGATCTACTCTATTCCCTTTCTTGTGGATTAATATCACTGTGGACTTCTTCCAGGACAAAGGTATAAAGTACAAGTGCATCACGTTTGTAAACAATTGGTATAAGACTTTGGCCCATAGTTCCGGTAAGGATTTTAGTGTGGCATCCAATGGACCATCTGGGTGAGGAGCGTTTGAATGCTTACATTTCATGACCGCACACTGAACCAGATGTGCAGCTTTTTCCAAACAAAACCACCCCTTTGGATCCTCTGGAAGGTTTGCACTACCAGCATGTACTTGGTCCAGATTGCCAGTCAAAGGATCAACAGTGAAAGGGTCGACAGGTCAAAGGATCGACACCAAAGGGTCGACAGGTCAAAGGATCGATTTTTTTCACATTTTTTTTCACATTTTTTTTTATTTTTTTGGGGGGGTCCCCCCTACCCCCCTTTTTTGCTAAAAACCACTTTTTCCCCTAAACGAAAACCTAAAAAAATATATATAATTTAAAAAAAAATTCGATCCTTTGACCTGTCGACCCTTTGGTGTCGACCCTTGGACCTGTCGACCCTTTAGATTCGATCCTTGGGTCACACCATTAGGTGCTGAATATAGCTTAATAACAATGATTTTCCCACACTACCTGAGATATGAGCTGCAGTTGTAAAGACACTAGAGAGTGGGGTGTTTTAAGCAATGATGAGACCATAGCACTATTTTTGTGCTTAACTCCTTTTTTTAATTGTGTCGTTTTATCAAATGTATGCAGATTTGTCTTTTTTAGTGCATGCCCTCTAAAAATACTAAAAGATGAGAGACTCTGTAGTAGATTTTTAAATAGCGGGCGTATTCAGCAGAGGACATATCGGAAAACCGCCCCTCGAGGTGGTATGCTTCCATGGAGCAATGAAACTGTTTCGAAAGCGCCGGCCTCCATAGAACAGTGTGATCACCTTCTCTAATTCCCACCATGAGTGACACTGAATTTATTGACAGCCCACATACGTCGAGACCTAATTTCAAAGCTATTGGGCTGTGGTCACTCTCCACAATATAGTGTTGAACTTGCAGAACATCACATAGTGGAAATAAATCTTGAGAGACAGAAATATAGTCCAAGGTCGAACCTAACAGACTATTTGACCATGCAGAATATCGTTTTGGACATTACCATTAGTAGCAACCAAATTCCACCTACCCAGGCCCTGTCTGATGTGATTGCCCCTTTCCTTCAAGAGTTTGGAGCAGTTTGTTCTGCCTACATGATTGTAGGACTCTATATCCTGACATTCGCTGTTAAAATCACCCAACATGATTACAGAGGTTCCTTCCTCAGGGATTGCAGTTGTTAGTATTTCAGACAAATCATTAAATAAAATTGTAAAATGTTAGTTTCTGGATGAAAATAGACATTCAAGACCACACACCATCTATAAACTGAACTCTGTGTATCTCCCCATTTAGGGATGTTGAGCTCTCCAGTTCCATGTCTTCGTTTGATTGAAATTGTGCAGGTTCTGGACACCTGTATGCCAATTCTGTGACCACCATAGGCACCTATATCAGGGGCACTGGAACTATGAAGAGAGTTGAGGAAGAGGGTCTCAAACAAGGTTACAGAACCAATGGTGTAGTCCACACCACAGGCAGCTATGAGGCATGCCAGCACACCATCAAGGAACACATGGCAGCACGGTTTTATGTGTCTCTTGAAATGCTCACCATTGGTGACATGAGGAACCGATTTGCCCATGGCGTCTTACATGCCATCCAATTCAGTGTCACTGGTGCCTATGGCAAAAGGCCATAGCTTGCCCTCATGACACACTTTGGCAAAGAAGCTCTCATTTTTTTTGTAGTTTGAACACTACCAAAATGGAAACCCTCTCTCCCATTTTCTCTTCTATGATCATCTTGATGTGACTTGTATCAGGGATTCTTCTTTCGTCCGGGACTCCATCTCTGCCCGACTTTATGATTTTGAGCCACGTGCTGCAGTGCAGAACTCTTCCTCAGAATCAGGTATCCCGACCACCTTCATGCTTTTCGTAGAGCGCTCAACCCCCTGTGCAAACGTGATGTCTTCAGCCAAGCTGGGATCTTTGAGGAGGCAGCGTGCTTCACTCTTGGTTCTGCAGTGGGCGTTGAGTCGGTCCCAGCTTAATTTGTCACAGATATTGCAGAACACCCACGTGCTGGCCAAACCCCCTAAAAGCACCCCCAATGTATTCTGGGATTGCAGCCTTGTATAGAATTCCCCGCCCTCCACTCGGGTTATGGATCTTGATAGATGATTCCGCAAGCCGGAATATCAGGTTTCTTTGCCACTGGCTCATACACTGCTGTGGTCAGTAGCCAGAAACAGAAGTGTTATAGCACAGTGTTGCAACTGTGCGGCTCAAGATGAGGTGGGGGGTCTAGCCCACTTTCACCAAATGCATTTTTGCCTAATGCATTTTCGCTGATTACATTTTCTCTTCATTTATCTTGACCTTTTTTCTGCAGCGATATGCATATTGGGAGTGCGTTTTGAGTACTGTCTAGTTGTCCCGCGGTGCAGCGGTCAATGACACGAAGGCCAATCCATCAATCTTCAACGGATTAAGGTGCAGTGCCTCAAACATTTCTCGAGGTATCTTGGCTTGCATTTATTGACACTTATTAAAATAAGCCAGTACTTTTTGGCCATAAGTTAATTTATTGACAAAAAAGCTAAAGGACATTTGCAAACGGACAATTGAAAAGCAGCTTATGCCCGCGTCCCAATAAATCAGCTGCAACATTGTTGTAGGAGGCTATAGAGAGTCTTTTGGACTGTTGCGGTCGGTGTGTGGGGGGATGGGAGTCGGACTAAGCCTGCCTCATGAGCCAGTCGGGTGTTCCCTCTGAGCACAGACTAAAATTACTCCTTTGAATTAACAAGCAGAGCCTTAATGGTTTATGACCTAAGGAGCGGAAAGCAAAGCATGTATCCCACAATGTCTTCTTTGAATGGTGGTGCCTTGACTACTAAGGATAAAGTTCAGTCTAAATAAACAGCTTTTTTAACTACTGTCCCAAGTGCTGCGGTAAGTGGGTCTTCAGTCAATAGTTGTTCCCAACAGGATGGCAGTGTAGGGAGGACCATGCCCCAGGTGGTGGCAGGATCGTCTCCTTCTGATCCTCGAACTGTGGTATATCCATTAGGGTCGACTTTAGACTCCCCCCACCCAACCGCCTTTACAGTGGAGCCGCGCTTATCTGTGGAGAATCAAAATGACGTTGTAAATTCAGGGGGCGCATTGCATGTACTGCAGACATCAGCCTCGTTAGACCATATTGATCCAGCGGACTTGATTGATTGTCCCGTTAAGGACTTAAATTCTGATGTCTCCATTTTGGCCTCATTCATTAAATTGCATATAATTCAATCATGACATTCACTAACATTGTCTCCTTTGTTATTTAACAAAGCTTTTCAGATGGTCAAGGGGGAGGGGGAGGACAGACAGGTATACTACTCACTGGTAACTGTGGGCAATGTATTGGTTAATTAACTGCAGGCTACTGGCGGGGAATGTATCCTGTGGAATAAACGCCACCCAGATCCCGCTAACCCACATAGAGAGCATCATATTGAAGATGCCTTTTCATTTCCAGTGTTGTCCAGAATTTTAAACGCATTGGACAGAGGAAATGATACACTGCAACATGAAATGTGTGAGGTGCACAATACACTCATGGAATTATCCACTAAGATGAGCTTTCTGGAGGGGGCCTTAATTGCAGTTGGTTCCATGCTGCAGAACCTGGATGATCCCAAAAATACGTACACTGAAATGCTGCTAGTAGAGGCGGCAGTAAATACATTGAATGTCTTTAACCAGGCTATAGTCATCTGGGGACTGCTTTTGGCTAGGAGGAACTATGGAATAAGGTGGTTGATAATGGTGCAGCGTTATTCCAGTCAGCCCTTAGACATGCATCACGTATCGAGGTTCCTGGTGCAAAAGACTCTCAGGGCCCCCCCGAGTCCTAGCCCGAAGCTGTTAAAGAAACGGCAAGGGGCGTAGACTAGGATCTTAAGCACATGAGGCTAAATTCTGCTTGCTTTGGAAATAATAAAAATAAATCTAAAAAAACCATAAGAATATTTCAAAACAATGCAGGAAAGGCTCTAGGAAGTTTTTGCGCGGTTTGAATATCGAGTCATCTTAATGCCAAAAGCTATAAAGATAAACAGATTAAAGCAAGATGTAAGCACTTGTAATATAAAGTCAAGATAAGTGCTGAGAACCAAGGTTGTAATTCACAAAGTAGAGTATCAAAGTCCACTAAAGCTAAAAGCAACAGAAACATTTGATACCTCTTCATGACAACTGTGTTGCTAACATCTGCCCCCAAACCAACATTGAAATCAAATGATTAGTGTGCGATCGATTTTAGAGTGTGCGCTAGTTACCACTCTCGGTTGGTAAGTCAAGACATTTTTTCAAAGCTACCAAGAAATGTATGTTAAAAAGAAAAAAGATGTTATATGTTAAGGGTGGCAGCGAGTGTTAACTTCCCTCAAACTTCCCACAAAGCTTGAAATACATGAACATAGGAATTAGAGACGAGAAGGAGTCTCGTGCTCAATACACCCCTATAGTTTATGAATGGGTTATTAATAGGGACTCATTCCACTAAAAGTTTTGCTACATATGAGCTGGAATTTTGAAAATATACCCTAACCCATTCGTGATTTTCATGGAATACGGAACCAGGTTTTTTGACAACACGCCCATTTAGGAACTGACAACAGTCTCTGATAATTAAATCTACTATGAGACCCCAGGATATATGGATAACGTAACAAGTCGCTTCCAAAGCCAAGACACATGAATTGCTGATACTTTATATTGGCCTTGAGAACGACCAGGGAGTCGAAACACGTGTCAGCTGTCGGGAACTTGAAGAATACATTTATTTTGGTGACTACAGTGATACTTGTTTGATACTAGTTCATTTTCATAAACTATAGGGGTGTATTCAGCATGACCCTCTTTCCCGTGTCTAATTCCTATTGCAATCAAATGACTCTTTGGACTTAAGTCTGCTTACTGCACATTCGGGTGGGCTAAATGACACTCACAATAACAGCGGGATGGCTATTAAGGTTTATCATGGGAAAATAACTCACTCTGAAACCACAGACATGGCCATAGCCTTGAGGGAGTCAAAGCTGGAGGGGGCTGGAGAGTCTCGTTTGGTACCTAAAGCACCCATTTTATGTTCCATCAGTTAATATGGTCCCTGACACGGATAATCTTAATCCTATATTTCTTACATTATAGGAAAAAAGATCCCAAATGACTAAACAGTTAGGCTCCTGTTCCAATGATACCCTGGGAATTCCTCAAGGCCCTCCACCACACTCAAAAGTACCTTTTATTTTGCCCAGGATCACAGATAGTGTTGTACTGCCCGAGAGGTCCAGGTGTTACTAAAAATACTTCAGGTTATGTGGAGGATCTACACCATCTTGTTTTGGAGCAGAGGTTTACGTTAAAGGGGCCCTATCATCTCATTAGACAATACATTTTAGCTTTGTTGGGGCATTACCTAAATTGGCAACTATTCGGTCCACAGACGTATTGAATTGTTTGACGACTGAAGCTTAGAATGGGGAGAAGGTGGGCTTTTTGTCCATGATGATTAGAGACATTGTCTTGGCAGAAGCCCAACTTTTCAACCGGATGGGGTATGATATCAGTGGAAGCTTTTTAATGGTATCACAAACTGGTCCCGTGGGCACGTTCTTGAAAATGTCCTGTCCAATCCATGAGAACCACTTTTGATCAATGTGAAAACTGGCTATAACAACGAGAAATTCATTTTGGCTAATGTATACTTAACTACTGCTAATCTGAGATCAGTATTTTAGGACTGGCCTCAGATAATTAACGCTTTACATATGAAATTTGATCAACTAATTAACTGAAGTAAAACTCCTCAAGCTAATTTGAAGATTTTCTCATGGAACACGCATGGTTTTTCACATTTGTCTGAGAAAAATCATTTGGTTAACTCTGATCTGATTTGTCTACAAGAGACATGGATTCTCTATGAAACTGACCCTGGATGGATTCACTATATGTTCTACCTCAGCCTCCAGCTTTCTCAAGGGCGCTGGAGGTCTTCTTTGCACCCTAAATCTCCAAGCTGGTATAACTATTATAAAAACTCAGAATAAAGCGGGTAGAGATCCTAGCTATAAAAAAATGATGAGATACACAGAGTTTAGTTTATAGATGGTGTGTGGTCTTGAATGTCTATTTTCATCCAGAAACAAGATATTTGAAAATAAAACCAGAGCCCTCTTGAGCCCTTAAGGGGGATGCCCGGTCTCACCTTTGACAAAACTGAGGCCATCACTGTGTCGTGCCAAGGAGAAAGAGCAGAAACAATGAACTGAAGTGATGGGGAGGAAGACCCCTGTGGATATCAAATAGGACAGGCCAGCGGAAATCCAACACCCAAAAAATGGAAGACAGCAAAATTGTGATGAACACCTGTTTTATTTAACAATACCACTATATAATAGTGACAGCACGAACATTACGCAAATCTCTATGACTCTCTCGCGCTCTGAAACACGTGTGTATGAGTGCGATACAAATAAAACATCATATCATATCAGCTCCAAGCTTAACAATACCTTATAAAGGGTTATGACATCATAAGTGATGCATCACTTCCCAAAAACATATGGTGGGAAGGGATTGGTTGGGGTAATCAACTATGTACATGTTGTATAAGGGTTAGTGTGATAACTGGCTCCGCCTGAGACCACATCGTAAGTTGCTACAGGTGAAAACATGTCATCTCTACAATGTGCCATTGGCGGATGCAACACTATGTAGAGCAATGTAGACGGGACGTAATGATTGGTCAGTGGTGAATTTCTCTGCATTGACACTCTGGAAGGTTACCAGCACATGTGCACAATGGGGGTGCGGGGTGAATGACACCAAGGTGCTGCCTGTGCCAATAAGGTTACCATTTCTGATTCCCTAGGCCGCAAGCCAGGACATTCAGCTTTCATCGTTGCACTACCTTGTATCTTTTGTCCAGAGAACTGGGTGGGAACGATGGTCTCTGTCTGTCTCTTGGTCTAATGAATAGGCATTATCCTCCGACTGCATGTCACTTGTGTGAGGACCACATCTTGTATGATTCTGCTCAGCATTTATGATCATTTTAGTTCTATTTACTGCAGGTGTCATTACCTCCTCTGGCCTCTAGAGACTTGTTCAAGCTAGCTTTCTCTCAATATTAAGTCTAAGTTGGTGGAAATCTGACACGCCAGCATTAACTGTTTCATTACTAATCTATGAAGGCTGTGTGTCACATCTGGGAACTGGTATCATCTATACTTTAGGGTGCTGATTCAGGCCTTTATTAATTGTGTAGCCTTGGCAGGCATGTGCTCTTCATTGTCCGGGCTGTTCAGCTTAGTTTTTCTGCTAACTCAGCGAGACAGGTCCCCCTGCAGCCTCGAAGCTTCTGCACTGTCTTCCATTCCCTCACATGGTGGCTGCGCCGTCCATTTTGTTTTACATGGCCACTCATTTTAGTTGCAGTCTGCATTAAACAAGCATTATGTGTACCCATGTGCGTCTTGCGTTTCAGCATGAAGAGAGTATATGTTTTCTACCCTAATGTATGCAAGCATGTTCTTCTAAGTACACTTTGACCTATTGTCCGTGTATCTTCGTGATGGATGCATATGTTCTTTGTGTCTAATGCACCTATGTGTGTCAGTATTCATCAGTGACATCATGTGCTTTCATTACCTTTGTTCACAGCTTGTTCATGTCCTCGATAGCCTGCAGGATTAGGGATTCTTTGACACTTGTGGCGTAGGGTCAGGAGGGTTGCCTCAGTGAGTACTGTCTCTCACACCTGTAGTGTGGTGGTGGGGAGGAGTCAGATACCATAAGTGATCTGCACCTGCCATTTTTGAAGCATCGAGATGGGGGAGGGGCCGACGTGTTGAATGACACATTCATCTGCTTGCCTTCAGAACAACCTCTTCAGAGCAAAACATCTCCAGCTTGCAGTTCAGATAGGAGCTGACTGTGCTTGTTGGTCCAAGATGTTATTGCAGCCCATAGATAGACAAATAATTCGACCACAATGGTTAGCCTTTTTCAGAGGATGAGAAGTCATCCAACCACTGATCGACTATGCCCGGGTTGGATTTCTAGAACAACCCAGAAAAAGGTAATTGCACACTCAGGCTTTTGAGATGAAGTGTGTAAAAATCAAGGAACGAGGTAGGCAGACTACAGCCATGGGTTTTCCACAGGCCAGCATAATCTACAAGTGGGTGTAAAAACCCAATGGATTATATAGCCTTCCTTGAGGATTGGAAACAGTGAAATGCATGTAGAGTTGTGTTATATAAGAGAAGGGCAGTAGAATGTAATAGAAATGAACACAACTAACAGTACCTCACTGCTTTCTCAACTCCACAAAAAGTGTCCACAGTACAGCCACAAAGATAGGAGCATGAGAAGAAGCCCATGTCTAGACAGTCGATTCCATCCCACACACAGTCAGACGTATGAGAGCGAAGGACATTCCACAAAGTTAGGCAACAGGAACTATGTCAGGCAGGCACCCAACCCACAAGTGGCCCAAAATAAATATCAGAAGATTGACAAGAGAAATAAAGGAGATGGCACCAGACAAGGGAGAAACTGTACTGCACCATGGAAGATCAATGGCTGGGAATAAAATAGAGCGCCATCCTCATCGTTATACGTGAAAGGGTCCAGAAGGGAGGGGAAGGACGGAAGTGACATGGGATTGGGAAGGCAGGGACTGGGGGTCAGTATGTGAGGAGATTACGGACAATAAAGGCAGAGTGGGAAATGGCTCCCTGTGGCCTGTGTCTTTATTTGTGTGGCTGTCCCGTGATGAGATAGCGGTGCCACCGCGACAAAATGTAGCGATAAGATGGTGCAGTGGCCCTTTCCTGAGTACACTACTTGCGTTTCATGTCTGACAGTGCAGGAAATGGGCCAGAACAAGACGGAGCGTCGCTCGGCAAAACATGTCTTGTCGGAGCCCTTTTCCGTCCTCCAATGAATCACTATAAGACATTTTTAACATTTAAAATTGTGGACATTATGTTGTTCCCATAATGCTCTTTGCTTCTATACAAATCGCCAGGATTGGGTTCTATACAGAGATACTGGGGGTCATTCCGACCCTGGCGGTAAGGGGTTAACAGTGCCGGTAAAGGTGCCGGAGCCTTCAACCCCTTACAGTCTCATTACGAGTTCTGCTCGCGGGTCCTGCAAGCAGACCAGGGTGTTAACAATGGGCCCGTTATTAACGGGCCCATGGTTAGCTCCCTCCCAATTCCCATTGAGCCCTATGGGGCTCAAATGGGAATGGGGATGGGTTCCTTGAATGAGGAATTACCGGGCCCTCCAAGGTCGGAATGGCCCGGTAATTCCTCATTCAAGGAACCCGGACCTGGTACCCGGTAAGGGGGTAGACATGCCGCTAATAGCGACATAGTTAACTCCTACCTCGTAATGACCCCTCCCCTAAAGCCCTCCCCTCCTAAGAAGTGATGGTTCCCCCAATAAATGTTTTCCATTTCCAGCACTGATGCCTGCCGCTTTCTTTGCCCCTCAGCAGAGCCCCAAATGGAGGGCCCACAACTCCAAAGCGTGTGTACTTTGCACGCAGTTGGCAGAGGATTGCAAACACCCATCGGTTTGATCAGATCTCCACATAGTTCGATTTTTTTAACTGGCGGCAATTGTACACCGCCATCTTCTGGGGGAACTTCTGTCTGTTTCAAAAAGAAATGCATGTGGTAGAGCTGACTATTGGATTGAGTAGCTGCCCCGTCTGAGGGATTTTTTCCACATGATGTGCCCCCCATTTTTAAATAAGGGTCTGGTTTTCATGCCAGTGCAAGTACTTGTGCGTCCTCTTTCACTGTCGGCTCGTTTCAGTTTAAACTTGTTTGTGTGGAGGAGTGGAACTGTATTTGGATATCTCCTGGACGTGGCAGAGCACTTGGGGTGTGGAATGAGGAAGTTGGTTGTGCCTTTTCCATCGATAAGGGCGTTTGCTAAAAACAGGGATTGTTCCGCTGTAGTCCCTCACAATGCAATCTCAATAGGGCTTTCAGGAGGTCGCATTTTAACCTCAGTAATAAACTGGGGCATTGCATATTTTTTATGAAAGACGTTTAATTATCAATAATGCTGACCATTGGTGAGACACTCCTGCCCCAAAGGGAGATGCAGAGCATAGGACGGGAGTTTTGTAAAAGGGTTATTTTCAATATCATCAGATATGCGAGGACCCAGGGCCTGCGCAATAAAAGAAGGACTTCACATATAATTCTGCCCTTCTGTTGCTTCTGTTGCTCGCTCCTTGTTCCCTGCATTGACTCTCTGTGTTACTGTCTCACTATGGCAATTTCCCACGGCCTCCTCTCCAGGCCCCTCACTTCATGTTGCTTCCGTTAACCGCCCATACCGCTCTGCTCTCCCGCCACATCTCGCCCTCACCCTGCCCCTGCCATCTCCTCACTCCTTGGACCCTGCACTTTCTCTTTCTTACTCTCTCACTGCCATACTCTTCCTCTGCCTACTATCCTACCCCCCCTCTTTTTGCTGCTTATGTTCCCCACCCATTATTCTCTCCTCTCTCCAGCTCCACCTCTCTCCCTCACTCTGCTCCTGCAATCTCCTTGGACTGTGCACAGACTCTTCCTTACTCTCTCTGGCACTCTTACTTTGCCTTCCCTCCTGCCCCTCTTTTTCTTTTCCCCGCCCATCCCTTTGCCACTGTCCCTCCATCTCTCGCCCTCATTCTGGCCTTTCCGTCACTGCCTTCCTTACACCCTGTACTGGCATCCTTTCTTACTATCTCACGGTGACACTCTTCCTCGACCTTTTCCCCTACCCCGCCGCCTCCCCTCTTTCTGTTGGTTCTGTCCCCAGCCCATATTTTCTCCTCTCTCCCGCCACCTCTCGCCTTAATTCTGTCCCTGCACCCTGCATTGTCTCTATCTGAAATCAGTCCCTCAATGTGGCACTCTTCCCCTGGCATTTTCCCCTGCCCCTCTCTTTTTCATGCTTCTGTTCCCTCCGCATCTCCCCCTCACTCTGCTGCAGCCATCTTCTCGCCCCTTGCGCCCCAGACTCTCTTCCTCGGCCTCCTGACCTCCTCCTCTTTCTGTTTCTCTTGCTGAAGTAACCCCGCCCACTTTCTCTTCATAACTGTTCTCCTCTTGCTACATCCAGTCATTCTTGCTCTCGTCAGAGTAAAACCAGGCATCTGACACAGCATATGTAGGTCAGGACAGAGACTGCGCACAGAAATAGGCAGACTCTAAAATAGATGTTCTGCAGGTGATTATTTCAACTTCATGCAGCTGCTAATCAGATAATCTGCAACTTCTCCATAAATAGAGTAGGTGTCAGAGCGAGAAGAGTTCACAGGCCAGGCAGGGAAGATGGGAAGAGAGGGAGGACAAGAGGGGGAAGGGGGAGATATGAGAAGAGGCAGCGAGATGGAGAAGAGGAAGGGAGACAGGTAAGAGGGAGAGAAGCGGACTTGGGAGAGAGATGGATTATAGAGGGAAAGAAGAAGAGGAGGAGAAGAAAAAACCCAGGAATTAGAAGAGTGCGAGGAAAGCAAGAATATAGATGACAAGGAAAAGGCAGAATGGGGAAAGAAGGAGATGATGGGGACTCATGAGGGAAGTGATTAAAGGGGGTGAGAATAGGGGTAAGAAGGATAAAAGAAAGAAAGGAGTAGAAAAATGTAAAACGTGGGAGAGAGAAACAGAGAGAGAGAATACAAAATTAGAGAAGGAGGCGAGCCACTGACAAGGAGAGGAAGGGGGATTAGAGAGAAATGAAAAACAGAGGGCTCAAGAAAAAGATGGAAATAGAATGATACGCGGCGAGGAAAGGAAAGGAAGAAAAGTTTTGGGAGAAGTATAAGAAGATGGAAGAAAAGAGAAGAGAGTGATATAAAAGGAGTTGAATGAAAAGGAGTGAGCAACAGGAAGGGTGAAAGAGAAGAGGTGGTCAGTACAAGAGGGGTAGGGAAGGAGCAGCTAGAAAATAGGAAGATAAGAAAAGAAGGACAAAAATGAGGAATGCAGAGGAGAAAGATGAAAGATCAAATGTGGAGAGAAACGAGGAGGTGAAAGAGAAGAGAGGGTAAGAAGAAAATGGTATGGAAGGCGAAGGAGGAAGAAACAGGAGGCGAGAAAAAGCAAATATAGAAAAAGAAGGTAGAGAAAGGAAGAGGTGAGAAAAAGACAACGACAGCATTGGTGACATGGAACTAAGAAGACACTCCAATGGACAGGAAAGGAGATGAGGGAGAAAGTAGGTGCATGAAATAAGGCGAATCTTGGAAAGAAGGCAGAGCAGAAGAAGGAAACAGAAGACAGGAGGAGAAATGAGACAGACAAGGAAAAGCGTTTGGGAGAAGAAGAGAGTGCTGAAAGGTAGAACGTCATGGAAAGAATGGATAGGAACCTGGAGGCAATAGCAGAAATAAGGAGGATAGAAGGGGGTAGAAAAAGGGCGCAGGTCGAGGAGAGGGAAAGAGAGACGTTGGAAAAGTAGGATGACAGAGAGGGAGTAAGAGGGATGAGAGGTGTAGGAAAGAGAGGTAGAGAGTGAGGAGAAGAAGAGAGAAAGCAAAGGATGAATGGGACAGTTTCTGGAGGTCTTCGTCATACAGCCTCTTATTTTACACTGCAGCGCCTCCCCTTTAAAAAGATGGGGGGTTAGATGTAAATAGCAATACAGATGGGAAACAAACATGCAAGTGCACCTTGTGTGAGCTTCGGGGGGGGGGGGCATGTCTTCAGTCTCCTTAAAGGCCTTGACTTGGCACCTCCAGAGCCTTTGAAGGGAGAAGTTTCTTCCAGTCAGTTTAAAGCGACATAGAAGTGTTAAGTGATTGAAAGATTAGAAAAACCCTAACTGCATTTTTATTATTAAAAAATAGAGATAGTTTTCTACCAATTCACAAGGCACCATTCTAAGGGTACAATTATTTTGGTTTCATGGGGAAAGAAGTAAAAAAACAAAAAAAAGAATGTCAGCAACATTGCCTAGGGGAACCCCTCATAAGAGCCTGGAAACTCACATGAACCCTCATAGAGTGAGCTGCGGGTGGCCGTCCAGCCTCACCTCCACCATTCCTATCTGCAAAGAAGGGTCTCATGCTTTCTTACTCCATTTTCACAATCACACACAATCCGTGTTTTTTCTAATTGTATTGCACTAACTTAAAAATATTGCGTTGGAGTGGTACAATGCATTCACTTTTAAAGTCCCTTAGACCTCTTCGTCAGATAGTGGTTGCACAGTTACTGAGTAGAACAAATACCCACACTGGACAATTCTTTCTCGAAGAAAAGAAAGAGTGGCCTTTCACTTCCCTGGATGGAGCAAGAGTAGGCCTTAAACGCAGGCTTGAGGGGGCCACTCTATCTATAGAGACACAAATCTGGCAACACAAAATGGTAGACATTGAAACCAATTGCCATTTCTAGCAGTGCTTGGGATCACACTTCAAGAAGGCACACAATATTCATTAAAGAAGCTGTTGCACATAACATGTGCACAACATTAGGAAAAAGCAAACCAAAAATGTGACCCATTCAGATTACAAAATGCCAATTTTACTCTACAAACACAATGAAATGTTGTATTAAAAAATGCTAAATTTGAGAACATTGTGTGCTGTGTTGCATCTACCCCACAAGGAGTCTAGCGATGTGAGCAGATAAGATTAAAATGTCATAGTTGCAGATCAACTTCATTTCTCCTAAGTAAAGCATCCGTCTGCATCACCCTAGCAGCCCGACACACACAATTGCCTGTCACAACTTCAGTGTCCAAAGAAATTTAAGACAGGGACCTTGCAACACTATCTATGCTACAGAATGAAGTCAGATGTAGGGGTATGTGCTGTGACCTGCATGCAGTGTCAGGGCTGTGCAATGACTACAGTTGAGACAGGGAAGCCATTTGTGGGTTGCCAGGGGTCGCAGCTGCAACCCCTGGGACTTCCCTTGTTACCCCTGCAGTCTCCCTTGATACCCCTGGAAACTGGAGTAAGAGGGGCCCCTGCAGCCCCTGTGGTTTAGGGGGCACGCAACATCAGGTCTGGGAGGCCCCAGCCCAGTCCTCGCCCATTAGGGTGAAGGCTGGGCCGGGGCTTGCAACGCAAGAAGGAAGCGCTCAGTAGGGTTTGGAGATGACCATGACATTTGGCATGTGTCAGATGCTATGTTCAGCTCCAACCCCTTTTCTGGCTTCCTCGCGGCTCAGATGATATGATATGATATAGCATTTATAACGTGCTTATACACAAGTGTTTCAAGGCGCGACGTGGCAAGGGAGGGGGAACAGAGGGAAGACAGGGACAACAAACTTACTAGGCCAGGTGTCATTTATATTGTGCAAGTGGAGGGGAAGGGGGAAGGGGAAAAGTGCAGGGGGAAGTGGGAGGGACAGTGCCGTACATGGGATCAACAGTAAAAAATAAATAGAATAAATAAAAGCAATAAGTAAAAGTGCGGCCAGCTGGTGCCAAGCGCAAGCGTAAGTGCAGACATCAGCTGTCAGGTGCTGGGGTTGCCGGGAGGCAGTGCAGGTGTGCAACTGGCGGGGGAGAGGACCTGGGCCCGAGATCAGAGGGTGGCCAGGTGACCAGTGCAGTTTCCTTTTTCAGCCAGGAGGTCAACAGGGGAGAGGAGGAGAGAAAGCAGAAGCAAAGAGGAGGGTTTTGAGGTGCTTCCAGAACCGGAGATTGTTCTCAAGTTTCAGGGAGGCTGTTCCAGAGGGAGGCCCCAGCCGAAGAAAGAGATCTACCACCAACTCGTTGCTTGGAGAAGTGACTGAGGGTGTTGGAGGCGGTTGAGTGAAGAGCTTGAGAAGGAAGATTTTTAGGAAGAGAGAGTTTAAGGTATAGAGGCCCCAGGCCCCAGAAGGCCTTGTGGACAATGCAGAGGGTTTTGAACTTTATCCTCGCAGCCACTGGGAGCCAGTGCAGAGATTTCAGTTCTGGAGAGATACGATCCCTGGGCTTGAGGCCAAGGACTAGTCTCGCAGTCCTGTTCTGGATGAGTTGCAGAGGGCAGAGAGTAGAAGCAGGCAGATTTAGAAAGAGGCTGTGCAGTAGTCCAGCCGAGAGAGAACCAGGGCTCTGTAGACAGTGAACATCTGGGGGAAGGAGAGGAAAGGAAGAATACCTTTGAGGAGGTGCAGCTGGTAGTGTGACTTCTTAGAGACTTCAGAGATGTGAGGCGAGAAGGAGAGTGTGGAGTCGAAGGTGACCCCAAGGTTTTTAGCCTCGCAGTTGGGAGCAAGAAGAGGGCCAAGAGAGGCTGGCCAGAGAATGACAGTAAAGGAGGGAGCGGGAGTGGTGGTCGGTCAAAAAACCGAAAAAAAAATATCGAATTGCAAAAATCTCGAATTGAAAATCTCGAAAAAAAATCATCTCAAATTATTTATTTATTTATTTATATGTATTTGTGGGTTCAGGTAAGTATAAAAAAGGGTAAAATAAAAAAAAATGAAAAAAGGGGGGTTGGGGGGAACCCCCCCATTTCGAAATAAAAACGTATTAAAAAAAAAATTTGAGATTTTTTTTTTCGAGATTGTCAATTCGATATTTTTTTTTTCGAGATTTTTTTATTCGGTTTTTTGACTATAAACCAGCGGGAGTGCCGATGAGGAGAATCGCAGTCTGGCACATCACTCCTGGATAGCAGACAGACAGTCACAGATGACAGAAGGAGAAGAGGTGGCTGAAGGTGGCCTGCAAATGAGCTGTCATCCGCATAGCACTGAAAGTTGGGGCAGAGAGCAGCAATGCGGTGGGCAAGAAGTGCCAGGTATTGGTTGAACACCCAGGAGAGAGGTTACACCCCTGGGGAACACCATAAGCAGAGATAGAGATAGAGGAGAGGAAGGACCCAAGTTGGACCTGGGAGGGTCGATCAGAGAGAAAAGAAGTCAGCCAGGCCAGGGCCTGACCCGTGATACCCAGGTTATCACAGAGACGGTTGAGCTGGATGGCATGGTTGACCGTGTCAAAGGCAGAAGAGAGGTCAAGTAAGATGGGGATACAGGGGGTGTTGGAATCATACAGGAAACAGGAAGCTCTCCTAGCTTCCTGGTTCCTATTTGTGAGCAGCACGGCCTGGAGTGACAGACCAAAGCTGGAAAAACAGGTAAGAAGGCTTTTTTAAAATGAAAATGTGATGTGTATTGTGCATGTGCGAAGTGCATGTTAGATGTATGTATGTGCTACGGGTCAGTGAGTGGTCGGTGAATGAGAAGAAATGTGTGTACGTGTGTTTGAATGTTCTGGGTGGGTGGGTGTGTGCCTGTGTAGATAATGCAGTGAGAGTGGATGTAAGAGAAGGTGTATTAGTAAGTGACTGATGGGTGAATGAGTGGGAATGTGATAGTGTGTTTTTGAATGTTCTGGGTGGGTGGGTGTGTGCCTGTGTAGATAATACAGTGAGAGTGGATCTAAGGGAAGCTGTATGAGTGAGTGACTGGTGGGTGAATGAGGATGAATGTGATAGTGTGTGCTTGAATGTTCTGGGTGGATGGTTGGGTGTGGGCCTGCGTCGAGAATGCAGTTAGGTGGGTGAATTAGTATAAATGTGATAGAGTGTTTCAATGTTCTGAATGGGTACATGTCTGTGTGTAGAATGCAGTGTGAGTGGACGCAAGAGAAGTGGTTTGAGTGAGTGACTGGTGGGTGAATGAGTATGAATGTGATAGAGTGTTTCAATGTTCTGGATGGGTACATGTCTGTGTGTAGAATGCAGTTTGGGTGGACGCAAGAGAAGGTGTAAGGGATCAGCATGACAATGCATTGGGAAATGTGCTTGTGCACATTTAGGATTTGCATCTACTGTACTTTTTTCATGAGTTACCCTACACCCTACAAAACTGATTGCAAACTGTCTGGCCTTTAACATACATTTTCACAGAAAGAATGCTGTTTAATGTACCATTTTAATCCATTATTGAAAACATTTTCTCATGGGAGGGGGAAGAATCCCCTCGAACAGCCCAAACCAGTTTTCGTTAGTTCTAGCCACCTTGCTATGCTCGGCCGCAATCGCATACTTGTGGCAAATATTTACACCCCTGAATGAAACAACTCACCAATCGTCACTGGTGGCTACTACATTTGGGGACCAGGCACTGCCCCCTTCTTTCTACGCTAGGTGAAATATTTAAGCTTTGATTAAAAATCATATTTACTTCTTTCACCTCGAGTAGTGTACGCCCCTGTAGCGGCATAATCCTCATTGCCATTACACACACGTGGTGGTCTGGGTCGACCTGGGGTGTACTGTGCACTGTGCTTTGTTAAAGAGCTTGGGAGTGGGCCCAAATATTGTCCTATGCCACTGATTGGGCTCTGCTCACCTTGAACACATTCAAGTGTGATGTGAATGGTTGAGAGGGACCACAAACTCGACCTCAACCCTGCTCTGGTACAGCACTGTTTAAATAAAAATAAGCGCTGGACACAAAGTCTCAGAAGTGAGAGCCATGGAGTGACCCACCCGTCCCCACTCAAACTCCTTCTCAGAAAGGGCTTTGTGAAACTTAATCAACAGACTTGTCCTGGGGAGTCGATGATAACGCACCACGCACATAGAGCTCTGAAAATCATTGATGCATTGAGCCCCACTCTTGAGGGAAGTGCAGCCCCCCTCCCCACACCTCACCCTGTTAAAAAAGATTGAAGAGTAATGTATCAAAGCCTAGGACAGGAAGGTGTTATGTTCGGCTCTGGGTAGTGGGGGACAACATGTGGTTGCTTGTCACATAAACTAAAGATAAATGCACCCGGAGAGAGATGACCTCAGTTTACACCCACACAATAGGTTTCTTCTATCACAGTGGTAGCTGACTCATAGATACATTTATAACCAAGGAATTTTGTTGATACTAAAACCTGGTCAATTATTTAATTTTCAGGCCTTGCGCTGCAGCTTTTTGCTCCTAAGATACCAGACACTGCACACCTCCCAAGGTCAGTGCTTCTTTGGCTTGTTTAACACATCAATGTCACAGATAACAAGTACTTCTGTGTCTATTGATCCATATATATTTCATACACTAGCTATAGCCTGCATTAGAGATTTTGGTTATCCTGTTGCAAGTACAGCGTTATGTATGTTTTAGATATAGGCCCCACGTTGAATCTGGGAAAAGACATTTCCCAAATGTGTGATCGTGGACAAATCATGCCTCCCTCTGTGCCTTTGTTCTTATATCTGGCTGAAATGAGAGCGTCTGTAAGGTTGTTAGACACATCTGAAGGTCTTATGCCATCACTTTCTGTGATGTCACTTGGGGTGGGGTCACATGACATCACTTCATGTGATGTCATCAGGGGTCAAGGGTCATGTTATGTCACCTCGGCTACCGCAGGCATTTTGGTGAAATGACATCCCTGAGTTGAGATTCTTTGTAATTGCAATTGTTTATTTATATAGCGCTTATACACAAATGGAGTGCTTCAAAGTGCTTCAAGGCGGGAAGGGAGCAAGGGAATACAGTAATCATTTTTAGGCCTTGAAGTTTCCAAATGATCAGACATGAAAACTAGCGTACTAGGCCTGACGGCATTTCTGTTACTGCAAGTGCATGAAATGTTAAAGTCGCTAACATGCTAGGTAGGGGAGACAAAAATGGGCGGGGGCAGGACAAACAAGCTCAATAGTCCTAGTACCTTCAGGTCATGCATGCGCACGGACAGGATATGATATGATATGATAAGGCATTTGTAACGCGCCTATACACAAGTGTTTCAAGGCACGACGAGGCAGGGAGGGGGGAACAAGGGGAAGACAGAACAACGATCCTACTAGGCCAGGTGTCATTCAGATCGCACAAGTGCAGGGGTAGGGGAAAGGGAAAAAGTGCATGGGGAAGGGGAGGGGGAAGTGCAGTACAAGTAAGTAGAATAAAATAAATAAATAGGGCCAGCTGGTGGCAAGTGCAAGATAAGTGCAGACAAGTGCTGGAAGGGGGGGCTGTGGGGATACAGAGACAGTCACGCAGTGCAGGGGTTGCCAGCGAGGCAGTGCAAGTGGAGAGTGGCTGGGCCCAGGACCGAGGTCGGTGAGAGAGGCCCAGTTGCAGATTCAGTGCAGTTTCAGTGAAGAATTTAGCAGGGGAGAGGGAGAGAGAAAGCAGAAGCAAAGAGGAAGGTTTTGAGGTGCTTCCGGAACCGGAGATGGTTCTCCTCAAGTTTCAGGGAGGCAGGAAGGCTGTTCCAGAGGGAGGCCCCTGCCGCGGAGAGAGATCTACCCCCAGCTCGTTGCTTCGAGAAGCGGCTGACCCTGAGGGAGTTGGAGACGGATGAGCGAAGGGCTCGGGAAGGAAGATATTTAGGAAGAGAGACTTGAAGGTATTTAGGCCCCAGGGCCCAGAAGGCCTTGTGGACAATGCAGAGGGTTTTGAACTTTATCCTCGCAGCCACTGGGAGCCAGTGTAGAGATTTCAGTCCTGGAGAGATACGGTCCCTGGGCTTGAGGCCAAGGACAAGTCTTGCAGTTCTGTTCTGGATGAGTTGCAGAGGACGGGGAGTGGAGGCAGGCAGATTAAGATAGAGGCTGTTACAGTAGTCCAGCTTCGAGAGAACCAGGGCTCGGGAGACAGTGAGCTTCTGGGGGAAGGAGAGGAAGGGAAGAATACCTCTGGGGAGGTGCAGCTGGTAGTGTGATTTCTTAGAGATGTCAGATATATGAGGAGATAAGGAAAGTGTGGAGTCGAAGATGACCCCGAGGTTTTTTGCCTTGCAGGTAGGAGCAGGAAGAGGGCCAAAAGAGGTCGGCCAGAGAGCTGCAGGGTAGGAGGGAGTGGGTGTGCCGATGAGTAGAATCTCAGTCTTACTGGCATTAAGGCAGAGGTCATTGGCGGCACACCATTCCTGGATAGCAGTCAGACAGTCAGAGATGAGGGAAGGAGAGGAGGAGGCCGAGGGTAGCCTGAAAATGAGCTGGGTATTGTCCGCATAGCACTGGAAGTTGGGGCAGAGAGCGGCAATGTGGTGGGCAAGGAGTGCCAGATACTGGTTGAACAGCCAGGGAGAGAGATGTGATCCCTGGGGGACACCACAGGGGGAGAAAAAGATGTCAGAGAGGAAAGACCCCAGTTGGACCTGGGAGGGTCGATTGGAAAGGAAAGAGGTCAGCCACGCAAGAGCCTGACCAGTGATACCCAGGTCATCACGGAGACGGTTGATGTGAGGAAGGAGGAAGGGGGGGTAGGGGAAAAGTGCGCCCCAGTCCATCAGGGCCCTAGGTAAGTACAGAGAGGTTGCCCACTCATGGAGTGTAAGGTGAAAGTGCAGGAATGATGAACATAGTGCAATGGCCCGGAGGCAAGTGCAAGAGACTGACAAGGGGTGCCTGGGGCCTGTAAAACTCTGGAGGTGAATCAGGCAACCAGTCAGCAGAACTGAGCTATAGAGGAGAAGGAGGAAGAAGGCTGAAGAGAGAGAACATAGTTTAGCAGGGGAGAGGGAGAGAGAAGAGGAAGCTCTTGAGGAGTTTCAGGAACTTTAGGTGCTCAGGCTCAAGACGGAGAGAGGCAGGGAGGCTGTTCCAGAGGGAAGCACCTACAGAGGATAAATATCTACCCCCAAATCTCAGTTTGGAGAAACGGCTCACCCGCAGTGAGTTGGAGGAGGACGAGCAGAGGGCTCTACAGGGGGAGTATTTAGGAAGAGAGTGCTGTAGATAGTGTGGGACCCGTGTACAGAAGGGCGGTTTTTTCCACTGACGGGCCCATAGATCAGTGCTCACCCTCAAGTACCTTTAAGACAAGATAGCTGCACCATGTGAGGGATGGGGGTGCAGGATTCACTTACTCCAACACGACTCAATAATGAGGACTCAGTAATTTGGCAAAGGGAAGTCCGTTTACTGACAAGTAAATCAAACAGGGAAACAATTGGAAATCAACATCGTTGCGATCACCTGTCTCATTCCAACTTCCTCGAACTTCAGCTGAACAGCAACTTTTATACACAAAACTCGTCATTACTGACGTCTAACTCTACAAATTCGTCATGCAATATAATTGGTTAGGAAAGGTAACTTAATTATAGATGCTACATCTGTATTTGTAACAGAGCATGTGGATTGGATAACTCTTTCGGGTGGACGTCTACGCCCAGCCCTCTACATCACGTGTGATAGACGTCACTACAACTATGACGTCCCATTGCTTCTACTATCTGTAGGACCCTAGATAATTTGGTCCATTGTGATTGTGCAGGTTACACCCCTAGATTGTCCCAAGATTCACCCTGCCTCCCTTCCATCAATCAGGGCTTTTGAGCTACGTGTCAATTAGTTGGCTGGGCATGGCCTTGGAGCTGTAGCCTCTTATCTGGAGAAGTTATGTCACCCTTGGATCTGGGTGACATCAGACGTTGGTAATTCTTCGCGCCTGACTGGTCACATGTCTGTTCACCGTGAATCTGATTCAATTTCCCAGCTTTTCGTGTATTTGATTCTTCTTTAGCCTCGCCATCTGCCCGGGCCCCTCTTATCTTGACCTTCACGGGTCAGGCTGGTATGCTCTAAAGTTTTGATTCTCCAGCGTTGCCGCTCTCCCCCTTTCTTTGAGTTGACCTCGAATTCCCAGGCATGAGCTGCTCTTTGTTGAGTTTCGATTACGCTCTTCTTTCTGGCTTCAGCTGGAATATGAAAACCTGGCCTAGTGGGCCTCTGCCCGCCTGGGCACACTTCTGCTTACAAAATGGAGTTGCACCTGTATAATCTGCCTTATTGAGGTAGATATATGGTTGGCGCTCGGCGCTCTATTCTTCTACTAAGCACTGCAAGCCGTATCATTTTCTTAGCTCCTTGCGTTTCCAGCCTATTTACATGCATTAACTAGATGGCTACTTCTAACTTGCCTCATAGCCACGTTTCCTTACATTTCTACATTGTCTCTTTTCTGTGTCTGTTACATCTATTTTTAATAGCTGCTCGCACTGGCGTGCTATCCTTGTTAGCTGTTTTCGTTCATTCGTGAGTTTGTTCAGGTCCTTGTGTCATTTCCACTGGCCATCCATTAAGGCTCTCTGGGTCTCTTCGTGGACCGTCTGTAGGTACTCTTCATTTCATCTCAGCTGCTGGTATGGTTGTCTAAGAGGGTACCGTGCAGCCCATGGCTGTCTGATTATGGGCGCTTCAACAGGTACGGCTCTTCTGATGTACACTGGGCAGAGTCCCAGCGCGGCTCTCTGTTGGTTCATTTGCTCATCATACGTCACATACCTTGGCGAGAATGCACCTGGTACCTCTAAAAGGGGGGCAGGGGTGCAGGCCATGCTCGGGACCTCCTCTACACTCCCCCCTCTGGTCAGTTCATCGACCACTTCTGCTTCTTCTTTTGTACTTATTTCTTTAGATTCTTCAGTGTCTTGTTCATCATCTTCAGGGTTTGTACATGATGGTGTGAATGTGTGCGTCTTTGGAGTCCATATTTTTATCACACCCTTGAAACTTCCTCCAGATTTTACATGTTCCTCTTTATTCCATGTCATTAGCTGGCATTGTCCATTTGGGCTGCAGTAGATCCATTTCCCTTCATACTTTCTTTGTTTCCTGGGATATGGAAACTTTGTTCCTTATGCCGCAAATTCACTGGTCTTCACAAAGTCTCTTATTTCTTCATCAGTCAGATCTCTGGGCTTCCATCCTGGCTCGACATCAACCAGTATTTTCATCCCAATGGCTTTCTCTGCCGTTTTCTGGCACAGTGTGGTGATTCTTTTAATAACACAGAATCCCAGCATTACCATTGCTAGTAGGGCTCCCAGAAACTTGAATATATCCTCCATCCATTGTGGGACCCATGAGAACAGGGCTCCAAACCAGCTGGCTCTCATCACTTTCATCAATCATCTGGTTCTTTAGGTTTGTCAACATACCTATGGCTTCTGTTAGGGTTCCATTTTCTTCATCGTGCGACGGTATAAATGTGCAACACGTTTCTCCAATATTTGCGCAAACACCTCCATCCATTGCTGTGATCATGTCTAGTACATGTCTGTTCTGGAGGGTCATCAGTCTGATGGCTCTTAGTTCCTCTTTGATCACGTTAAATCCCATTATGGTAGAGTTGATGGTCTGCAGTAACTCCCATCTGGTTATCTGCAACTATTTAGCATACACTCCAACTTGGATGTGCGGCAGGAGTAGTGTTGTGAATACTGTTGAGGTGAGGCTGAACAGCCTGTGCTCGTATGGGATTGCATGGAATGCTTCTTCTGATTTGGCAGAAAAGTAATTTTCTCTCTTCATCCTGGATATCAGTTCCACAGATCTCCTTTGGGAAACTGTCCAAATTCAGGTCATTTTTTGGGGATCACTAGTGCGGGAATGTGGACGTTCACCAGTGTGCATATGCCTCCCCAGTTCTTCGGTAGTCTTATATATGCCTTGGATCCACATGCCCAGTAATGGCCCATAATAACTCTGGTTCCTTGCGTCATTCCTGGGGCTTCAAAGATTTGACCGCAGTTTACATTTTCTCCCATCTTCCTCGTGCCGTTACTTCTGACGCATAGTTTCGGGTTTTCCAGTGGTACCATTTGCAGGGGTCACCCTCTGTCTTCGACCCATGTCAGCAGTTTTACCAATTTCAGCCATAGAGGTTTGCATAACCTCTGCAAATTCTCTATTTCTTCTTGGCAGGCTCCAAGGACCAGCCAAGCTCGGCAGATTACTACTCCTTCTTCCCATCCATCTGGGGAATCCACTGTTCCCCAAATCTGCATTTGGCCTCTGTTCTTCCAAATTTGAGCCTCTTCTGCAGTTTTTCCTTGAACGTTTAGTCTCTGGTTTATTTCCCATTTTATCCCTGATCCTTTGACGCCAGGGTTCTCGTATCTGATCACGTGATTCCTGGTGTGCGCCCTGTTTCTTGTTTTAATATCCTGGACGTAGCCATCTTCATCTGGGTAATCCATTTCGCTGGCCCATATGAACGAGGCGTCTCTTCCCATGAACTGTCCTCTGGTGTTGCACATTGCTACGTGTGACATGCAGTGTGCGGTGGGGACATTAATTTCTACAGCCACAACGATCTTGGATTTTCCCATGCTGTACGGTACGAGTGCACAGACAAATCATTCTCCTTCTGATTGACTTCGTCCTACTTCCTTCATGTGCTGATACCATATGTTATTTCCGAGATGGGCTGTGCTGTCCAGGTAATCGTTGAGTTCATTGTTGTCTTCATGCGAGCGTCTCTTGATTCTCAGCGTTCTTCTGTAGTTTGCTATGACTATGTCTTAAAATGCGTCTGTGCTGCTTTTCCGCTCTGGGTGTCTCGGTGGAGCAGGTTGCCTTGGCTGTATCGCTGTGGTAGGAGAAGGTTTTGTGTTTCCTTTCCTTCCCTTTTGTAGTCTTTCATAGACTTCCTCTAACCACCATTGGCTCACCAATTTCCCAACGCGTGGCTGTGTCCTGGGCCTGGTGTTGTTCCTTGCGTTGGAGCTGGTGTGCTTGCTGCTATAGTCTCTGGAGTTCTAATTTTCAGCTCCTCATGCAGTTTCTTTGCTCTAACTATGAACGGGAAAAAATTATCTATCAGCGTCTGTGTTTTCTCTGTGAGTTCCTTTGTGGTTATTTCCGTTCTTTTGAGAGATTTTGCTATGCCCTCTCTCTTTGGTTTCTCACTTGGCTCCTCTTGGTTACTTCCACTATTTTCTGGGGCTGTTCGTTCAGTAGGCAGTTTCTCCTTCTCTGTTGCCCTTGTGTGAGGCCCTGTTGCCATTGACACTTGCCCTTGTTCGTGTGCATTCAGTGTGTGCGTGCGTGCAGTGGTCAGTGCTACATTTTCACTCACTCTGTGCTGACCGTCTCCAGCTTTTCTCTTCATTCATCATCTCAAGTGTGTATGTGCCACTGTTAATTACATTCAATTTTAGTTCGTTAACTTTACCATCAGCTTTTCTTGGAACTGGGATAACTATATAGGGTCTGGGTGCTTTCGTGGGACCCAGGCGTTCATTATCAGGCGGGTGCACTGAAATTGGGACGCTTCGTGCACCGATAAAAAATTAAGTTCTGATAGTCAAAGACAGAAACACAATGATAATTACTACGCATATACACATTATAGACTTATAGGACAGTTGGCAGCATTTTCCTTCCAGGGAAGCGGGGGCACCCCTCTGTCGGCGGTAAACTCAAATTACTGTTCTGGGCCCCCATCTCGAACATGAGTCTGTTTACAGCGTTTACTCCTTTTTATTACTCTGATTTCACTGCTCAAGAGTTCATGAATTACTAAAATGACGAGTTCTTCTCAAGTGTCCCCCCTCTTGCGGGTGATGACTGTAGTCTCTGGGTATGTAGTACAATTCTTTTGCTAGACTATGGAAAAAGGTTAGGCTAGCACCTTTGGCACATCACATTCATTATGTATATCTATAGTAGGTAAAGTCCCAGTGCACTCCTCGAATTTGCCTTGGTCCTGAGGACATGCTGGAACCTGTTCGATGCGAAGAAATGAAAAGATGGAACTGCTAAAAATCACACAAAAATAAAATGTCGTAAAAATAAAAACAAAAATAAAAATAAAATTAAACATGGAAAAATAAGAATAAAAATAGGAAAAGTAAAAAGAAAAATAAGATGGTGAACTTTCTTGTTTCTGCTCTTCTTGATCTGTCCTTCGGCGGATAATAAGGCACTGTGTCTCTTTCCCTCAATCTGTCCCACAGCGGAAAATTGAAGAACTGTGTCTCTGTCCCTTCGATCTGTCCCACGGCGGAAAATCTCACTGGAATCTTCTCAAGTATTCTCGCTGGAAGGTAGATAGCTCCACCTGGAGCATGATTCTGTGGAGGAAAGTGCCCATGTGTGGGGTATTGGCTGGATCTCTAAGGAAGGTGATGACGTCAACATCTGCAGGCCTCCCCACCATTTCCGGACAGTCTGTGACTAGTCTGAACAAAACGTTGTGCGCCAGCTGGGTGTCCTCGGGTGATAGAGACATTTGTCCTGTTTGGCTGGGTCCTGGTCACAAGCTTTTCTTTTGATTCGAACAGTCTCTACACTTCCAAGTTGCGTGGATTGCCACTAGGTTATTTAATTTAGTCCACAGCTGGTTCAATTGTTCTATGTTTCTTGGGTCTCTGATAAAAGTGCGTGTATCAGTTGTTCTCCCGACGAGTCCTGGGCATTTCTCAATCATTTGAAAGAACAAAGTGAAGGTGAGTTCATCAATGTCTACCGGCGGTGGAAGCATTTGTGTCCTTTTTGCTGTGCTCGGGTAGCTCGGCGAAGGCTTACGCGATGACAGTGATCAGTTGGGAGATTACTTTCTTGTTGGCAGGTTCTCGAATAAAGTCTCAACACTGGTTGCTTCAGGATGTTGTGTTACGCTCTCAGAAAATGTCTTATTTGCCATCTAGCAGAGTCTTGATTCTTTATACTACTTGAGCATGACGTGATTTCAAAAGTTTGTTTTATCAACGTTGTTGTGGCTTTGTATGTGTAGTTCTCTTCTTCACCCTGCAACTGTGGTGCACAGAGTGTCCGTATTATTGTTCTTTATCTCCTTTCTCTGGTTTGAGGAAATGTCTTGTTTAAAAGCCACAATTTAAAACAGAGTTCCTTTGTCTTTATTTTGCTGCTCATGCGTCCTTCTTCCTCGCCATAGATCTTGTCTGCACATGCTGAGGTTCTTCCCCGTTGTCTGTTGCTTCTTCGCAGTTGGATGCAGCTGGTGGGCTCTCTCCTATATAAGGTTTAATGTCATTCAGGAAGAGCCATGCCCTTCTGCCCTGGACCTTGACGGCTGAAGGAGTGCAGTCCTCCACAATGAAAGGGCCATTGAACAGTGGCTCATCCCACCTCTTCCTTGTAAAGTTCCTTATAAGCACAGCATCACCAGGGAATACAAGAGGCACACATAGACCTTGCGCGGTGTCTGTTTCAGTACTTCCTGTTGTGTTTTGTGCTGCACTGTACCCTTTTCTTCGTCGCTGCAGCTGGCCTGAAATGACAGAGACGCTGGATGTCAAACAGTTCAAGTAATCCTGCATCTCTGTCCCCAAGACCTCTTTTGTTGGCTGGGCATCACCTCTAGCTCTATCTCGGGGGATAAGAGGGGTCCTCATTCTTCTGCCTGTGACTATCTCGTGTGGCGTGAGATGATAGTCGGAACCGGGTTGGTTCTGAAGTGCATACAATGCCAGTTGTAGACAGTGCATCCATCCCTTTTTTAATGTGAGCTTCAACTGGGCTATCCTCTCTTTTAGCAAGCCGTTGAGCCTCTCACATATGCCATTCCCCTCAGGATGATACGCCAATGAAAACTTGTGCTTTATACCGAGCAACAAGCTGATTTGCTCGAACACTGAATTGACAAATTGGGCCCCATTATCTGACCTCATTACCTCGCACACCCCCCATCTAGGGAACACTTTCCTCACCAGAAATTTGGCAGCAGAGGTAGAGTCTGGGTGTGTACAGGGACCTGCTTCTATCCATCTAGAGAATGGACACACCACCACAATTAAATACCTGTACCCATTGCACACTTGAATCATGTCGACATAGTCGAAGTGCAAGTGCTGGAATGGCCCGTTGGGCCGGGGGATAACTCCTCTCATTACTTTTAATGTGTGCCCAGCGGTGAATTGCTGGCAGATAAAGCAGTTCACCATGAAAAATGCAACATGCTCTGCTAAATTCGGTGGAAACTTGTCTTCTGCGAGCGTTGCAGCAAGATTTTCTTTTGTCATATGCATAGGGTAGTGTAATTGCTCCAATGCTACCTTCAGTAGGGAGACAGGCATTACTGGTTTACCAGTGCTGTCTTGCCTCCACAATCAGTCAGAGGGGCTTAAAGAGCACCCTCGATGCTTCCATAAATTATTCTCCTCTTGAGGTGCCTCCCCCTGGAGCTCCATCAGCTGAGTCTGCCCCACGTTGCTATAGGCCTTGGGTGTGGCTCGTGCTACCATCATTCTCTCATGGGTACGTGCCACCTCCACGTCCATGATTGTTTCACTCTTGGATGCCATCCACTTAGCTTCCGTGTCCGCTTCATGGTTTCCACGTGACACGAAATCTGTCCCTTTGGTGTGGGCGGCGCATTTCATGATCACTATGCCCACTGGGAGCTGTAGTGCTTTTATCAACCTGTCCAATAAGGCTGCATGTTGCACAGACGTGCCGTCCGCTCGGAGGTTACCCCTCCTTTTCCAGCGTGCTAGACCTGCGTGCACGGTAGATGTCACAAAGGCGGAGTCACTGTACACCGTTACTTCCTGGTCTGCATGATTCTCAATGGCGAGTATCAGCGCCAATATTTCTGCAGCTTGCGCCGAATAGTGAGATGGTATTCGCGCACTGACTAGTACCTGAAACTCTCCATTTGCTAGGTGTTTTACCACGGCCGCGGCTGTGTATCTTTGTCCATCGTCTTGGTCAATTCTTGATGAACCGACAATTAACACAATCTCACCACCTGCCAAGGCATTTTCCTTTACCCAGGGAATTTCATCATAGAATTCCTCATAGTTTGCACAGTCGTGTATTGGTTCTCCCTCTGTGACTGGCTCTGCTATGAACGTAGCTGGATTTACAGTTTTACATCAAACTATTTTGATCGATGGGTTAGAGATAATCACCTCATAGGCGGATGCTCTCTGAGCTGTCAGCGTGCCCTTTGGCTTCTCTAGTATGGCGAATAACGAGTGCTCGACGTACAAAGTCATGGAGCACCCCATTACAATGGAAGATGCATTCTCGATGGCGAACGTAGCGGCAGCTAGATTTTGTTCGCATGTGAAGTGGCCTCTCATGACCGGGTCCAGACTCCCGCTGTAATACGCTAGGGCCTTGTACCCCAGCTAGGTTCGCTGAGCGAGCACTGCCGTCATAAAATTGCCATCGGTATGTGAGAACAGGTAGAATTCCTCTGCATAATTAGGAATCCCTAGAACTGGGGCCTTACAAATTGCCCCCTTGAGTTCTGCAAACCCCTTCTCCATTGCCTCAGTCCATTCGATTTTCTCTTTTGTCGCCTGGGCCTTCACCGCTCCCAACCGCTCCCGCCCACTTCAACCACTGAGAGTGATAGGGCAGAGAAAGGGCCTCAGTTCCACCTGGGAAGGATGGTCAGAGAGAAAGGAGGCAAGTCATGCCAGGGCCTGGTCTGTGATGCACAGGGTATCCCATAGACAAGAGATCAGGATGTTGTGGTTTATTGTATCAAAAGCAGAAGAGACGTCGAGGAGAAAGAGGACAGAAGGAGAGTTAGAGTCAACGTTTGAGAGCAGGTCTTCACAGGTGTACAGAAGAGCAGTTTCCATGCCCCTGGATGCTCTAAATCCAGACTGATGTTCATGGAGACAAACAACAGAGTCAGTGTGTAACGTAAACTGAGTAATAGCCAGCTTCTCCAGGGGTTTGTCCAGGAAAGGAGTGATGGAGATCGGGCGATAGTTTTCTGGATTAGATGGGTCAATGGAGGGTTTCTTGAGCAGAGGGTGTACAAGAGAGTGCTTGAGGGAGGAGGGGACAATTCCAGTGGCGAAGGAGAGGTTACAGAGAGCGGCTAAGGCTGGAGAGAGAGTGTCATTATTGTCCTTCATGGTTATGGAAGAGCAGGCATCTACCTGTTTGGAAGAGGCTTTCATAGACAAGACTTGTCTAGATACCTCATCTGGAGTGACAGGGGAGAGGAAGGGGAGAAGAAGAGAGGGAGGGGTGGGGGCAGCCAAGGGGGGGGGGGCAAACAAATGTTGGTGCATGAATGGGTGTGGAAGTGAGAGAGGACAGGAATTCTTGTGTTTTTGTGATGAAGTGTGTAGCCAAGGCCGAGCAAAGGGCCTGGGTGGGAGTAGTAGAGGATGTGGCTGCAGTAGGGTTGGCCAGTTCCTTGCAGACTTTAAAAAGTTAATCTGTGTTGTTAGATGCCACGAAGATGCAGGCTTGAATATAGACTCTTTTCCTGGAGTCTATATTGCCTTTGAAGAAGATGGCAGGCTAGTTTGTCAGAGTGTGCACCTGAAGATCCCCATTTCCATCCCACTGCTCTGCACTTGCGTTTAAGGGCAGAAAGATCGGAGTCGTACCAAGAGTTGCACTTTTTGGCAGGCTTCAGTTGGACCCTCATGACAGGAACAAGGATGTCAAGAGTGTTGGAGATGGAACAGTGAAAGTTAGAGAGGGCTGTGTCAGGGTGAGAGTCAGCCACAGGAATAGAGGGAGGAGAGTAGGTGGAGGCAAAGGCCACCACTGATGCTCTTTTCATGGGTCAGATGACCTTGAAGACAAGAGGTGGTGCAGGATGTGCCAATGATAAAGGAGAAGAGAGCTTCAAGTGAAACGAAAGAAGAGAATGGTCAGTCCAGGAGAGTGGGGTGGTTAGAGGAGTAGAGAGCGGGATGTCACTGGAGATGAAGGCTTCCAGGGTTTGACCAGCTGTGTGCATCAGACCAGAAGATAGAATGGAAAGAGAAAAGGAGTCACATAAGTTGTGGAAAGGTCCTGAAGAGTGAGGGGTGTCAAGATAAATGTTTAGATCCCCCAACAGGAGGAGTTGTGAAGAGGAGAGAAGAGGCCAGGTCAGCCCATTCTGAGAGGAAGAGGGTGGATTGGCCCAGTGGCTGATAGAAGGTGGCCAGAGTAAGAAAGGAGACAGGCAAGAGAGAGCCTGCAGACCAGGCATTCAAAGGAGGAGTAAACCTGAATGGGAACGATGGAAACAGGGATCCACTCAGGGAAGATCAGGGCTACTCCACATCCTGGTCTGTTGGGCCCGGGCATAGAGAGGATCTTATAGCCTTCAGGAAGAAGTGCATCAAAACTCGTGACACAGCTGTTCTTGAACCATGTCTCAGTAAGAGCATGAACATCATGGTCCAAGAGTTCAAGGAGGTGGCAGATATCCGAGGAGTGCTTGACAGCAGAGCAAGAGTTTAGTGTGGCGACATGGAGCAGATTGCCACTTTTGAAGGACTTACGACCGGGGGTTCAGGGGACAGGGATCCTCCCAATAGGTGGCGAGAGTGCCTGAGAGATAGCGGTAGGAGGAGGCAAAGGAGGCAAGGATGACAAAGATGTCAGTGGGGAAAAGACAGGCAAGGGTGCCAAGATAGTGGTAGATGGCAATGGAGCTAGTGTGGGAGGGGCTGCAGAAGGCAAGGGATCCCCAGGTGCAGCCATAGGAACAGGTGACAAGGGAGCCCGAGAGGAGGAAAGAGGAAATTTGATAAGGCGAGGAGGGGTTAAGGCCCGTGTACCAGGATGGTACCATTTCGATAGACATTTATGATGACTCTTGAGGTGGAAAGGGAGGCAAGATGGACCTCCCAACGGGTGCCACCATTTATGTGTGAGGAAGAGTAAGGAGAGAGTAGAGTGACCATATGAAGAGTCCAGGGGTCGGGAGAAGGAACGACAAAGAGGATGTCGGTGAGAGTCTCTCTGGAGGAAGCACTGACATAGGTGTCAGCGATAGGTAGGCCTGGGTTGGAACCCAGTGTGTCCTTATGAGTTTCTTCCTGCCAGATTTAGTGAGAGGTGAAGGATAGGAAATGGAGAAGCATTTAGAAAAGTTTGGGGAGATATTGAGTTGCGTAGTTTCGGGCACAGAGTGTGGTACACTTAACCAGGCAGAGCAGCTGAGGTATGTGAGAAGAAGTAGCTAGGAGGAGCAGGCACATGAGGAGACACAGATAGGACTGGGAGAAACAATGGGGGCAAAAGAGTATGAGGGAGCAGGTAAGAGATCAGAACAAAGGGCAGAGGGGGCACAAAGTCAGCACAATCCCATGAAGCAGGTTGTGAACCCACCCAATTTTGATTTTAAACAAGCAGCTAACACTGCAGGATGTGCACACAGCTAGCAACGATTTTTAAACAGGCAGCTGACAATGCAGGATGTGCACACAGCTAAAAACGCTTTTTAAACAAGCAGCTGACAATGAAGGATGTCCACACAGCTAAAAACGATTTTTAAACAGGCAGCGGTCAGTGCAGGGTGTGCCCACAGCTAGAAATGATTTTTAAACAAGCAGGCACGCAGATCAACAGACCGCACTTACGTGATCGCCGAGTTGAGGTGGTCCCCAAAAGCCCAACGACACCTGGATGGGGTACCAGGCCTCAGATACATATTGATGGTTGTTAAAATGTACAGGGGCTGCAAAGCCCAGCAAGGCCTGGACAGGCACAGACAAGGCCTTAGAAACGGGCTTTGGGAGGCGGGCCGGCTTCACCTGTCGGCTCGTCTGATTGGGACTTAGAAGGCACAGGGGGCCCAATCACATTGCCGCATGGTGAACAGAGGCAAGCCTTCCTGGGCCTGCAAAGCAGCGGCAGCCATGTTGGCATGGATGGTCCACACCAGGAAATCCATTATTTGAGCATAAAACCGGCTCATTACAGAGCGTTGGAACACTGCTACAAGCATTGAAGTGAAAGAATGCATCTTGGAACAAAATGTGGATTTTTAAAAGCGGCGCAAATCGCAGCACAATGTTGCTCTGCAGCACTGATGTGATTACACAGAGGCCCCACTGGGCTTACCTTGAGTTTGCTGGAGGAGGGTCGGGTTCCCCTTGTCCTGGTAGCATGAAGAAGAGGTCCCTCTCGGTGGCAGGGCAGCTGATGTTGTAGAAAGAAAGAGGCAGATCAGAGCGCACAGATAGGGCCTTAGAAACAGGCTTTGGGAGGCGGGCCGACTTCACCGGTCGGCTCGCCTAATTGGGCCTCAGAAGGCACAGAGGGCCCAATCGCAGCGCTGAACATAGTGAACACAGGCAAGCCCTCCTGGGCCTGCAAAGCAGCAGCAGCCATGTTGGCATGAATGGTCCACACCAGGAAATGGGTGAATTAAGCAAGAGGCCGGCCCATTACACAGCCTTAGAATTGCTGGATGCATGCAATGTGATCATTACAAAATCGGTCCCCCATGTCCAATGCTACTGCAGTGTGCCTCATGCTTGATAAAGGCTTACTGTATTGCATACCATGTGGCAGATACAAAATATGTTACCCATGTATAAATGATGCAACGTCCACTGCTATCGTCCTGTTCCTCATGCTCGATGATGGGTGACCATTTAAGCTTATGCACCCAGGTTTGCTATTGTCAATGTCTTGTATCCTCACCCATTAGGGGTTGGGAACAGTAGTGTCCCAGAGCTGTTGATGGTAGGTGGTTCTGCAGGTTGTCTTCTGCTGCTATTGATGTGACTGCCTTGATAATCCTGTGCTCAAAGTTGGGCATAGCGTCAAAGCATTTATTTGTGTTCTGATCTCTGTATTTTAATTTGAGCATATGCAAGTGCTTTAGCTCACACATTATTTTGAGTGTGTTACTTCAGAGGCCACCTTTCAGTACCATCACTGACAAATCCTGCAATGTGTCCATCCTGCGTGAAATTGTTACTCACTGAGGTATCTGTTTTCTGGTTCAAGATTGTTTACCTTTCAGATAGCTCCTGGCCCGTGTCGCCAACATACTTACCTTGCTGGAATTGTTGACATTGGCAGAGGTATACAACATTGTATGATTTGCAGTTGTTAGGCTCTTGTGTCTGTATTGCTTGGCTCTTGTTATGGCAAATTCGGTGCTGGTGGTTGTCATGTTTTGCGTCTCGTGACATTCCCGGTCGTTTTTGTTCTTGATCTACTCATTAGCTCTTCGACCACCATCTAATGAAGAGATCTTAGGGACTATGAAAGCTAATGCACTATGCCAGCTCAGTACCATATTTTCAGTGAGTCCAACAAAAAGTATAAAAACCTGGATTTTCTGTAACACTTCTAAATAGGAAAGTATTGCTGTAGATCTCTTGACAATCTCTACCCACATAGTAAAACATGGTTGTCTCCAAACATGCAAATATTAGAGGCCTGTGGCAGAGGCTTGTAACAATACTTAATAAATGTGAAGCCGGGCATAACCATAGGACTATATCTTCAGTCTCTATATTTACTTCACCAGGTGTACATTTTTGGGGGATTTTCTGCTCTTCTCCATCAAGTCAAACTGCAACCTGGGAAAATGGGCACTGCATGAACTGGTCCCTCTCTGATCTCTGCATGAAAGTTCTTGGGAATCCTTTGGCAAGGAGTGCACTTCAACATTGTTCAACTACCTGGTTAACACTATAAGCTGAAAGCCATAATCATTCTGTCGTCCCACGTCCCTCCTTGATCAAGTGTTACTACTCCTTTTGGAGATAGCTTATCATTGGCACTACCAGCAAATGCTTCAGTTTAAACCACATTGAGTGATCATCTTTATAGTCTGATGGTTTATTTCATCTGGGGTGGAAGGGAATGGCCCGCAGAGGGTGCTTTTACCTCTTCATACCTTTCACTTCTTCTAACTTTCACTTTGTCATTACAGGGGGAGACCCCTTGTACTCCCATATTTTCGAACCCATGTTCTTCTCCTAGCCCCTCCTTGACCCCAACCCTAACCTTACAGCTAACCTTACCATATCCATTGTCGCCTTGACAATGAGAAAATGCAGACGAAGTAAATGTGAGACGAAGAAGTAAATGCTTGATGAAGTAAAGGTCTGACGAAGTGAATGCTGACGAGGTAAGTGTTGAAGACGTTTGTTTGGGCGAAGTAAAGGGGGCATTCTGATCTACTGTGTGGTGAAAACTATGCATTGCTTTCCCTACCTGCAATACGCAGGAGCACATAGGCATGCCAACAAAACATTGCATGACTTCCTAACAAAAGAACATAACAGTGCTCGGCAGTGCATAACATAACATAGCTCGAAAACAACTTCTCAAGGGAGTGTCATGCCTCGGGTCATCTGGACCCGCAGGGCAACCAGGAATGCAAGCGTTTCTGCAGACTCAACGTTTATTGGGCGTTTGTATGTTTTCTGATTAGTTTTTTTACACAATTAAAACATTTGAGAACGTGCAGACAACAAAGTACAGTAGTCAGAACATGTGCAATTGGATTCCCCAGTCCTCATTAACGAAAATATAGTATATTATATCTTATACTGCTGCCAACAAACATACGCAGGGGTTTCTAATGAATAGAGCAGTTACTTCATTGAAGCACCCCCTTAATGGGAGGTGGGGGGAACGAGAGCCATCATACTTATGAATGATGAACAAACGCAACGGTTTCCAGGTGTCACTAGACCTCCATTTGGGTGAAACAATAGTGTGATATGTGTCTTCTCAATCATTGCACTAGATCAGTTGGCGGAACCAATTATTGACACTCACAGCAGAGTTCTGCCGGTCCAAACACCTTATGGCGAGCACCAGGGCCAACAAAATCATCCAGTAGACATCTTTAGACAGATTCCGGTAGCTCCCAAGTAAGCTTCCCAAGGGCTCCTGGACAAGAGACACCACAATGATCCGGGATAGTTTACCCAATATCTGCCACCCGAAATCCATGATCTTAGGGTAGGACTAGAAAACATGGAGTAACCACACACCTGTCTCCCCACATCTCGGACAAGAGTAATCACTGTTACTACCAAGTGGCTGACTCTAGACAGAGAACTCTATTCTCTAGCTGGCCAAGAGATCATGGAGGCAGCTTGGGGATGTTCACAAATTCACCCATCTCTCATCTGAAAAGGTACAGTCCAAATTCTGCTCCCATTAGTGTTTGACTTTGTCCTCCACCTGCAATTGTAGTGCCTGCACTTGATGATATAAAGTGCAGTCAATTTTCCTATGTCAAGTGGAACGTTTTATTTAAGGTAATAACGTGCAAAGCTGTGGTCCTCAAGAGTATTCCCGGCTCCAAGCACAAACTGCTTCCCAAAACCCATAATCCTGCATTAGTTGAAATACCCAATTTCTCTTGCAAAGTCTCAAGCGTTGCAAATCACCCCGCAGGGTTTACTAATCGGCCCATTTGCAGGATGCCTGCTTCTCCCCAACATTTCTGAATGTGCTTGCGACATTTGGCAGGAATGTCAGAATTACCCGAGAGGTACGCCTGACACACGTATGATTTTGTCACCTCTAACTGTTGATACAGTTTGGACCATGCCAGCACAATGGATCTGACAGGATTGAAACTGTTTCCTATTCCCATGAATCCTACTGGGTGGGAGAAGATGTGTAATTGATTTTGGATATACCAATGCTCAGGCAATCCCAACCTGTGGTAGCGGACAGGACAGAGAGAACACATACGTTGGGACCTGAGCTTAAGCTGGCCAAAAATGCAACTCCATGTCCAGGCTGCCATTCCACCATGTTCTTCTGACTTAATCAGGACCTTCTAATCATGGGGTGCAACCTGTAGCTCCCCAGAAGTTTTGGACTATGCTTCCATGATCTCTCACCATTGACTATGCTTGCTGGGGCTGCTGGTTTTTGTAGTCCAGAACATTCAGAGAGTCAAAGGTTGCAGACCACTGCCGGATCCGCCACTATCTAGATCCTCATGCCAGTCCTATGAACAGGTGCCTAGTTTATCAAACAATCTCCTACGTGGCCATACAGTGATATTTTGGAAATAGTATAATATGTTGGGAACCACCAACATTTTAATAATGGTTTCTCGACCATATAAGGATACAGGAAGATTGGCCCAGCGCTTTGTTCTCAATTGTAGGAAATTAAAGTAAACCTGATGGCTTGCAGCTGCTAGGTCATGCATTGGACTCTGACATGACTGGTGAATTATGACATGCTCTCATGGGCATAACCGCACTGAGTCAGGTGGTCAACTCAGGCTCTCTGTTAACAATATGTACAGCAGTAAGAGGGAATATATAACAATAATATTTATGCAGATTTAATAGGTTACATTAAAAGTACGTGTCTGGTAGTGAAAAACAGCAATGTATTTAGTAACAGATGGGAGTAAACAGGTTACATCCTACCAGGCAATAATAGTATGAGGTGATACAGTAGTAATATATACAGTAGGTAAGGCAGTATAGATATAGTATTTAATGCAGTTAGGGTGGACTGAGCTTAAGGCTACACATTTCTTGGGAAAAAAGCCAGCTTTTAGTTTTGTTCTGAATAATGTGAATGATGGTTCTGATCTTAGGTTGGTGGGTACAGTGGCGTAACACAACATGTTGGGGCCCCCCTGCGAGCCATGCTGAGGGGGCCCCCCAGTTCGGCAACAAATCATGGGTCGCACCACACTCTGGACCGGCCTAGATTACCAAGCTTGCGCGATATGCACAAGCGTGCTGATTCAGAGGTACGCCGCACACTGTACTAGGAGCAGCATATAAATATGTGTGTGTTTTAATACATTATACAGCACACTTTCTGAGAAAAATTGCCAAAAAAGCCACAGTATTTTCAGTTGTTTTGTAGGCTAACACCAGTCCAAAATACCAATACATGCAAGTCACCAACAGCGCACAGGAACATTCATGCTTTCATTCATGTAATACTTTGCTGTTAAAAATGCCATGACACAATGAAAACCTGTCCAACTGGCACATAATAACATATTACAGTAAAGCATGCCAGGGCACATTTAGACATACCTAGACTGGTTGCACCAAAATGCCAGTCGAAGCAATAACACTTATCATGGTTGTTTTATCACAGATGCCCAGAAAAACATACAATGCCCCACCAAGAAATGGCTAGACTGGCAGCAACCAAATACCAATCTAGCCAGGTAATTACACTTGGCAGAACTGCTTTATCAGAGATGGCCAGTTAAAGTAAGTCGAGCCAAACTAAGACATGACTAGACTTTCTGCACCAAAATGCCTCTCTAGCCACTAATACCACATATCATGCCTGCTTAGCCTGGAGATGTATTTGCATTTGTATTTTGTTTATTTGTATATTGCACCAAGCCCTGACATCTATGATAAAGTAAGCATGACAAGTGTTACTACCTGGCTAAACTGGCATTTTGGTGTAGCCAGTCTGACAATGTTTACTGTGGTATGACATTTGTTGCTGAGCATTATGATACTGTGTCATAGGTGCCCAGTAACAATTGTCATGCTACAGTAAGAAATGGTAAGACTGGTTGCACCAAAATGCTAGTCTAGCCACGTAATAACACATATCATGCATGCTGAATCATTGAAACAGCAAGCATGACAAGTGTTATTACGTGGCTGGACTAGCATTTTGATGGGGCTGTCTAGTCATTTCTTACTGTGGCATGACATTTGTACTAGGCACATGTTATGAACGAAGCATGATACGTGTTATTATGTGGCTATGCTGGCATTTTGGTTCAGCCAGTATACCTTTTCTTACTGTTGCTTGCCATTGCTTTCACTGGTCATCTATGATATAGCAAGCAAGATAAGTGTCACTGTGTTGCTTGTATTTTGGTGCTGCCTGTGTAGCTATAATATCTAATGGTGGCATGACATTTTATACTGGGCATCTAAGATGAAGCAAACATTGTTGATGGTCCGGCGACTGCAAAGGCAGGTTTCTTTAAAGGTGAGCAGTTGTTCAGTTACTATATGGTTCTACATATATCAAACGTTGTCTGATGTGTCATGACTCATCATCTCAAGACTACAGGAGACACTAAGAGGAAGATGGCTCTCATTTAAATCACAGTACAGTGATATGTTCGGGTAAAGCAATCCGAATGTGGTAGTCATGCTTTCTATCGGCAATCCATACAAAACACATTTACTATACTTGAATGCATATAATGTCTCTCACGTCAGTTGTGTTTTAATGCTTTTGGAGGGGTCTCACAGTGTAGTTTCACCTAACTCTTTGGGGAGCTGTGACACGGGTGCAAATGGGGCGCGCGCTGGCCATCTGCATTGTTGCTGTTCTGGCCTTTTTGTCACGAAATACTTCGGCCAAAAGCTCTTTTCTGAAGCACATTACCTCCTCGGAGAAGGCTAGTTTATACACCTGTCATTGCATTTCTCATGCAGGCCAGTAGAAACTAGTTTGGGGGAGATGAGATGCATGGGATGCACTGTTTTTATAGCGCTTAGGGGCGGATGGGGGTATGTGCAGCCTTGCATATGAGCAGTGTACTGACACCTTTGCTTTGCTGTAAGCGAGCACATGCTCCCAATAATATTATTTGGGGTTGAAATGCTCCAAACAATCTTAGCATGAGTGGGGATCTGTATTTATTAGTTGTTGGGCCTAGAGAAATGGGAACAGGAAAGGATTGTTGCATCCACAATAAAACACCAGAGCAACTCGGGATCACGATTATTCCTCGCTGCATGGGTTTTTACACTGATACCTTTATTCTGGTGTAGAAGGTTGTACACACCTGAGCCAGTCTGTTATCAGTCCCGGCTGCACTGCCGGCCCTCTCATCACCAGGACCGACCAATCTCACCTTCCTTATGACCATGCATCCAGGATGACTCTCTCTTGGGCGGATGAGGGTGTGGAGAGGCTGTCCCTTGTGTGACTGCTTCCTGGGTCACTTTGCGCCAAATTCCAGCCTGCGCCTGCTGATCCGCTGACTACTTTTTCAAGTAAGGGCAATGACCCCGTCAGTAGCCTCATTGTACATGTTAACATTGTTTTACCCCCTGTGGTATATTTCATTGGGTTTTAATTGGTGTGATTAATCCATAGGATGTGTGCTGCGATTCAATTCTTCTGGTGTACTTTACTCTGATGGGCTCTTCACCCGTAAGTCCCCATTTATATGTTAGACTTTAATTTCTAAGAGATGGGTTTCATACCATACGTTTCAGAAAAAATATTTCAGGCTACTGTCACCATGTCTTTCCCACTGATCTATTGCCATGTGATACCTACTTCATGTGCAACTGTGACTTGTCTACTGAGTATAGGAGGGTCCGACCGATGGGTGGACATGCGTTTCAATGCGTCGCTAATGTGTCTGTCAAGTGTGCATGTTGGTTTTGTGTTGTTACTGTGCTCGTGGTGTGGTGATATGATTGTGGTTGTGCAATGGGGATTGCAGGGTTCCAATATGAGCATAGTATGTCACTAGAAGTTCCCACCAGCCCAAGTTTAGGCACAGAAGGCTCTTTGGGCCGGAGAAATGGATATGCATGGACTCTGGTGGGGGAAGCGAGTGGTTGTTCTCCAGAGCACTGGAAGTCTTGGGAATTGGGGACGTCATGGAGGGTGAGAAGCATGGAGGGCAGACCCTAGAGGCAGAACCGGTCTAGCGGGTAGCTTGCTGAGTTGGGAAGAACTAAACCAGGTGACTTGAGTCTTCCACCCCCTCCATACTCTCCCTTCTCGACACTAAGATGACACCACCATCCCTGCACCTCACCAAGAGTCCATCACAATATGGTCCTTGGATGATAGTGATCACTTGCTATCATGTACTACTGACTTCTGTGCCACTAATGTCGACTCATTCTTCATCCTTTGCGAAACCCTTACAAACTACTTGCACTTTTATTTGCCTCTGTTGAATTACATTTATGTTTTTCTGGGGATTTACATGGCAACTCTTAAAATAGCTTCTTGAAATCGGGCCAAAAAACTGGATGTATTTCTCTGATCCATCGCTCTTCTCCCTCCTTAGCTTCTAAGTAGGGAACACCTCTGCTGTTTGCACAGTCTATAAGCTCAGCCTGCAGGGATATCACAGGCTGTATTTCTTTTTTTTTAATGTATGCATTACCACCATCACATTTGCATTCCATATAAAACATGTGTACTGCAATAACGTTGATGGTATAGACAAGAGGACATGCAATGAATGTACCTTTGACATAGCTACACTTGTGCATGTAATTTGCATATGTGACTGCATGTCATTCAGTGTGCATGTGTTCTGCATGTAAAGTATAACAAAGGCCTCAACTGTAGACAGTTGCCTTAGGGGTAGATAGACTATTATATAATACTAGTCATTCCCCTTTTGCGCTACAACCCATAGAAAATAGCAGAGTCCCACAACACATTCGTTCCAGCTGTCACATAGTCACTAACATAGCAGTCATCTCTGAACTTGAACATAATGCTCTGCATGATTTGACTAATGTTTAAACTAGTCCTCTCTGCTAGTTATTCAATAGTCACGTAAATTCTAATTACTATTCGCATGCGATGCTCTTTTGTTTTTATGCTTGCACGGCCTACTGTCTTCCGAAGAGCCTTCCACCCTACAGCGCTTCGAGGCCATAGCAATGGCAGTAGGTGCTTTACAAACATCAAATAATATAACATGCGTATTATTACATGTCTCAAATGGCCTGCACTGGAGCAGCCAGTTTGAACATGTTTTCTTATTGCAGCATGGCATTATTAATGGCAAAGCGAACAGGAGTATGTTCTTATGTGCAGGTACTGGCAAATATTGGATATGTTTTCATATGGTATTACCGACATTATGCCCAAAGTAAACATGAGTATGTTCTTATAGGGGAATACTAGCATGTATATAGGTGCAGCCAGCATGGAAATATATGGGCACAGCCAGTGTGGACATGTTTTATACTGGTGTATATTTTAATGGAAAGGCATCATGAAAATGCCTTGGGAAATGTTCCTGTGCACTGCTGGTGACTTGCATCTATTGGATTCTGTCATGTATTACCCTACAAAACCAATTACAAACTGTCTGGCTTTTTACCCAATTTTCTACTTTCCACTGCTGGGTAATGCACCAATTTAGTCCATTATTCCCAAAGCGTTTCTCCCCTGAATGCACCTTGCTTGATTCCGGCTCCCTCGCTACGCTCTGTCACTTTTGCATATTTCTGCCAAGTATTGAGGCCCCCTCCAATTAGAAAAATCACCAACTGCCAGTGGCACTCTTTATAAAATGTTAATGCCAAACCATCTAATTCTGGGTGCCTTGGCGACCAGGAACTCCTTGGTCACCTTCCGTATTTCCTGCGTAAAGTGCCTGGTGTTAAAGCTGACATTTCTCTTTTGTGCCATCTACAACGGTGATCATTGCACCTTGCTTTCTGCATTGAGATGACATAGAAATAGATGCAGTATCACTATTATTTCCAATCTCTTGAGAGTCCAGTCATAGCTGGGTAACTCTCTGCAGTTCATTTTTAGTACACGAGCTACTGAGTCAGAGTTGTTCTCAAATTACAATACCATTTGCTTCCTGAACTCACTTTGAAAATCCATGCCTGTAAAGACTGCTGGCTGGGAACTCCACTCTGGCCATTTGCCCCACCGCCTGGAGCTATTCAATGCCAATGTAATCAGGGAATGGTACCAGTGCATATAAGGTAGTACTGCATGGAGTGAACGCTATGTCACGAAATATACATTTATTCTGGAATGGCGGTCATGTGCTGAGGAGTACATTGGAATGTAGAAGGTTCAGTGGTTTCCACACACCAACCATGTCTATGCGGGTCATTATTTGAGCACATACCCTGGAGGATGCGGATAACTACTGCACTGTAGTATTGGCCCTGCTGAGTGTTAAGTCTAGGATGGTGTTCAAGTCCTCTACCCATATAAAGTTGCATTTTGTATTTTTTATTTCAACGAGGCTGGAGAAAAAGCCTGGATCATCTATGTTGAGGGAGAGGGTATGCATTTTATAAAGTTATCTTGTAACCAGTGCTGGAAATGGATGCATTTTACTTGGGAAACTCCCCCACCTATTTGTGCTGGTGGGGACGGGGGGAGGTATGAGGTGTGGGCGGGACTGGGGGTCAGAGCTATGTGCCGAATGATGTGTGTGCCCTGAATATAGGATGCTGGCTGCTTTGCATGAAAAGAGTATTTTGGGAACATAAGAAGGACCACCAATTTATCCAGCATGTCTGTTCTAGCAATTCAAACATTCATTCCTTCTGAGCATGAAATTCCCACTTGGTATGGTGCTCATTTCCTCTGTCAGAATAGCCACCCTAACATTAAAATGTGTGCAAAGCATGGCCATGTAATACTGCTTTGGACGGTTTGATTGTTTGAGTTTGGGCTATTGAGCAAAGGACGATTTTCAGATGCAGTCTGTCAGGTCATTGAACATCGCAGCTCAGCAGCATGCATAGAAACACTGTGGCCCTCATTACGACCCTGGCGGAAATCGAAAAACGATGGCGGAAATGCAAACCGCCATCGAATACCGCTCGTTGCGACTATGACCCATCACCGTAAAGTACGATGCCATTAGCGACACCGTAGTGAACGCCAACGCTAACTGCACCAAGTACGTGCACGCGCGCCATGCAAAACCGTAATTACCACCATGGCGCAACGGTACGCGAATGCTGACCCTAGCAGACATTTACATTACGCCATCAAGCATGGCGGAAAGTACCAATCCGCCATGGCGAGAAATACGGCATCGTGAACCAACCGTAAATGGCCCAACTGAGTGCCTGTACACCACTCCCTGGCCACATTGCACAACACCTCGCAGGTGCAATGAAGTAAAATGCAACCAGTGAAATGCACAAGTCACCCATGCATGCCAACGAACAAATGAATGTAGGGGCTCCAAGTGCCTTGTGAGTGGCCATCCATATTTGGCATGTCACCATTGCCGTACTGATGCAGCACAGGCATGCGAAGGTTCAAGTACAGCAAAATGAACTGAAAGATGAGACAAAACAACAACAGGCCCCCATCGCCTGACACCAGTGTAAGGCAACATTCAAAGCAGCATCCTTAGGGAGACTGCACCAGCCCTGTACACATGCCAGTAAACAAACCAACCATCAGCATAAGCATGTACCACACAAGTTGGCAGAGTGACTGAGCAGCCAGGCTCATCTCAAGAGGGGCCAATGGGAGCTGCAGGGCACAGATGGCACGAATACAGAAGCTATTCCAATGGACATGACCTCAGTCTCCCTCCAAGAAATGCACGCAAACACAGGCACCTGTGACCAGCCATTATCTGATAATCACATCATTCCACCAATCCACCTGGCTGACAGGCATCTGTTACACAAAAGCTAAACCCCCGCCCCTAAGCATGACATCATTAAAACAGTCATGATGGCAGCCCCTATCCCTGACCTCACTGGGCTTCGTAGGCAAACGCGGCCAGTACAGTACCACGCAACTATACTCAGAAGCCGGAACCCAATGCAGATCTACTCACAATACATCGCTCCACAAATAGGAATATGCTACATTACTTCCAAAGAATAACGCTACACGGTTAACATCAGACTAAAATTTTAATGCACATCAAATTCACCAAGCCCATACAGCTATTAGGCCATGAACCCCAAAATATCTACATTACTGTGGGCTGCATCCGCAATAAATGACCAGCTACTCCTTGTGTGACGCCCTGTTCCTTCATGGTACACAGGGGCTACATTCACGTCCAAAAAGGCAACATGGAAGCGCCTAGAACCGCAGGCCCGTCCCATTAGGTAGGCACTAGTCCAGCTGAAAGGTAGATATGTTGCTCCTAGCCACTAGTACTGCGTAAGGGCATGTGGCCCATTGGCGATCGTCCCATAAGATCGTAATGGTGCTCCACTGATGAACTCGAAGCAGCAGGTGTCGGGAGTAAAAGCCATCTGCAGGAGTGGCATACAGATGGCAGCGGCAAAAGGGGAGGAGACACCTGTCACCCAAATGAAATGAAAAACAATAGTATGGCCATCAGAACTTCATTTGAATCACTCACTTCAATGATCACACCAAATCTACAGCCATATGCATGCTAGCCCACTCAAAAGGATTATTTCCACCCATGAATCACTTGCCAATCATAACAATATAAATCGAGGTGAAAACACTATTACAAACGAGTGTTTGTGTGCATGCGTCTGTCAAAACAGAATCCATGAGATGGGATTAGTAACGTGCATAGACACAAGTGTTGGAAGGCGCGTCGAGACAGGGAGGGTTCAACAAGGGCAGATAGACGATGGTCCCACTATGGCAGCTCTGCATCACATAGCGCAGGGGAAGGGGATAGATACCAAAAAGCCATGTACATGGCAAACTCTCTATTAAATCATCTGTCCATGCATCCATACATCATTCCCTCATCCCGGTATAAAAACGCATGATTATTAACTCACATTACATTTGAAATCTCCATTGAGTCTGTGCGTAATGCAGCCTGCAAAATCCACTGTGCTCCAGCCCGGAATTCTAGTGATGTGAAGTAACATGTATTTGGGAACGTCCTGCCTTATCGTCCACTACGCTATTGCGCATCCCATACTATTCATATCAATCATTGCATTCTCGCCATGGCCCCTGTCCCAAGGACATTAAACAATAGAACGTTATATTTGCAGTCAGACCTGTGGGCGTCTCCTCGCCGCTAGCTGAAAACCGAAAGCGCTGTCCTTCGAATTCCTCATTTGCAACATCACGTCGAATAGGCATCCGTGGGCGCTCGAAATCACAAAATCATCCATGTAGTGTGGCAGTGTGTGAAAATGGCAACTGGCTTCACTCACAAATGGGACGCCCCGCCCGTCGGTGAACCTCAGTACAGTGCTCGCCCAAAGGGGATTGCAGCTGGCACAGGTGGAATGAATCACCACAGGTGGAGGCCATACAGCCTGAAAACACATAAATTGCACACCCAACCCCCTCCCACAACCACACCCACTCCAAAATGCTACCGGCAGGACTAGCGATGTTGGGCCTGGGGGACCTGATAGCACTGCAAGTACTCCAACTTCAAGAAGAAGACGAACACCAACTACTACAACAACCGGCCGCACAGAGGAGACGCAGGAGGAGGAGGAGGGCAAGGCAGGGCCAGCAAGGCCCACCAGCACAGCCACTACCACCACGCAGGCAGCCCGCAATCCCACGCCTCCGAGCCCATCCGTTCAACCTCACTGATGAGCAGATCCGCACCCTCTACCGTTTGGACCGGGACACCATAATCTCCATTGTGGACATGACACACGCTGACCTTGTCAGCATGATAGATAGCCCAACCGCCATCCCACCCCTACTGAAGGTGGTGTCTGTACTCCACTTCCTGGCCACAGGCACCTACCAGCACACAGTCGGACAGTTGCATGGCATTTCACAGCCACTGTTCTCACGGACACTATTGCAAGTGCTCGATGCCCTCCTGAAGCACGCAGACGACTACATCTCTTTACCACGCTCGGAGCAGGAGATTACAAACACAAAAGTTGGATTCCATGCACTGGCCGGCATACCGGGTTGCATTGGTGCCATCGACTGCACCCATGTGGAATTGGTTGTCCCACATGCCATGGAGGCCCAGTACCGCAACCGGAAGCAATATCATTCTCTTAATGTACAGATGGTGTGTGACTCCAACAGGATCTTTACACATTGTTGTGCCCGATTTCCTGGATCAACCCATGATTCTATGGTCTTGAGGAACTCTACAATACCACGCTACATGGAGCGACACGCAGGGAACAGATCCTGGCTACTCGGTGAGTCTCATTCCATGCATGATAATGTGGGGTATGTGATGCGGCAATGACCTGGCAGGAAGGGGGGGGGGATGCGTACGTAGCAATGTCATTCCACAAACATCCTTTCTTGTCCACATACAGGTGATGCCGGGTATCCACTGAAGAGATGGCTCCTTACACCACTCCGGAACCCACAGGACCAGCATGAGGAGGACTACAACCATGCCCACTCACGTACCCGTGTAGTCATAGAACAGGCATTCGGCCTACTGAAGGCTTGTTTCCGCTGCCTCAGCAGGTCTGGCGGGGCACTCCTGTACCGCCATGAGAAGGTTGCAAAGATAGTCATGGCATGTGTCATGCTACACAACATGTGCGTACGTAGAAATGTGCCCATGCCCCCTGACGCAGAACTGCACGCACCTGAAGATGGTCATGATGAGGCTGGGGATGTGGCAGCACCTCAGGGAGTCCGCGAGGCACAGGAGGCCCGTGAAATTCGTCAGAGTATCATAGATTCATGCTTCTAGCACTCACACCTGGTGGCTGATACATGGACACGGGACTTGTGGCACTGTGTGTGTCTGGAACATGCACAATGTGGACTGTACGCCTATAAAGGCCTCGTACACAAAGATCAATGTCCACACGTCTCATTGGATGATTATGAAATGTTTATAGCATATGTGAAGTTATGTTACACACCCCATCGACCCGCCACCCATGTAAGCCCAACACCCCCCTCCACCCTCCTACCTCCCCCCCGAACACCAGTGTCCAAAGATGCTCATTGTCAGTGGGCAGACGCTATTGCAAGCCCCCTCTCCGGGTATCAGGGGCACCCCTGCCTGTGGAGCGCAGGTTCCTCCCAGATCTACGTTGGGGGCTGCCCTGGACGGAACTTGCAACGGATGATGTCTCTGCCTGCTCACGTCCATGCATGTCCCTAAGGGTTTGTGAGAGCTCAGTGAGCACACGGCGCACAGCGGCAAGTTCAGCACATACGTCTTTGGACGTCGCATGCAGTTCCCCCCTCAGGCTCTCGGTGCTTCTCTCCATTTGTACCCTCAGGCTCTCGGTGCTTCTCTCCATTTGTGCCCTAAGTGTTTCAGTAGATGTTTCTATGGCTGCCTTAGTACCCCCACATTCATCAGCATGGTCCTTGAGGAGCGTGGCCAGTTGCTGCTGTTGCACGATCACCTGGTCGAGGGACTGTTGCCTCTGCTGTGCCATGGCCATTTGCGGTGGTGTCACAGAGGGGCTGATCAACTCATGTTGCCTTGCCACAGGGCTTGTGGGGGATGGCCAGTCGTCGTCTTGTGGGTGCCCCTGCGTGGTGTCCTCATGGTGTAGGGGATGAAACAAACAGGGGGATTGAGACAGGTCATGGATGGGTCCTACATCGACAGCACCGTTGTCTGTGTCGGAGCATACTGGCATCAATGCAGTGTCACCTATGGTGCTGCTGCCATCAGAAGCAGTGCCTTCTGTGGCATCCATTGGGGGGACCTGTGGTGCTGCTGGTGTGGGCATGCTGGCTGCTGGGGTGCCTGTTGAAGTCCCCTCCTGTGTGCTGCCACTTGATTTGTGCTGCTGCCGTGTCTTGATCCGTGCAGCTGAGGTGGAGGGTCTTTGGCCGTTGGTCTTGGCCCTCTTTGCAGGTGTGCTGGTAGGGGTGTCCTGCAGCTCGTCGTTTGACTCGGACCCTGTGGTGGAGTAAAGGAGGGCGAGCGTTATTTATGGGTCTGTGGAAATTGGAATGGCAATGTATCACATGCATTGGGGTGGTACCTGAGGGTGATTTGGGTCAGGGCCTTGGAGGTGGTTTCATTTCTGTGTGGATTGAGGATGCAGTTGTTTTGCAGCCTGCAGTTAGGGTGTGCATGCTGCACGTGTAGAGGGTGTTTTTAGGATTTTTAATTATTTATGTATTTAATGTGACTTTTAAAGTGCGCTATCAGGCCAATGTATGTGGCCGTTCTCCTGGACATGTGTTTCTGTTGCACTATGTGGCCACATGGTACTTCACATGATTGGACATTGTGGATTTAGCATTGTTTTATTTGGCCCACCTACCTGATTCTTCGGATGTCTGCACTCCTTTCTCCATCCCTCCGACTCCCTCTATGCTCTCCATTCCAATGGTGGAGGCACAGATTTCTTCCCAGGGGGTCAACTTGATGGGTGATTCCGATCCTCCCCCGGTAGCTGTGGCAATGTTACGGTTGGCTGATAGTATGCTCCGTACGCGTATCCGCAAGTCGTCCCATCGCTTTCTGCATTGCTGTGGGTTGCGGGGTGCGGTCCCCACCGCACTTACCCGCTGTGCCACCAGGGCCCATGTGGCCTTCTTGTTCGCAAGTGCCGTCCTGGTCATTTGCGTCGAGAAGACGACGGCAGCATTCTCCTGGAGGGTCTCTGTGAGCACGGTGAGTTCCTCATGGGAGAAGTGGACCTGCCGCTTGCGGTCGCATGCTTTTTTTGCTACTTTTCCCATTTTGTTTGTTTTAACTAGGGTGGCTGTCGGGTTGGGATGTGTCTCAGGGTCGGATTTTTAATGGTTGTGTTGGGATTCTGATTTTATAGGTGTGCGGCGTGCTGTTTCCCGTTCCGGCCCCATGTTTTTACTTCCGTTTCCGTATATTTACGGTCACCGTATTTTGCGATTGGCGCTCATTACGGTGACCGCTATGATGGGTGGCGGAATTGCACCTAGGGCGCCGTACGACGGCGGAGAGGGGCGTTTTGGGGACATTTCCGCCATCGCGGACTTTGCACTTCCGCCATGGCGTAATGCTCGTGCCCGATGGGTCATAATTGGCCGCACTTTACTCCATCGTGCAATGGCGGAAACGCTATTTACGCTATGGCGGTCGGGTCTGTTACTTTCCGCCAGGGTCGTAATGAGGGCCTGTCTCTTTATGTGTGCAGCTGAACGGCGATATGCAACTATCACCGAAAGCTCCCCCGCCCCCCAAAGTTCAGTAATCTCTCTGCATTACTGTGCTGGCTGATTGCCGCTGTGGCAGTTTTCTGACTCAGACACAGCAGTCAGGGGCAGAGAGATCCTCAACTTTGGGGGGTTTGTGGGTCGTGTCTACATTGGACAGTGCTCCGGCAAGTCGGGTTTTACCGGAGCGCAGCTCCTTCTTGTTCCTGCCCAATTCCTTCCCTGTTTGTAACCTTGAGTGTTCCCTGAAACAATGACATATTAACCCCCTACCTCAATGTGATCCTTAGGGTTCTGTGAATGAACAGAAGAACTACTCTAGAGTTCAAAGAGTGTGGTGTGTAGTAGTGATTTCAACCCCAATGTTTCAAGCGTGCCGGGTCCAGAGCCCAGTGAAGTTTCTTGTAGCATCATGATAAGGATACTGATTTTTAGTAACATAATTTCCTTAGAAATCTTTGAAACCACCAGATAAAAGAACTTCCTCGACTCCCAGTGAGTGCTGCAAATGTCCCAGTTGGAATGGAATAGGGCATCTAAGGAATTGCAGGCATCCGCAAACTAAAACCAATGTGTTTTAGATGAAGTTCTAGAGCAATCCTCACCTGACTGTATAGAGGGATGCATTATATGATATGCTTGACCATTCTGAGGATATCACCTCTTCTCCTTTATTGAAGAATGTCTAAGAGATGTTCAATACATTAGGGATGACCAAGGCCTGCAACAACCTGCTTCAGATTAGAAAATCTGCGAAAACAGTGCTCAGAGTAAAACCTATGGCTTGATGTTTGAACAATGGATTTCAAATTGTAATCTAGCTTCTCTACTAAATTCCTACCTAGAACTCAAAGATACACCTGACTTCAAAAAGTGATTTAATCACAGTGAGCAACCCTTTATTACATTTCTCTGTAGTAAATTGTACTTGAGAATGCTAGTTTTAGCTGCTTGAATGGCACAATGGAAATAGTGAGCTATATCTAATTGCATTTCACAAATGCAATACATGTCCTTTCTCTGTGCCCTGAGCCTTGTAAATGAGGCAGAGTTTAGAAGGAAATGTACAAAAATGTTTGCAGGCGGGCCATTACCGCCTCATGGTAATGCCCCCGCGGCCTCCGTTTACTATGGGCCCTGGAGGCATTGCCATAGGCGGTAATGGACCGCCGGCTCTGGGGTTATAGCCACAGTCATCCACATTAAAACACTGAAGCGGGGCAAGAGAGTGCAGAGCAAAGGAATTTTGAAGCTGTTGAGCTGTTGTTTCATGGAGCTCTTGTGGTGGTGCCAGGGCTCAAGTCGAGGGTACACGCGGGGGGAAACTTCACAGCTGCACTGTGCAACCTGATCAAAAATAACAAACAACTAAAGGTTAAGTATCCCATTTCGGTACTGCAAGTCCCAGGGAAAACATTTGTATTGGTTCTTGGAGTTTAAAACATGCACACATTTTAACGTTTTCAAAATCACTATTAGAAAAAAATAACCTGTCTTGGTTTTGTGTGTGTGTTGATTTTATGAAAGGCAAATCCCATTCGTCTTCTTCAATTTGGGTGGTTATTTAAAGCCAATTTAATGAAATGTGCATATTTCACCTTGGCATACTAATTTCTGACTACATCACATCCGATTGAGTTTGTTGATGAGTCCCCCCACATTCATTTTTAGGACTTGACCCCTGGGTGGTGCTCCTGACGCCTAGTGTTCTGCAACCATGGCATGGAGCAGTGACATGAGACGGAGAGACCATTAGGAGAGAGCCGAGATGGCAGCGGCCCTCAGGTGTTCCTCTGAAGATTAAAGAAGTTGTCCCTTACCCGCTGCCCCTGTCACACCAAATTACAGAAGCCCCTGCACAGCAGCTGATTTCTGATCACCAGTTAAAGGATTGGACGGAGCATTAAGGAAGATGAAGATGCAGGACTCGTTATTACCAGGCAATGGGCTTCATTGTGAGTCGGGCGGTCCGACAAAAAGGTGCCCGTATCCGTGGATACTGGTACTTTACTGGACCACCCGGCTAGGGGTTTGCCGGTAGGGTAGCTGGGTTAGCTTCAGCTAAATGCTGGAGGTAAGCCCCGTGCCCTACCAGCCACAAAAGCCTTCATTACCACCACCGGCATTGCTGTGGTGGTAATGATGGAAAATCCGCTCATGAAGTCCTATGGGGGTCCATGAATGGGGATTTACACCGTCCCGCCGGCACTCATAATCAGGCCGCAATGCTGCCGGACTGAGTGCCGGTAAAGGTAAGTACCAAATGCCGGTATCCTGGTGGCTCTACCGCCAGGATACCGGCATGCTCGGAATGAGGCCTAATGTTTTTGAAGAAATTGCACCCTGCGACACACATGATGAGAAGCCAATATGTTCTCATGATGTTACCCTCACTGCCCTTATTCACTGTAAAAAAACTAAGTACACTATCCTCATGGATAAGTGATATGTTTTAACAATTATGGGGAAAACTGCAATCCCTAACCCCACCCACCCCTCCAAGTACCTCAATGCCATCCGGCCCTGCTATTAGCCGAGCAATACTCACCCTTTTCCCTACCACCTGCCCTATAACCCTCCCCTACCTTGAGGACAATACCTGTATCCCTACAGCCCCTCCTGAGGCCTTGAAATCCTCTTTCTTCTGCCAGGTCGAGTTGCAGTGTGGAGAATGGCAGTCCAAGAGGACGCTTGTGTGGGTTGGTGGTGAAGTTGTCCTCAGTGGTTGAGATGGAAGGGATGGGTGTGGTTCCGTCCAGGTTTGTCTGCTGGCCCAGGGACACATTTGCCCAAACCTTGTTGCTAGAGAGGAGGATGAAACCCAAGTTTCTAGAGATGACATGACATGTTAGGTTATTTAGAACCTGCTTAATACCAAAGAGGTTTCTAAGCACGCAGACCCAGGATTTGAACCTGTGTTCTTCTACGTCATCTTGTTGTTTCCAAGACAAGTGTGTTGCCACTGAGCTATACTACCCATGCCAGACTCCATGTAATATATCAAGCTCTGGAGAGCGGCTGTAGTCATTGCATTCAGTGCACTTTGTAGGCTTGCGTTCGTAACATCCAGCATTTTAAACGAAATCTACCGCACTCATATGAGGGACTAAGAGCCATATCCACATTACAGTCAACTTTCTTCTACCCATTTATAGTGTCCTTTGTGTTGTCTTTTGTGTTTGTGTTGTCTTTTATGTATTCCTGTAACTTTATTGATTGTGTTTCACTAAGGTTAGTTGATTATTGATCTGAGTATTTGTGATGCTTTTACTATTCTGTGAATTTCGTTTTTTCTGTTTAATGTGAGACATTTTTACTTTTACTACTGTTACTTATGTTTTTTTGTGGAAATTAATAAAGTGTTTTGGAAAAAAAAAAAGACTTTTTCTTGCAAACAGCAGCACTTGACCTACCTTTTCTTGATCCAGTTTAGATATTGGAACAGAGGTAAAAGATGGCATATGAATTGCCCGGCAAGTGCCACTGCCCGGATTTTAGGGCAGTGGCTTTGAAAGGGTATTTACATTGTTAGAGATGGGTTTTCTCAGGGGGTTGCACCAGACGCAGAGCAACAGCATACCCAACGCCCTTACTGCTGGCCTAGAACTAGAGAAACTGGCAAACAGGAAGATTACCAATGTACTCAGTAATGAAACAAAGTGCGTCACCCACAGGTTTTGCTACCAGTTCCTCACATCAGAGCCTCTTTCTGGAAAAAATGGTGACGATCTTGGACTCAACTGAGATGCCTACGATATATGATGGTTCTAAAGACCTCTCTGGTGAAACTATTCACCTGTACCCAGTCTGCACAGCAATTGATAAGCAACAGTAGGGCAAAGCTGCTGACCTAAATGGGTTCACTTAAGGCTTCTAAACGGCCTTTAAAACTGATCTTCCGCTTAAGTTATGTGCTTTGTTTAACAAAATCGAAAAATGTGTTCTCTCTGATCCAGTGAAGGTTTGAACGTTTTATTAATTGGTTCAGACAATCGCCCAATCCCTTTTCTGTACCTGGGTTGTAAAATAGTAACACAATATGGACGTCAAGGCTCTGTAAAATGGCAAAAGAAGTCATTCGTGAAGATCAGGCAGGCTTATCCTTAGTGCAGTTGAAGCTATTCCAGATTTCCAAACATGCTCCTAGCCCGCTGGCCTCTCTAAATCCAGATGCTGATACAGCCTCCGGTAACACTTCCTTTGGCTTTGTCCAACTGACCTAGAGAGAAATGAAATTTGAGGAAAAGTGTTGCTGTGCAACTGAGGATCCTCATAAGAACTCCATGCTCGAATTGCTATCAGTGACAACATCACAGACTATTTTCGCATCAACATATTGACCAAGATGGACTGGCCGCTCTTCCTGCTGTTGCTTAGCATTGTCCGCAGAGCCTTTGTCACTACCATTAGGTAGGACAACATGGTCTAGGTCTTCAAGATTATAAACTGTCCTCTACACAGACAACCTGATGCAATGCCTCGAACCCTGACACACCGATTCCTGCACTACTTCATCTATTAAATGAGAATGGATCCTTTTTCCTTGCACGTTATAAGATGAATTAGTCTTAGATGCACCTGACTCCGCGTCGGGAGGCACTTTCAAGAGTCATTTTGGTAATTGCCGCAACTGGTTAGCACAAATCAGACACCTTGGGATTCATTTTCGGGATTCATGTTCGGGATATTGGTGACCCAACAATACATTCCATCAGCACCACTGTAAAACACATATTCATGCTGCTAGTGCCCACAGGGTATACAAGACCTGTTTCTAGGAGATAGTGTCACAATGGACCATTCCCGGCTGGCTGTGCCGGAGACAAATCAGGAAGTCTATCTCAACAATATATAGCTGATGTTGCACCCCGTTGCATGCTTCTAATGCTCAAATCAAATCACGGGGTCTGTCTGAACAATATATGCCATGCAGCTTCCCCCGTTTATGCTGCTGTGCTCAAATATGACCCCGCACTTTTTCTTATCAATATATTCTCGTGGGTCTTCATTTTAATCAAATTCCAACTGTTTGAATATTTTTATCCCATTTTGAAATCATTATTTACTGCCAAAAGAGGGGGAGGCTCCCCGTTCCCCTGCTCATCCTCCACCCCCATCCAATATGCCTCACCCCAACCCACCATCTACCTTAATGTATTAAAAAACATTAAAAAAAAATAGGTAAAAAATATTCAACGACGGTCCCAAAGTTACAAAAGGCAAATATGGTCGCCATCGGGAGGCTTAATCTCTTCCACACAAAAAAGCAGAAAAATCCCTTCTCGACCTGAAACAAAAAATACTATCTGAAAGGTGTCTGCTAGCTAATCAACTTTGCTAGAGAGCCATCTCGCTAATTATTCAGCAGATTAAACTTCCCAATGGCAAATTAACCACAGAGACTGATCATAGTATCGCACAATTTTGCCTATTTTACTCAGATCTTTACAGCTCTGACTCTCCTGACCGCACGCTCAAGGGTATTGTTTAGACACAGTGATATTCTAGCCCCAAAATTAACAAACCTATATAATTCCTTAGAGCAATCAGGTGATATTATGCCTTCCATGCAAGAAGCAAAAATCATATTGCTCCTCAACACATGCAAAGATCCATGTAATTGCGGTTCATACCGTCCGATAGCCTTAATAGATGTCGATGCCGAAATCTACACAAATGTTTTGGCTAATAGAATGGAAGACTTGTTACCCCTTTTAATAAACCCAGACCAAGCAGGTTTTATAAAACAGCGGCAGGCACACAATAAAATCTGGAGAGTGTGTCATATTTTGGCAAAAATAGAGAGGAAGGCGATCCCGGCAGTGCTTGTCTCATTTGACGCAGAAAAGGCCTTTGACCGGGTCGAGTGGGCTTTTCTTTTCCGTACAACGGGAAAGATGGGGTTCGGCATGAAATGTATAGCTAAATTTGAAGCCAATGACAAACACCCTAAGGTAAGATTAATGGTAAATGGGCAACTATCTCCCCCATCTCACTGCAACGCGGGACAAAACATGGGTGTCCTTTATCACCCTTATTATATGCACTCCATTTAGAACCTTTACTCACGAAAAATAGACACAGGGCATTAGGGGAATCGAGTTTGGAGGTATTGCGCATAAAATCATGGCATATGCTGACGACATGCTACTTATGCGGTAGATCCTCACAACACATTGCCTGCAGCTAGGCGGGAAATCAGGCAGTTTGGTAGAGTAGCAGGCTTAAAAATAAACAACTCAAAGTCAGGGGCTTTTAACCTGTCCCTACCGGTGGCGGAGGAGAAAACTTTGCAGCTAAGAACACAATTAGAGTGGGTGAAGGAAGGGATAAAGTTATTGGGAGTGACTATAACCCCCAAAATAAAAGGGTTATACATAGCTAACTACCTCCCCCTGTTAAAGAGCATTGAATCACAACTGCTGAAGTGGGGCCCTCTTACTATTTCCTTGTTAGGCAGGATCAATTCAGTAAAAAATGGTTACTCTCCCTAGGGCATTATATTTTTTTCAGGCATTACCAATACGGGTTTCCCTGGCTTTTTTCCAGAAATTGCAAAGGGTGATATCTAAGTTTATCTGGAACAACAAAGCCCCAAGGGTATCCCAATGTACATTAATGATCCCAACTGGACAGGGTGTGTTAGGACTACCGAAATGCTACTATGCTGCACAAATACGGGTTCTAAAAGATTGGTTTCGAGGGGACATAGAGAAACAATGGATGCTGGGAGGCCAATCTCTTCGAGATGTTCTTTGGTTGCCAAGACAGGATCGTCCTCCTAACATACAACTCAGTATGATCATGGGGACGGAAGAGCACACTTGGGATGCAATAGTAAAAACATCATTTAATGTCATATCCTTCTCCTCTTACGCCCTTGTTTAATAACCCACAATTTACTCCCAGTCTTAATCCCAATGCTTTTAAAGAGTGGAAGGGAGTGAAATGTGACAGAGAGACATGTTTCAGGGAAAGGATGTCAAACCATTTACACAATGCAAACAAGAGTTCACTCTGCGAGAAACTTCCCGGTTTCAATATTTCCAAGTCAGGCATTGGATTCTAGCCCCACCTGTTAGGAAGGCAGCAGTAAGAGACCTAACTCTGTTTGAGAGATATTTTACGTCTAATCCAGGTAACAAAGAATTGATTTTGAACATATTCCTTTTGTTGGTAGACTCCAACACCAGGGAGTCACTAAAGTATATCCAACATTGGCATGGCACCCTGGGGGAGGAAATATCAGAGGAAGACTGGGAGGCACTTTGGAATGGGATTCAGAAACTTACCAGGTTGCTCCAACTGAGGGAATTTTGGTATAAATTGCTGGTGCAATGACACTATACACCTGTTAGATTACAAAGAATGTTACTATCTGTCTCTGATAAATGTTGGAGGCAATGCAGAAAAATGGGAGACAGGGAACATGTCTGGTGGAGCTGCCCACCTTTGCAGCAGTATTGGGATGAAGTCAACAATTGTATAGCTGACATTTTCTCATTGAGGGTACCTAGGACTTTAAGATCATGTCTTCTGGTGTGTATGGACAAGGCCCCCAGACAGTGTCCGAAACCTACTCGGAAGCCATTCGTCATACTGAAATTGTCTGCACTGTTGGGGTTAGCCCAAAGATGAAAAATGAAATAACCACCACAGATCTCTGAATGGCTCACCAAAGTTTGGAATTTTAAGGCATTGGAATGGGTAATGTACTCTACACAAGGAGCCCGTGATGAGTTCACCAAAGATTGGAATGTGATACTGAACTTTATTACAAAAAGACGATATTGTTAGACACTGGGCCTCATTACAAGTTTGTCGGTAGCCTTGCCGGTAAAACCGTCAGGCTGCCCCCAAACTTGCAAATTTTCTCGGCACCCGCAAATGGGCAATTACCAGGTCATTACCGCCCTGCCAGACCCAGTAATTCCCCATTTGCGGGCGCCGGAATGAAATGCTCCCCATTCCCACTTGAGCCCCATAGGGCTGTACGGGAATGGGGAGTTTGGAAGCACCGGCACCATTCAGAATGGTGCCGGTGCATCCAACATGCTCTGCTCGCGGGTGTCGGTACGCCCGCCAGGTCAAACCTGGCGGGAAGGCACCCGCGAGCCGAACTCGTAGTTTGCCAGTCCGGTAATAATGGTACCGGCAAGCTTACCGGTACCGTTGTTACCGGACCGGCAAACTAATAATGAGGCCCACTATCTTCAAAAGCTGCACATTTTAGGTATTGCATGAAAACGTGAACTTGCAATCTGGTCCATACACTCGAGGTTATATGTATGCACTCCGGTTTTGGGAAGGGGGGAGGGAGGGAAGGTGTGGTGGGGATGGGGCGGGGGAGAGGGTCAGAAAGCGGTTGGTTGTAACATTCTGAAAACTCTCAATAAAAACAATTTAACAAAAATTAAAATATTCAACCAGTTGGAGGTCGACGAAAAAGACATTAACCCTTTCTCACGCTGACTCCTTTCACGCTACTGGTGTCCAAAGAAGAGCAAGCAGTCTATCTAAACAATAGTTGTCCCTGCTGCCACGGATTCTGCCTCCTGCCCCTCTGTGCCCAGACATTGGTGCAACATTCCAGTGCCTTGGAACTGCTCTGACCTATGCTAAAACCATAGGCTCTGCCTCAGAAGTGCCCATAAGAGGTCATGTGGGATCAGATTTGGAGTCCTAGCATCTGTTCTTCTGAGCATGCGGAGGCTTCAACCTCGGGGGGGCCCTCGTTGCCTCCACAGCATCACCGAATGCACGGTATGCAACCATTGGCTTGCTAGATGTTCTGGATTACAAATCCCATTAGACCTAGCCAGCAAAGTTTGGGGCTTGAGATCACGGGAGTTGCGTTCCAAAAGATCTAGGCAGCCGCTGGTTGCAGACCCCTCACTTTGTGCCTTTGTGGAAAGAAGCCCCTGAAGGCCTCCTTGTGGTCTAGAGACTTTCCAGTGCAATGAGTAAATTTACTGCATTGTGAATAACAGGTGTTTATTATTCACTAAATGGTACTAATGTTATCCCTGCATAAAAACGAAAGGCAGGAACTGCCCTTCCAAACTCCTAGCGTACACAGAAGAGTTGCATAACGCTCTTTGGAGATCTGCATACGTGTACATGGCCCCATGGGATAAGCCCACTTAATTGCCAAAGGTATATCTTTTCACTGCTGTCATACAGCACTAATGTACATGCACAGTGAATTACTCAATATGAGAACTCCAAAACTTAGCACGGTTAGTATTGCAGCCAAACCACAATCCGCTTTTCTCACTGAAAATAACTACCTCATTCACACTCTTGCTGCTCAAAAATATGTGGAAACCAAGCTCGAAGATAGTTTTCTGTCAATACCGACCTTTTCAGTACATCTTTTTGCATTCCTACACACATAATAAATGCTGGACTGCAAGTACCAGGATGCAATATGATATGAGCCTAAAAGCCAGGCATGGGTGATTATTTCACACTTGACAAAAGGTCTAATTGAGATCTCCGTGCATTGTCATAGTTGTCTTCAGAGCTAAAGTCCAGGGTACACGCATGGACCCAGGGCAGCAGTTACAAGCCAGAGCGCAGGCCTTGTAACTGCTGCCCCGGGTCATGCCCCCTATCCTCCCCTGCTCAGGTAATATTGCTTCATTATGCTGTTGTAGTTGGTGGTCGGTCATAATTTCGAAAACAAAAGGTCGAATGACAATAATGTCGAAACAATAATGTCAAAAAATAAAAAATCGAATAATTTTTTTTAAAATTTATATATTTTTGGGGGGGTTTCGTGAGTAAAAAAAAAGATTTAAAAAAAGGGGGGGGCTGAGGGGGAGCCCACCCATTTCGAATAAAAAACGTAGTTAAAAAGAAATTCGATTTTTTATTTTCAACATTATTTTTTCGCAAAAATGACTTTCGACATTTTTGCTTTCCAGATTATCACTATAAACCAACGTTAATACAGAAATGCCCATTTCGCTCGAAAGCCAGTTTCACCCAATCCCGTTTCACCGCAGTTTTTGTACCGCAGTTTACCGCAAAAAAGTAGATGTTGGGGTTGGGGTTATGTATTTAGAAAGGGTATTTAGTGAAATCTGTGTGAGCAAATAACATAGAACCGTGAATACATCCAGCAGCTGGCTGGGGGCAGGGAAAGTGATTACTCTGGACTCTGAGGCACCCACATCGGAAGGAACATGTTTCTAAAGCGTGACCACGTATCCAGCCACTCATAGGATGTTCCTAATTCCAGGGTGAAGGGAGTTTCACTGATGGGGACAGAGGAGGGTGAAGGAGCGAAAGCGGAAGGCAGAACAGGGAGGATGGGATCCGATTAGTTTGAGTACAGCATGGCAGTCTATGGTGTGAGACAGATGCAGCCAGATGGAGGGAGCGGGCAACTAACACATGAATGGGTTTAGACAACGGAAGAACGATTTCACACAGGGTCTGAGACACAGTAAGAACACATTTGCACTAGTGATTTTGCATGTGTCGGTATCCTGCGTGCAGGCAGTAACTGGGCAAGGATCTTAGGGGTTTGCAGAGGGTACGGTTATGAGAATTCCCTACCCACAAAGTGCATGAGGGCAATAGCCAGGTCTGTAACTATTGGAGGGCAGTCAGAGAACTATGGTCCTGGCTTCTTGATTTGAGTAACGAAGAAGCATTCGGGAGATGCAACCAGTAGGATCTTGAACAAATCTGTAGGAATTCGAGCTCCTTTTCATGGAAACTTGCCGTTGCACAGACTATTTCAGTGCTACAACACACAGAAGCAGGGACGTCATTTAGGGGTTGCCAGGGGTCGCACTTGTTACCCCTGAGGTCTCCCTTCCTACCCCTGTGCCCTTGCTACCCCTAAAAAAAAGCGTTTCCCTTTTATTATTATTTTTTTTAAACAAAGTGAAGCTCCTGGGCTGTGGCCAATGCCATGTGACTATTTGAGCTATTTGTCTTTCTGGAATTCCATACAATAATTTCTAGACTCATTAAAGGTTTATTTCAGGCACACTTCACGGGGGAGTCACCGATTTAGTCTGTTCTTAAACACCTCAAATTCACAATGCAGACAAAATCCTCCAAAAAGCACTTAGAGTAGAATAACCATCCGTTTCGGACAATGTATTGTGCTTGTCGCAAGTTTCAGTTATAGCATGTGTTTTTCTGTCCATACATATGGTGAGCCATTCCCATTCTTGTATTAAATGTTTATCACAGTACAGTAATATTGTAACCGTATTGTTCATAGTGTACTTAGAAACAATGCTATGTGATGCCACTTCCTGTTTTGTCAAGGGGTAATCGTTCACTTCTTGTGAAGTCATCAGAGGTCAAAGTTCATGTGATTTCAGTTCCGCTACCCCTGGCATTTTGGTGAAATGACGTCCCTGCACAGAAGGATGTGCCTTTTAACTGAAAGGTCCTCTGTTCACTCGAATGTGTTTTATTATGTTTTATTGTGTCACCTGTATTTTTCTTTAAAATAAAATGGTACTTTTTGTAACTACTTTTTCGTAACATCAGAAAATCAACAAGTTTATGAAAATAGAAAGGGGTGAGATAGTTTTTAACACATAAAGAGCTTTATTCTCATAACGATACAAACATCCATGAAAACATAAAACACATAAGTCTTTACATGAATCATTATATTAACCAATTACAGAACCAACCACAAATGCATGGCATACAGGCCGACAAGTAAAAACATGTCATTGAAAGCGTAAAGCTTTTAAAACATGAGAGTTTGGATGCTGGAACAAAATGATTTTCCAATTTGTCAAGAAAGTAGTCCAAGATATCTGTTAATAAAACGTAAAAATGCTTTTGCAATGAGAAAAAAAAGGCACTAAGGTCAAAAGGGGACATGTAGCTCCTAGGGTGATAATGAGGGTAGACTCTTGTGGTTTATTTTTTTTAAAGAGTTTGACATGAAATATTATTTGGCTACCAAACAAGATAATTTAGCTGAGAATATGGAACTTATATTAATAGCTGGGAGATGAAAAATAAAGATAGTGGTGATGGTGATTGCATGACCAGGTTCTATGTCTCTGGAGGATAGCTCAGGGGCAAGGCACTCGCCTCAGAAACAAGATGATGAGGTGCAACACAGGTTCGATCCACAGCTACACGCTTAGAAACCTCTGGGTATTATGTGTTTTATAAATAACCAATTATAATTATTAAAAATTATAATTATAAATAACCAATCATATCATATATGGTTTGGTCACCCAAATATTGATAGCTAACATTCGAATCCAAACATTCTTTGATTGGGCCACTTTCGCTAGTTGCCCTCCATCCCTTTTAATGGGGAGGCCCAGCCCATGACACCCCTGCGACCTGAGCCATGCCCATCCCACCTCATCCTGCCCTGTGATTTTCTCTCACCACCCCCAACAGGGAATTTTTGGCTACCTAAATGTTGGCTACCAATATTTGGTCAAGCTAACCACTGATGACTGCGTGAAGGTGGAAGGCCCACAAGTGGGTGCCGGCGGGCATGCTTAACCCTCTTGGCATTCATCATCTGAGGTCCATGTGCTGTGTCAGAGGGCGTTTCTAAATGGGTCGGAAAGCCTTTAGCGCTGCAAACCTTTCGAGCTCCTCATGGGATTTAGGAGGCATGTCCATGGGACGGAACGTTCTCAACTTGAACAAAGGCTAGGCACTGAGTGCACATCAGATTAAACAAGAGTCAGGTGTAGACATCTCTACTTCTGGTTCCCGATGATAGGGAATGGGGTGGCATGGGCCTGCGTCTTGCTGACCGCAGTGTTTGTCGCGGTGGATGGGAGATAATCGCTGAATGTCCATGGGACAGCCATCACTTTAATGAAAAGTAGGTCACAGAAGAAAATGTAATAGGGAACAGAGAGAGGGGGACGGGTAGTGGAGAGAAAGGATCGAGAAGCATGGATGGGGGCTGGTAGGAGTTAAAGGGCATATGACAATGGAGAAGGGAGAAAGATGGTATAGTAACAAGTGGGGAGGAAAAGGGAAATAAAGGAAGAATGAGAGAAAGGAGAGAAATCAAGAGAATGAGCCAGTGAAAGAGAGGAGAAGGAAGGGTGGGAGGACAGGATGAGGAAGAGAGCAGTATCAGGGGAGTACCAGTGCCGGATTAAACCCTAGGCAGGTACCAATGCCGGAGTTCCCTAGGCAGTCAAAATGTTGGGGCTCCCCCTGACAAATTACCTCCTAATATGTTTTTTTTTAATTTTCTGCACTGCTTTATTTTGACCTGTTGTTGCGGGGCCCCTTAAAGAAGTGGGTCCCAAAGGCCGGTGCCTACTTGGCCTAGTGGATAATCCGGCACTGGGGAGAAGAGGGAAAGACAAACGAGGGAGACAAGGGGCGGGAGGGCTAGAGATCGAGGACAGAAGAGGGAAGGAAAAAGAAAGGAGCAAGCAAAAAGGCAGGTTCCAGATGAGACAACAGGAGGGAGAAGCAATGAAAAGATAGAAGCAGGCATAAAAGGAGGGAAACAGAGATATAATGCAAGAATGTGGCAATGTTAGGCAGAAACCTGTGCAGTTCCCTTGGGGAACACTGCAAAAGATTTAAGACTACAGGTAGAGCAGTAAACCCCTTTGGTAGCAGTCTGTACCACCCAGATTTACCTGGTAGCTGTGGCTGAGCAGTCAGACTTCTCTCAAGAAGAGTTAGGCAGTATGTAAAGTATACACAATATGTACCAAAACACAATAGCACAAGCAAACACTGACCAGAGCTTGGTTTCAAAAGTATATAGTTATTTATTTAAAATACACATAAGTTAAAAACACTCTAGCAAAAATATAGTAAAAGCACTTCAACACAGTTATAATGAAAGTAGATTCAATCCTTTCTCCTATCTAGACAACTCTAAGTAAACACCACTTAATTAAAACAGAGGTGAGTGCTTAACGTTAGATGACACTCTAGTAGTTTCCAAGAAAGGGAGAGAAAAAGCAGAAATGGGTTAGACACACCACTCTAAGGTCCAGAGCACTTGCAATAGGCTTAAAGAAGAATAAAGTCACAGGTGAGCAAAAGTCACTAGGCAGGGCCCACTCTTAGAGTAGCCGGAGCGAAAATGTGCCCAAGATCACACTGTTAGTTAGAGATTCAAAGTCTTGCAAAGAGTCAAAAAGAGGTTAGAGTGGCTCAGAAAGTTTAGCCAAAGTGTCCCAGGCACTCCCAGGTTCGAAAGCCGGGGACTAAATCTACCCCGTACAGTCGGTAGCAAGGGAAGCCAGGCAGAACACAGTACCTTAAGCGGAAAGGATCCTCCAGCGGTGGCAGTTGTTCCAGGCAGTGGCAGCAGGGCTCGACGTCGGTCAGGGGAGAAGAAGTTCTCGCTGAAGAGCAGAAGAAGAGGGTCGTTGCACTGCCCGGGAAGAAACCAGCCGCGGAGTCCTCCGGTTAAAGGGTTGGTACCGACTTTCGCGGTATGGGGGTAAAGTGTGGTATTCCGGTTGCCGGGGTGCTTGGCACAGGCAAGGCGGCCACGAGATACCTCAAAGAACGGAAAGAAGGCGAAAACTGGTTGTCCCCACCAGTCAAGGGAAGGAGCCACTCCGTTAAGAGTTCTCCTCGGTCGTCGGGAAAAAGTGGTGAGACGGTTCAGCAGGGCTCCACCGGGTGGTGTCGTCGAAGCAGGTCGGCTCAGCTCTTCCCTCGTCGGATTCTTGGTCCTGTGGCGACTTCTGAAGTCCCAGTCCCCAAAGCCCTGCTTTTATGCAGCAAACCCCCATTCACCCAGCCTAGCTGTCACTCAAACATGCTAAGTGGTGAGCCGGGCGGCTCACCACTTGGGCCAATCAGGACGGAGTGCGACTTGAGTTACCAAGGTAACTCAGTCCAGGGTGCCTAAATCCCCCTCCACCCCTCCTAAGTACCCCAGACAGAGTGGCACCACTTTGGAGGGCTTCTGTGGAGAAGCCCGCCAAAAGTGGAACAAAGGGCTCCACTTTGGGTCAGAGTTACAGAGGCGAACACCAACGCCATTTTAGAATCAAGTTTTGGCAAAAAGTCCCAACCGGAGTTATAAAAATAAATATATAAACCGGCGGTATGTTTAAGGCTACCGTAAATAATTAATTAAATGTGTTAGCCTAAAACAATGGGAAATCCCATAGGGAAATATTCGCGGTTGAATATAAAAAGTAGTTTCCACTGCCACCAGCCAAAACTCGATCAGGGGGGACGGAGACGTGCCCCCTCGACTAACAGACCCTGGGGCAATCGAATTGCCCCAGCCAGTACGTCCACAATATGATGGTTTGTACTGGTTCTGTTCAGGATTCAAGACTAGCAAAGTCTTTGGTGACTTTACATGCCCTGGGAGACAGTAGTCAGTCCCAGGGTATGGAGTCTATGTTGGGGAGTCCCTAGGACACCCCTGGGTCACGGCACAGAGGGTGCTGTGTGACCCACATCACAAAAATACATGAGGCCCTATGGAGTAAGAGACCCCATAGCCCATTCAACACAAGGTTTAACCAAGAAAACACACTTCAACATGTCCAAGAGTGAGGGTAAAAGAGTCTCACTCTTGGCAGGAGAAAAAAATTAAACCCCAGAAATCCAGCAAAGCTGCTGGGGGACTCACTAGGTAGGGAAATTCAGCCTAAACAGAGAATTCTCCCTAACACTCGCCCCCCCCAGACTAAGGGACAGGAGGATTTAATCCACTCCTGGATGAACCTCATACCTCTAGTCGATGATATACATCCTAGAGAGTCCATCAGCATTTTGATGGTGACACCTTGACCTTTGCTTAAGGGAGAACTCAAAGGTTTTCTTTTGCAAGCTAAAGGACCTACAAACCCTTTGAGGAACATCAGTCTTTTTGTTATAGGGGATCTGGTTGACCAGTCCCTCAGAAGTTGGTACAACTTCTGAACCTATGTTAGGCTTTTTGAAGGGGCCCTTATAAAGGATTCCCTTAGATCTAGAGGGGCCTCCAAGGTTCCTCACCACCTCTCTTGTGGGAGCAGGTTGGGTCTTAGGCCTCTTGGTTGGAGGGGTTGGGGTTAGGCAATGTACCTGCTTCCCCTTCCTCTTAGATCTACCCTTACCTATTTTAGGAGTTTCCCCCCTAATATTAGGATTTGAGTTGGGGTCTTCAGTAGAAGGTCCAACAGTCTGAAGGTTTTTGGCCTTAGACTTTTCTTTTCGGGTTTTCCACCAGCGCTGAGAATTACCAGTTCTCTCAGGTCCAGATAGGGGCCTAGTTGGTCTATCCACCTCTTCCTCAGAAGTAGGGTGAGTCAGAGACTCTGAGACTAGGGGAACAAGGGTGGAGCTTGGTTGGGGCTCCCATGTTCCTAGCATACTATCCTGAAATGTGCCTGGGTTAGAGGTCAACTTACTAACACCAGGGCTTGTAGTGGGGTTCTCAGTAGAGGGTCCCACAGGCTTAGAAGGGTCCTTCAAGGTAGCCTGTCTAGCCAATTTGGTTAAGTTCTGCTTCTCCATACTGGGAGGCCTGGGGGTATGTGACACTACTCCTAGAGTTCTTAGGTCATTCCCCAACAGGACCTTCCCAGGTACCTCAGTCTGAACACTGACAGGGATCCTCACTGTCATGTTGTTACACTGAATGAGGGCTGGTAGAATAGGAACCATTTGGGCAGGGCCTCCAGACATTTTAGTGGGACCTTTGGGTGCTTTGGCCACATCCTCAGGTTGAAAGAAGCTTTCATCCACTACTGTTCTGCTGGCCCCAGTGTCTCTCCTGGCAGGAGTATCCTGGCCATTGACAAGAACACTGTCCACATAATACACCTTAGAGTTAACAGGTAGGGAGTTATACACAACCCTATTCTGGGGACTAACCAGACCCATAGGCTCTAAGTTTACAGTTGCTTGAAGACCCAAGGGTTCTTCAGCAAAGAGTTCAAAGTGGGCACTAGCCATCTGTACTTCATCCTCAGGAGTGAAGGCTAAGGAGACTGTGCTGATCCCTGCAGGTTTACCCTTGCACTTGGGATCTCCTTTGATATGGTCAGTACCCTGACAGACATAGCATTGTCCAAATGCTCTCTGGAAGGGTGGCTTGTTCTGACCTCCTTCTGGCTTGTGGCCAGAAGGTACAGTAGCCTGACTAGGTTTCCCATGTGGCTTACCCTGGTTATTTTGTGGTTTGGGGCCCTCTTTGGGATAGGAATTATTAGAATTCTCCTTGGAGTCTTTTTTTGGCTGTTTCTCCCCATCCTTCTTCTGAGTGACCCCAGAATCCTTGTGAGTGGCCCTGTTGGCAACCCACAAGTCAGCAGCCTTAGCTAGTTTCCGGGAATCTAATTCCTTGGAATCAGCCAAGTGTTGTCTGAGCTCAGGAGAGCAGGCATCATAAATAGTCTCCAACATAAACAAATTCTTCATACCTTCATAAGTGTTCACCTTGTAACCCTTAATCCATCCCTCTAAGTTTTTCAAACATTCACTCACCCAGGTAGCCCAAGGGGTACCATCATGCTTTTTGAGGCTCCTAAACCTCTTAAGATACTGGGAAGGGGTCTTCCCAAACCTAGCTATCAAAGCTAGTTTCACACATTCATAGTCCTTCCTATCCTCCTCCCCCATCTCCATTACCACATCAGTTGCAACAGGGGGAAGCCTAGAGAACAACCAGGTGAGTAAGTCATTTCCTGTGATGTTCTGGAGCCCATGATTATATTCAAACAGAGACAACCAATCCAACACATCCAACTTAGGCTCATACATACCAACCAATTCTTTAGGCATCCGGGGTCTTTTAGGACTGGAACTTCTAGAGGAGCCAGAGAGAGAAACATTCTCAACAGATAATTTCTTCATTTCTAAGTCATACTTGAGCTCCATTTCCCTTAGCCTTAGTTCTTTGTCAGTTTGAGCATTAAGTTTCTTATACTCCAATTCTAGCTTCATTTTCTCCAGTTCAAAGTACTGAGGACTAAATGTGGGACCTGGTAAAGGTCCAGTAGGTACAGCAGGTAGAGCAGGCAGAGGCCTAGGGGGGACAGTTACAACAGCCTCACCCTCCTCTTCTGACTCTTCCTCAGAAACATCAACATTTTGCTCCATGTTAACTTCAACACTGTCATCTACAGTTGCTGGAGTGGTAGGTTCCTCTGAACCATCACCCAGACTTTGGTTAGCTAACAATCTTTCAATCAGCTCCATTTTCTTGCCCTTAGTCAGGAGATCCTTATGTTTACAGAGCACTCTTAAACAATCAGCAGTTTTGGCTGCAAGGGACTCTTGACTATAGCTTTCTATAACTGACATGTTAGAGGTTTTACTTTTTCAGTGCTAAGCTTTGTGGTTAGTTGCACTAAGGTATCTAAAGCACAATAAAATGTATACTCAATACAAATCCCACCGCTGTACACCAGTGTTAGGCAGAAACCTGTGCAGTTCCCTTGGGGAACACTGCAAAAGATTTAAGACTACAGGTAGAGCAGTAAACCCCTTTGGTAGCAGTCTGTACCACCCAGATTTACCTGGTAGCTGTGGCTGAGCAGTCAGACTTCTCTCAAGAAGAGTTAGGCAGTATGTAAAGTATACACAATATGTACCAAAACACAATAGCACAAGCAAACACTGACCAGAGCTTGGTTTCAAAAGTATATAGTTATTTATTTAAAATACACATAAGTTAAAAACACTCTAGCAAAAATATAGTAAAAGCACTTCAACACAGTTATAATGAAAGTAGATTCAATCCTTTCTCCTATCTAGACAACTCTAAGTAAACACCACTTAATTAAAACAGAGGTGAGTGCTTAACGTTAGATGACACTCTAGTAGTTTCCAAGAAAGGGAGAGAAAAAGCAGAAATGGGTTAGACACACCACTCTAAGGTCCAGAGCACTTGCAATAGGCTTAAAGAAGAATAAAGTCACAGGTGAGCAAAAGTCACTAGGCAGGGCCCACTCTTAGAGTAGCCGGAGCGAAAATGTGCCCAAGATCACACTGTTAGTTAGAGATTCAAAGTCTTGCAAAGAGTCAAAAAGAGGTTAGAGTGGCTCAGAAAGTTTAGCCAAAGTGTCCCAGGCACTCCCAGGTTCGAAAGCCGGGGACTAAATCTACCCCGTACAGTCGGTAGCAAGGGAAGCCAGGCAGAACACAGTACCTTAAGCGGAAAGGATCCTCCAGCGGTGGCAGTTGTTCCAGGCAGTGGCAGCAGGGCTCGACGTCGGTCAGGGGAGAAGAAGTTCTCGCTGAAGAGCAGAAGAAGAGGGTCGTTGCACTGCCCGGGAAGAAACCAGCCGCGGAGTCCTCCGGTTAAAGGGTTGGTACCGACTTTCGCGGTATGGGGGTAAAGTGTGGTATTCCGGTTGCCGGGGTGCTTGGCACAGGCAAGGCGGCCACGAGATACCTCAAAGAACGGAAAGAAGGCGAAAACTGGTTGTCCCCACCAGTCAAGGGAAGGAGCCACTCCGTTAAGAGTTCTCCTCGGTCGTCGGGAAAAAGTGGTGAGACGGTTCAGCAGGGCTCCACCGGGTGGTGTCGTCGAAGCAGGTCGGCTCAGCTCTTCCCTCGTCGGATTCTTGGTCCTGTGGCGACTTCTGAAGTCCCAGTCCCCAAAGCCCTGCTTTTATGCAGCAAACCCCCATTCACCCAGCCTAGCTGTCACTCAAACATGCTAAGTGGTGAGCCGGGCGGCTCACCACTTGGGCCAATCAGGACGGAGTGCGACTTGAGTTACCAAGGTAACTCAGTCCAGGGTGCCTAAATCCCCCTCCACCCCTCCTAAGTACCCCAGACAGAGTGGCACCACTTTGGAGGGCTTCTGTGGAGAAGCCCGCCAAAAGTGGAACAAAGGGCTCCACTTTGGGTCAGAGTTACAGAGGCGAACACCAACGCCATTTTAGAATCAAGTTTTGGCAAAAAGTCCCAACCGGAGTTATAAAAATAAATATATAAACCGGCGGTATGTTTAAGGCTACCGTAAATAATTAATTAAATGTGTTAGCCTAAAACAATGGGAAATCCCATAGGGAAATATTCGCGGTTGAATATAAAAAGTAGTTTCCACTGCCACCAGCCAAAACTCGATCAGGGGGGACGGAGACGTGCCCCCTCGACTAACAGACCCTGGGGCAATCGAATTGCCCCAGCCAGTACGTCCACAATATGATGGTTTGTACTGGTTCTGTTCAGGATTCAAGACTAGCAAAGTCTTTGGTGACTTTACATGCCCTGGGAGACAGTAGTCAGTCCCAGGGTATGGAGTCTATGTTGGGGAGTCCCTAGGACACCCCTGGGTCACGGCACAGAGGGTGCTGTGTGACCCACATCACAAAAATACATGAGGCCCTATGGAGTAAGAGACCCCATAGCCCATTCAACACAAGGTTTAACCAAGAAAACACACTTCAACATGTCCAAGAGTGAGGGTAAAAGAGTCTCACTCTTGGCAGGAGAAAAAAATTAAACCCCAGAAATCCAGCAAAGCTGCTGGGGGACTCACTAGGTAGGGAAATTCAGCCTAAACAGAGAATTCTCCCTAACAGGCAACAAACGCAAAGAGATAGTGTGAGCGGAGGATAGTGAAGAAAAGAAGAGAGCCAGAGGAGGGGCGTGAAGAGAAGGGCGCAGACTGCAATAATAAGAAGCAGGGAGGTCGTCGAGATGCGAAAAGAATGGGGGGACCAGTATTACTATAGACCATAGAAGGGAGCCTGGGGAAGAGGTAAACAACTAAGAGGCAGACAGGTAGAATGCGAGAACATGGGAAGGAGAGAGTGACAGAGACAACAGCAGTGCAGACACATGGCAAGCGTGCGAGAGACAGAGAGAAGGTAACAGCATGACTTGGGAGGGATGGGGATTTTGAGACAGCGTGGGAAGTGAATTACAGACAGAGAGAGAAGCAGATGGGCACAGAAATGAGACCGAAAGGACCCATAGGGCGAAGCAAAGAAGGATGAGGGCCAGAGAGTCCCAAGGAGAGGGGTAGAGGTTCGGGAGTGATAGGGAAGAGAGACGCCACCACCCCCATCCTAAAGAGAAACGGGCACTGCACGTGCTCCACCTGTTCTGTGCTCGTGTGAGTGAGTGAGTGAACTTGCAGTGCCTGTGCTGCCTCTGTTGTGCCGATTCTGTTTGCGTGGGTGAAGCTTGCACTTGTGCTGAACACGCTGTGGCCTTTTCACATGTGAGGGAGGTATGCAATACTGCTTCTCGTTCTGTCCTTCTGGATGTGTGAGCGGAAGCTGGCACTGCAACTGCACTGCCTGGCCAGTGCACGAGGGATACTTCCACTGCTACTGCCTGTTGTGTACCTGCTGTATGGGAAGCATCCAGTGCCGTTGCCTATTGGGGGTCTGATTTGCGTGAGTGAAGCTTGCACTACTGTTGCCTGTGCTGTATATGCTGTATTAGGTCTGTGTGAGTGAAGCTTGCACTACTGTTGCCTATGCTGTATATGCTGTATTAGGTCTGTGTGAGTGAAGCTTGCACTACTGTTGCCTGTGCTGTATATGCTGTATTAGGTCTGTGTGAGTGAAGCTTGCACTACTGTTGCCTATGCTGTATATGCTGTATTAGGTCTGTGTGAGTGAAGCTTGCACTACTGTTGCCTATGCTGTATTTGCTGTATTAGGTCTGTGTGAGTGACGCTTGCTACCTGTGATGCACCTGTTCCGTATGTGCGAGGAAAGCTTGCGCATCTGCCTATTCTGTACTTGTTATGTGCACTAGTAAAGTATGCATTGTTGTCATGTGTGTTGAAACAGTTCTCTGCACTGCTTCTGCATGCTCTCTACTTGATAGGCATGAGTGAAGATGGCGCTGTTGCTGCCTGTACTCTATGTGTGTAGAGGAGGAATCGTGCACTGCTTCTGCATGCTCTGTACATGATAAGCACGAGTGAAGACTGCGCTGGTGCTGCCTATACTCTATATGTCTGGAGGAGGAATCTTGCAGTGCTTCTACATGCTCTGTACTTGATAGGCATGAGTGAAGATTGCGCTGTTGCTGCCTATATTCTGTGTCTGGCGGAGGAATCTTGCAGTGCTTCTGCATGCTCTGTACTTGATAGGCATGAGTGAAGATTGCGCTGTTGCTGCCTATATTCTGTGTCTGGCGGAGGAATCTTGCAGTGCTTCTGCATGCTCTGTACTTGATAGGCATGAGTGAAGATTGCGCTGTTGCTGCCTATATTCTGTGTCTGGCGGAGGAATCTTGCAGTGCTTCTGCATGCTCTGTACTTGATAGGCATGAGTGAAGATTGCGCTGTTGCTGCCTATATTCTGTGTCTGGCGGAGGAATCTTGCAGTGCTTCTACATGCTCTGTACTTGATAGGCATGAGTGAAGATTGCGCTGTTGCTGCCTATATTCTGTGTCTGGCGGAGGAATCTTGCAGTGCTTCTACATGCTCTGTACTTGATAGGCATGAGTGAAGATTGCGCTGTTGCTGCCTATATTCTGTGTCTGGCGGAGGAATCTTGCAGTGCTTCTGCATGCTCTGTACTTGATAGGCATGAGTGAAGATTGCGCTGTTGCTGCCTATATTCTGTGTCTGGCGGAGGAATCTTGCAGTGCTTCTGCATGCTCTGTACTTGATAGGCATGAGTGAAGATTGCGCTGTTGCTGCCTATATTCTGTGTCTGGCGGAGGAATCTTGCAGTGCTTCTGCATGCTCTGTACTTGATAGGCATGAGTGAAGATTGCGCTGTTGCTGCCTATATTCTGTGTCTGGCGGAGGAATCTTGCAGTGCTTCTGCATGCTCTGTACTTGATAGGCATGAGTGAAGATTGCGCTGTTGCTGCCTATATTCTGTGTCTGGCGGAGGAATCTTGCAGTGCTTCTACATGCTCTGTACTTGATAGGCATGAGTGAAGATTGCGCTGTTGCTGCCTATATTCTGTGTCTGGCGGAGGAATCTTGCAGTGCTTCTACATGCTCTGTACTTGATAGGCATGAGTGAAGATTGCGCTGTTGCTGCCTATATTCTGTGTCTGGCGGAGGAATCTTGCAGTGCTTCTGCATGCTCTGTACTTGATAGGCATGAGTGAAGATTGCGCTGTTGCTGCCTATATTCTGTGTCTGGCGGAGGAATCTTGCAGTGCTTCTGCATGCTCTGTACTTGATAGGCATGAGTGAAGATTGCGCTGTTGCTGCCTATACTCTGTGTCTGGCGGAGGAATCTTGCATTTCTTCTGCATGCTCTGTACTTCATAAGCATTAGTGAAGACTGTGTTGTTGCTGCCTATACTCTGTGTGTGTGGAGGAGGAATCTTGCATTTCTTCTGCATGCTCTGTACTTCATAAGTATTAGTGAAGACTGTGTTGTTGCTGCCTATACTCTATGTGTGTGGAGGAGGAATCTTGCATTTCTTCTGCATGCTCTGTACTTCATAAGCATTAGTGAAGACTGTGTTGTTGCTGCCTATATTCTGTGTGTGTGGAGGAGGAATCTTGCATTTCTTCTGCATGCTCTGTACTTCATAAGTATTAGTGAAGACTGTGTTGTTGCTGCCTATACTCTATGTGTGTGGAGGAGGAATCTTGCATTTCTTCTGCATGCTCTGTACTTCATAAGCATTAGTGAAGACTGTGTTGTTGCTGCCTATACTCTATGTGTGTGGAGGAGGAATCCTGCTCCACTGCAAGCATGAGTGAAGATCGCGCTGTTCCTGCTATACTCTATTTGTGTGGAGGAGGAATCTTGCACCGCTTCTGCACAGAGGCGTAGACAGGGCAGGGCCTGAGCGGGCAAGGCCCACCCAAAATCTATAATTGCCCACTCAGCAGTGCTCCATGGGCATTTACAGATGTTATTGTCACTGAGCAGCGCCAACTACATAAGCATCAGGCCCCACTTGTTAGACCATCTTGGCTATGCCTCTGCTTCTGCATGCTCTGTACTTGATAAGCATGAGTGAAGATTGTGTTGTTGCTGTCTATTCTCTATGGGTTTAGAGAAGGAATCGTGCACTGCTTTTACACGCTCTGTACTTGATAAGCATGAGTGAAGACTGTGCTGTTGCTGCCTGTACTCTATATGTGTGGAGGAGGAATCTTGCCCTGCTTCTACATGCTCTGTACTTGATAAGCATGAGTGAAGATTGTGCTGTTGCTGCCTATACTAAATAGGAGTGTGAGGGGGGAATCTTGCACTGCTTCTGCATGCTCTGTACTTGACAATCATGAGTGAAGATGGCGCTGTTGCTGCATATAATCTCTATGTGTGGAGGGGGATTCTTGCACTGCTTCTGCATGCTCTGTACTTGATAAGCATGAGTGAAGATAGCTCTGTTGCTGCCTATACACTGTGTGTGGTGAAGGAATCTTGCATTGGTTCTGCATGCTCTGTACTTGATAAACATTAGTGAAGACTGTGTTGTTGCTGCCCATACTCTATTTGTGTGGAGGCGGAATCTTGCACTGCTTCTGCACAGAGGCGTAGACAGGACAGGGCCTGAGCGGACAAGGCCCACCCAAAATCTGTAATTACCCAATCAGCAGTGCTCCATGGGCATTTACAGATGTTATTGTCACTGAGCAGAGCCCAACTACATAAGCATCATGTCCCACTTGTTAGACCATCTTGGCTATGCCTCTGCTTCTGCATGCTCTGTACTTGATAAGCATGAGTGAAGATTGTGTTGTTGCTGCCTGTACTCTTTGTGTTTAGAGAAGGAATCATGCACTGCTTTTACACGCTCTGTACTTGATAAGCATAAGTGAAGACTGTGCTGTTGCTGCCTGTACTCTATATGTGTGGAGGAGGAATCTTGCCCTGCTTCTACATGCTCTGTACTTGATAAGCATGAGTGAAGATTGTGCTGTTGCTGCCTATACTAAATGGGAGTGTGAGGGGGGAATCTTGCACTGCTTCTGCATGCTCTGTACTTGACAATCATGAGTGAAGATGGCGCTGTTGCTGCCTATAATCTCTGTGTGTGGAGGGGGATTCTTGCACTGCTTCTGCATGCTCTGTACTTGATAAGCATGAGTGAAGATAGCTCTGTTGCTGCCTATACACTGTGTGTGGTGAAGGAATCTTGCATTGGTTCTGCATGCTCTGTACTTGATAAACATTAGTGAAGACTGTGTTGTTGCTGCCCATACTCTATTTGTGTGGAGGCGGAATCTTGCACTGCTTCTGCACAGAGGCGTAGCCAGGACAGGGCCTGAGCGGGCAAGGCCCACCCAAAATCTGTAATTACCCACTCAGCAGTGCTCCATGGGCATTTACAGATGTTATTGTCACTGAGCAGAGCCCAACTACATAAGCATCAGGTCCCACTTGTTAGACCATCTTGGCTATGCCTCTGCTTCTGCATGCTCTGTACTTGATAAGCATGAGTGAAGATTGTGTTGTTGCTGCCTGTACTCTTTGTGTTTAGAGAAGGAATCGTGCACTGCTTCTGCATGCTCTGTACTTGATAAGCATTAGTGAAGACTGTGCTCTTGCTGCCTGTACTCTATATGTGTGGAGGAGGAATCTTGCCCTGCTTCTACATGTTCTGTACTTGATAAGCACAAGTGAAGCTTGTGGTGTTGCTGCCTATACTATATGTGAGTGTGAGGGGGGAATCTTGCACTGCTTCTGCATGCTCTGTACTTGACAAGCATAAGTGAAGATGGCGCTGTTGCTGCCTATAATCTCTGTGTGTGGAGGAGGATTCTTGCACTGCTTCCGCATGCTCTGTACTTGATAAGCATGAGTGAAGATTGCTCTGCTGCTGCCTATACTCTGTGTGTGGTTCAGGAATCTTGCATTGGTTCTGCATGCTCTGTACTTGATAAGCATTAGTGAAGATTGCTCTGTTGCTGCCTATACTCTGTGTGTGGTGAAGGAATCTTGCATTGGTTCTGCATGCTCTGCACTTGATAAGCATGAGTGAAGATTTTGCTGTTGCTGCCTACACTCTGTGTGTGTGGAGGAGGAATCTTGCACTGCTTTTGCATGCTCTATACTTGATAAGCATGAGTGAAGACTGCGCTGTTGCTGCCTATCTTCTATGTGGGTGGAGGAGGACTCTTGCACTGCTTCTGCGTGATTTGTACTTGATAAGCATGAGTGAAGATTGCGCTGTTGCTGCCTATATTCTATGTTTGTGGAGGAGGAATCTTGCACTGCTTCTGCATGCTCTGTACTTGATACGCATGAGTGAAGACTGCGCTGTTGCTGCCTGTACTCTATATGTGTGGAGGAGGAATCTTGCCCTGCTTCTGCATGCTCTGTACTTGATACACATGAGTGAAGATTGCACTGCTACTAGCTATACTCTATGTCTGGGGAGGAGAAATCTTGCATTGCCGCTGCCAGTCCAGCTGAACACTGAGCATCATCTTGTGCTGCTTGTGGAATACATTGCTGCTTCCTGAATTGCCTAGAACAATGCTTCCTTAGTACCCCCCTTCAAAACTGTTATCTGGTTACACTTATTGCAATATTTGATATTCCCATGCACACATCCCCTTTAATTCTTGTCCTTCACACTACATATTGGCCAACACACTAAAAGCCAATCCATGCTTATATACACACACACACACACTCTTACACCAGATATCATCTCCAGTTGGCCACTGCATCAAGCAACCAGCACCCTCAGGCTACCACTCTACAATCCACATATCACAGCACTCGTCCTTTAACACACACACGCAGATCAACACAATTTCTCCAATCTGCCAGAAATGACCACTTTAGCAAGGCATGTGAACACATGTTTTTTAACGCAGGCACTACCTGCAACAGATAATGTTTTTGTTATCTGGCTTATTTAATGAATCTAGAAAATCTAGATCTATGCGATCACTATGAAATTAAAATCCCGAAAATTAAAATGTCAATTTTTTAAAATAAAAACACATTTTGCGGCATGTATATGAGGGGGGAGATCCCCGCACCCCTCTATTTCTCCCCCCATATTTAGTATTACCCTAACACAACCACCCACACATATATGCAGCAAAATGCAGCATTTAAAATTCAGAATTTATCGTCGTCCTCTGGATATTCTTTTTCAGCATTTTGGTACGATACTGCAAATCCCTTCGCCCGCCTTCTATCTGACTAATCGCCCCACCCATGCATCTCTTAAAGGACCCAAAGCACCCATCATGCATGCAGATGTCAGCATTCACTCTATATAACATTCCAAAACATAAAACAACATTAATTGTGAGAATGTATTAGTAGTTGCGTTGTGTGTGTGGGGGGCCGACACAGTTTTCTTCTTCTTAAGGGGGCCTCAGAACCAAATGTTGGATAAAAAGACACACACAGATCGTGGTACTGTATGTATTCATATACATGTATGGTAGATGAGCATTAATCAGCATTGGGTAAAAAAGAGCTTCCTCTCTAGTTGTACTTTTTTTTGACTGCAGGTATTCAATGACTGTAAGCAGTTGCTTCCATGACTCATGTGTTTGACATGAAAGAGGGGGCTGTTACTAAAGATACAGCAGTGGGTACTACACTTTAATGCGTCTCTATTTAACAAAGTCTTTGGGCTTCATTACAACTTCGGTGGTACGCAGTAAATGTGGCGCTAACGGAATTACCACCACTTTTACCATTCTGCGCTTTCGAAGTCCTCTGATTCTTCTGATTCTGAGTCTGTCGAAGGAATGGGCTTTGGTGAGTTAATCTCTAACCCAGAGGACCCCGCGATGAATGACAATTGACTACAAAAAAAGGTCCAAAAGGGTGCAGGGCGTTCAGAGCACTAGGTTTAATAAAAGTAAAGACAGGTCGAACTTTCAGTATTATTTGATCCCACTGACTGTTGTATATTATAATTTGAAAGAGGAAGGATGTCCAATAACACTTGAGTCTTAAAGAACAGATCCTGTTGACAGTCGAGACCCAAAGTTGGGGGAAAAACACCTCTTTTGGTGTGTATACGCAGTCAGAGTCAAGGAGTTCAACGATTCTATTTTCCCCTTCTGGTGGTACAACAATTAACAGCACAGATTTCAATTTTGATCAGTTGAATCAAATCCAACTCTTAACACCATATTTAAGGAAGGCATGGTATCAAAGTAAGAGAGACACCACTGATCACAGTTCAAGGGTGTTTATTAAACTGTAAAATAGCTGAGATAAACACCTAATCTAAACCTAAATCTAAGATGGGAGCCAGCTACGTCCATCAAATAATAAAAATACAGTCCTAGTAGAGTCTAGTCAAATGCAAAGGGCCTATACTAAAAAAACTGTTGCCAATCCTTACCGCTATGCTACAAAATAGTGTGGGATAATGTTCACAAGGAAAGAAAGAAGTGTTCACAAAATGATAAGTCAGAATGTTATGACAGGGGTCTCCCTTCCCCATGATTTCTTTCATGGGACAAGGTGGGACTCTTGAGCACAGCACACTCCTGGGCTTCTCTGGCACAAACTTACAGTTCCTTTTCTCTATATCAGGGCCTTCTGTGCCCAAGTCAATTCTCATGTAAAGTCTCTTGCTTCAGAGGGCCTGATATGCCAAAAACAACAAAACAAAAGTTCCTTCTGCTAATCTTCATGTCAGGTGATTACCCTTAACCCTTGGATCGCCCACACCTGGGCTCCGATCCTTCTCTCAGTCATCAACCTCCCTCAGTCAGGCTCAGACCAACCACTCACTGTGGACATCCCTCAGTCGGGTTCATACTTGTCGTCACAATGTAGTTCACTTAACTTCTTTACAATGTGGGATTCACTTCACTTAGCTCTTCTCTTGGCGTCCCTCAATCGGATTCACTATCTCCTTTCATTCTCAAGCTCTGCATTTGTAATAGTCATCAGTCTCAATGTCTTTTTAAACAACCATCTAGTTTTAGTTAGGTCACTCTCATCTGGGCTCAAACCTTCCAAAGCACTTGCCAGTTTTAAACAGAGACTTCTGAAGAGCGATCACGTCTCGCTGGGTCACTCTGTTAGCCTATGGCAAGTGTGGGCTTCACAAAATCACAGTTTGCACTGTGTTCCCCTCAGCCAGACGCAAACGAATGTTTCACAATTCCTTCAGTCGGGTTCACAATTTCACAATCATCAAAACTTCTGCAACGTGTCAAGGACTTTCGATTGTACAACAGGTTTGGCTTGGCCCTTGTATAACCACCTTGACACCTCACGCCGTTCTTCCCTATGGCCTCTTGGTACTTGTAGTTTCAATACTTTTATAATTCCACGTTCTCTTTGTTCAGGAGATGGGGTACCAGCTAGAGATCTTCGAATGAGCACCCACATGGGCCGGACCACTCTATCTCTGGTACCAAGTTCGTTCACAAAAATACCTCTGTCTATTAATCTTCTTAATGTTGCCACTGCAACCTTGAGACTAACACAGTCCGGTCCACTATCAGGTTCTTCCGACTCACCGGCTGTGCTGAACTCGTTGGCGTTTCTTTTGCCACTGGAGTCAAGGACCGTACCACGATGCAACCGCATCTCCCTGCCCAGGCTATCAGTGTGGGAGGTTTCCATGAACCGCTGACATCCGTCACACCATTCGCCCGCTGCGATTCCCGGTCTTATGTTTCCTTTGTCGGAGGATTTGCAGGACTGGGTTGAAAAGGGCAAGGGCAACTCGCTCCTTGACCTCCTTTTAGGTCTCACTGCCTTTCTCCTCCATTTGAACTGCCATCCTGGAATAGCACTTCCTCATGCGTTGGGCCTTGCTCAGAGAGTGCTCTCGTGCTCTGCCTTTTATCGCCATGGGGAAGGGAAAGGGCAGTCTGGTGGGTGTAGTTGTCAGCAATTGCCCGACTCTGCCTGACCCTTGTGTTGGGACATGTGAGGTAAACGGCTGTGGTATTAGTCTGTTGTTGCTCACGGTGTGAGAAAGGGTTTGTGTTGGAAAGAGGGGGGAGTAGAGTTTCTAAGTATCCTACTGGGCAAGGTGGGGAAAAGGTGTCATAAGGAAGGGGATCCTGCTTCTCGCCCTTCAGTGTCCCACTTCCACTCCCTAAAGACCCCTCATCCAGGTGATCATCCCGCACTGGTCCACCCACAGGAACTGGATCCAATAGCAATGGCCGTGTCCTGGCCTCCTGGATGACAGATCCCCGGGGACTAGTGAGTAAGGCACCTTCAGGTTTCTCACAGTATTACACTTTTATGTGTCTCTATTTAACAGAGTCTTTGGGCTTCATTATGAGTTTGATGGTATGTGGTAAAAATGTCAGTAATGGAATTACCGCCACTTTTACCACTCCACCGAACAGGGATATCTGGAAATGGGCATTAATTCCCCTAGTGGAATAAGCACCAGCGGAATTACCGCTGGCAAAATCACTGCCAAGAACTGATGGAATTACCGCCGGGACTAATTCCACTGGCAGAATTAACGCAATAAAAAAAACGGTAATTCCACCACATTACAATTGGAAATACTGCCAAAAATGTGCAGTAATGTGTAGTATTTTTGCCAAAAAAACAGCATTTAGTTGAATAAAATAACTCCACATGTGCCAATAATAGCCACCAAAAACTTCCCTAAACACACTTTCAAGCAACATTCAGCCACAACCAGACTTGAACTACAGAATCCACAACCTGCCACTGTTTGTTGAGCTGCAGAGGCATGCAAGGCCCCAGCATGGAAGGAGAAAGATACCACAAAGGCAGAGGAGGTGTGTGCTGCAGTGGCCACCCATACCACATGTCCGTCCATCCCTTGGACACTGACTGACGAACAATTAGTCACAGTCTATCACTTGGACCGGCACACCATATCAGATCTGCTGACCATGATTGTAGCTCATCTCCAGAGCACCATCACCTCAGAACTGACAACCCGTCCCCTGTAAAGCTGGTGACCGTCCTACACTTCTGTGTTTCTGGTGTATTCCAGCACACTGTTGGGACGCTGAATGTATGTCCCAGTCAACATTTGCAGAAGTGCTGGAGAAAGTCTTGGATGCACTCATGAGGCATGCCTATCATCAGGTCTTCATGCCCACCACCCGAGACTCAGGTGCATGCTGCAAAGGCACTTTTCTAAACCATTGCCCTGTTCCCCAATATCACTGCAGCACTGGATTGCACACATGTGGCATTAGTGCCCCCCGCCCCAGGCATGCAGCCGGTGTATCGGAACCGGAAACAGTATAATTCCATGAACATTTAGGTGACATGCGATGCAGATCTCCCCATCAGCCACTGCTGTGCCAGATTTCCAGGTGCCACCCACAAAGCTATAGTTCTGAGGGGCAGCACCCTACCAACTTACATGAACACATACAGAAGGCAGCGTACCTTGCTTTTGGGTAACTAGTCAATCTGACAATGATTTGGCACAGAGGCACACATCGAGACAGGAATGAGAACAAATTTGAGAAAACTACAAGTCACATAATGCCTAGTCAAGAATACATTCAAAAGGGCCTGGCCCATTACCCATGTTCCACAGGCCATATAGTAATCTGAGGAAACGCTACTGCCTATCCTGGTATGCATGAAAGCAGTCACACAATTATTTGCATCAGTCAAGGCCCCTATCAAATCCAAGAAGTCATTTGGTGCCAATGCATGGTTGTAGGGCGGTACATTTTATTTTATTTTATTTATTTACTTATTTATTTGCATACAGGAGGAACAATGCTCTTTTGATTAAAAAATAACATACAATAGATAAGAAATCAGATATGATGGGAAGCGGTGCACTTCTTACAATGGGGTGAGTTTGTGGGACATTCTGACGAGGTTGTGGTGGGGAGTCAATGGAACAGTCACTGGGGAGAACACGTAAGTAGACATACATACATTAAGGCCAATGGAGATTTTTAAGTGAAGGTAGGTGTTACATCCAGCTGTGCTCAGGATGTGACCATGATGGGTAAAGTGCTAGAGTGGGGGCAAAGGAAGTGGGGGACAGAAGCAGGTTAGAGGCGAGGAAAACATGATAGCTAGCAGGCAGATGAGAAGTAGGTTAAGAGGGAAATTCAGAGGATAGGAAGTAAGCTTTTAGTGTGGTTTGGAACAAATCCATGTGGACTGTTTCTCGGATATCCGGGGAAAGAGAATTCCATGCAAGTGGAGCAAGAAGAGAGAAGGAGCAGAAGTGAGATGAAGCACAGAGAGGGAGGGGAATCACAAGGGTAGTTGAGGAGGCACAGCGAAGATTGCGAGAAGGCTTGTAGAGTTGGATAGAGGAGGATAAATATAGTGGTGCCTTACCATGGATACATTTGTGGGCCAGGAGAAGACATTTAAATATGACCCTGTTTTGCATCATCAGCCATCCAGCATGGTGATGGTACAAGGAAGTAAGTGTGAAGTGAGGGAGTTCGAAGAGAGTCCTGGTAGCAATATGAATTATCTTGTTGAGAGGACAGAAAGCATAGATGGGGAGAACAAAGAGGATGCTGGCACAGTAGTCCAGTATAGAGAAGACACAAGTTGTTAAGCTATGCTTGGCAGTTTTGAAAGGAAGGAGGTGCCTTAATATTTAGGAGGTTGAGGCGAGCTGCTATTTCAGTTTTGCAGATGAAAGTAGAGAAGGTGTGAGAAGGGTCATAGATGATGCTGAGGTTTCTAGCTGAAGAAGAGGAGGTGAGAGTGTCATGTGGGAACTGGATAGGCAGAGAAAAAGGTAAGATAGAGCTTTTGGCAAGGAAGAAGAGCATCTCTCCTTTGGTAGAGTTGAACTTCAGAGTGTGCATCCATCTAATATTTAATGGCAAAGAGACAGTTTGAAAATTTGATATAGAGAGATCAGTGGAGAGTTCAGGAAAAGGGAAGAAGATTTGGGTGTTGTCTTCGAAGAGTTGGTACGAGAACCCAAGTGGGGAGATTAGTGCCCCAAGAGCAGGTGTAGTGTGTAAAGAGGAGTGGATTCAAGACAGAGCCTTGTGGACCACCAACAGTTAGAGGAGTCGGTTGAAACGGTTTGTTGCTCCAGGAGACAGAATTTGTGAGGAACAAGGTAGAAATCAATCCAGGCAAGGTCTTGATCATGAATCCCAAGAAGAAAGAGAGTATTAAGGAGATCAGAGTGATCGACAGTGTCAAAGGCAACAGACAGGTCAAGGAGAATTAGGGTAGAGGATAAGGAGTGCTTAGCAGAGGTGATGACGTTGTACACATTCATGCAAGCAGTTTCCATACAATGACAGGAGGGGAAACCTGCTTGTAAGGGGTCTCGAACTTTGTGGATGCCTAAGAAATTGGTAAGATAGTTGAATACAACCCTTTTGAGGGCTTTAGAGTAGTGTGGGAGGAGTGACACAGGGTGAAAGTTAGCCGGTAGATTCGGCTCAGCCCCTTGCTGTTTTAGGAGAGAGATGATCGTAGCTGTTTTGAAAACAGACAGGTTGAAGAGTTCAGCTAGGCGAGAGGCCACTAAAGGGGCAATAGGCTTGACTAGCTGAGGAGCAAGAGGGTCTGATGGTGCCCAAAAGGGGTTTGCCTTCATCAGTAGACATATCACTTTTCAGTATTAGTGTGACTAAAGTGGGAGATAGATGACGATGGTAGAGTAGGCAGAGTGTACAATGTAGGAGCAGGAAATGTGAGGAAGGTCAGGAGAGAGTATTTAAGTTTGGACCTTTTTGCTGCAGTGTAGGTCATTACCTGTTAGAGTGGAGTTGATAGACATAGACCTAGGAGGAGTGGGAAGTGAGTTGTTGGTGCCCTGTAGCCGGCAAGGATGGTTGGAGTGAGAGTCAATGAGGATTCATTCCCTTTTTACTCTTCCAAGAGTAGACCTGAGAGAGTTCAGAGCAAAGAGGTAGAGGATCGAGTCCTCATGCAAGTGGATATGCCTCTATTTGCTCAGCAGCTGACACGTGTGAGTGGAGGGAGTTTATGAATGGGGTGACCAATGGCTGAGGATTCTGAGACTTAGGGATGAAAGTAAGCAGTGGGAAGTGAGAGGAGAATGAGTCATATAGTAGGGATTGGAAGCTGGAGAAGTAAGTATTGGTGGAAGAGGCATCAGGTGTGAAGGAGGAGAGTGAAAACTGTAGGTGGGAGAGAAAGGGGGAATGGCTGAAGGTTTACATTTCCTTTCAGTAATAGGTGAAGCAAGTGTGAGGAAAGGTCAGAGGGTGGAAAGGAGATGGTGGAATCAATTTAGTGATCAGATATGGATGAAGTGACAGTAGCATTAGCATCTGAGAGAGAGGTGGAGATAAATACTAGATCCAAATAGTTACCTCCTGTGTGGGTAGGTAGGTTATGATTAGAGTGGAGAGCATAGTCACTAAGAAAACACTGAAGTTCAGATTGATGAGAAGTGGTTAGAGAGGGAAGGTTAATGTCGCCTAAGAGAATGAGGTGATGTTTAGTGGAAAGAGAATCAAGAAGTTGGCCAAGATCATCAAAGAATGGTCCATTGGTACCAGTAGGGCGATAGATGGACATGATGTGAACCGAGTAAGGCAGACCAATAGTAGAGATGGTGAATTCAAAAGAGGTAGGAGAGGATGTGGCATTTGACATTTGTGAGGCATATAAGGCATATAGGTGGGAAGAGAGTAGGTGTCCTACGACCTCCACCTCTGCCAGTCAGGCGAGGAGAGTGAATGAAGGATACTTTGGAGTCATGTAGGGCCGCCAAAGTGTCAGTGTCAGGTGGAGAAATAGCAGAAATGCCCAGGGGAGGAGAGCGGAAGGGAAAGTAGTCAGTTATAAAGAAGGTTTTCTTGCATACATACTGAGCATTACAGAGTGCAATGTTCAGTTGATGAGGTAAGGAAGAGTAGAGAAGTTGAGTCTCAGAGGAATAGAGGCGAGGTGGATAGATGTCAGAGGTGTGGTTAGCTTTTGGGCTTTGTTTGTTGGAAGGAGGTGGAAGAGAGATGGATTAGTAGGAGTTTTGAGTTGTCAGTTTTATAATAGGGATAGGAAAGGAGGAATTTGTAGCGTGATTGGAGAACGTGCAGGCAGTGAGAGGTGAGTGGGAGAAGCATGAGGAACAGGAGTGACTGCATTATAGTTGAGAAGCACAGTGTGGAGAGCCAGTACAATGGTTAGGAAGCTAGGGTTATTCACAGGTGCAGGTGTACGCAAATAGTTGTTTTAGTGGAGTGTTGGAGATAGATTTGAATGTTATTTGTGAGCTGTATGCAGGGTATTTTTGAGGCAATCTGAGGCAAACAGGGGCTAACAGTGAAAACAAACTCCAGAGAAGGAGATAGTAGCAACCTGTAGCTCTGTTTTCCCTTTGCTCTGGATTCCCGGGCTAATGGACACCCAAAGGAGAGTGCTTACATACAAAGTAACCCGGAAGTAACTTTGTCAGAGGTCACAGGGACAGTACCTAGATCAATCCTGGGTGCTTCTTTTGGGCCTCCTAACCTCTGCAGGCAGCCTCACGCAGATAGCAAGAGGGCTATTGGTGGTGTTGGGATGAGATCTGTGTTGCTCACAGCCTAATTTAAGCATCTTTTGGAGTGGGAAAGACCTTCCAAAGATGGTGGTTGTGGGATCAGAGGTCACAGTGGACGTCCTTAGATCGATTCTGGATGATTTAGTTGGGTTTCCTGACCTATGCAGGCAGCCTCAGGCAGATGGAAAGAGGGCTTTTGGTGGCGTTGGGGTGAGCTCGGTGTTGCTCACAGCCCAGTTGAACCTCCTTTTGGAGTGGGAAATACCTTTCAAACATGGTGTTTTGTGGTCCTAGGTCACAGGGGCAGTCCCTAGATTGACTCTGAATGCTTCTTCTGGGTATCCAGATCTCTGCAGGCAGCAGCCTCAGTCAGGTGGAAAGAGGGCTTCCAGTGGTGTTGAGGTGAGCTCTGTGTTGCTCCCAGGCCAGTTGAAGCCCCTTTTGGAGTAGGAAAAACCTTTCAACAATGATTTTTGTGGTCATAGGTCACAGGGGCAGTCCCTAAATTGACTCTGAATGCTCCTTTTGGGTATCCTGATCTCTGCGGGCAGCCTCAGGCAGATCGCAAGAAGGCTTTTGTTGGTGTTGGGGTGAGCTATGTGTTGCTCACAGCCCAGTTAAAGCTCCTTTCGGAGTGGGAAAGACCTATCAAAGATGGTGTTTTGGGGTCATAGGTCACAGGGACAGTCCCTAAATTGACTCTGAATGCTTCTTTTTGGTATCCTGATACTCTGCAGGCAGCAGCCTCAGGCAGATGGAAAGAGGGCTTCTGGTGGTGTTGGGGTGAGCTCTGTGTTGCTCCCATGCCAGTTAAAGACCCTTTTGGAGGGAAAAGACCTTCAGGGGTGATGGCCTAGCACCATCGCCATAGTCTCACCTTCAGGGGTGATGTCCAAACAGACCAAAACACATAAACAATAATGCCATACAAACTGGGATTTACTGCAAGTGCTCATTGAATGCCAATGCTCATCCACCCCAATTGATGTACGGTGCATCATGCACAAGCACAACTGAGCACAAAAAGGCCAGCAGCAAAATAGGATGACAAACATGTACTTTGGCAGTCAAACGTTCATGTTCACCATGTTCTTTCAATTTGTTGTAGGTGACTCAGGCCATCCGCAGTTACCCTGGTTGATGACACCTTTGAGGAACCCTGGTATACTGCATGAGATTGCCTATAATGAGGCACACAAGAGGACCGGGACATGCATTGAGCACACATTTGGACTGCTAATGGGAAGATTCAGGAGCCTCAACCGGACAGGTGGTGCACTTATGTATAGCCATGTTGAAGATGGGAAAATCATCATAATATGCGCAATGCTGCATATGCTGGATGATACCTGCAGAGGACTATCCCCCACCCCCAGCTCTGAGGATAAAAAAGTTTCATGTGACAGCAGGGCACTCAGGATATACGCGGGGAGGTGCGAGAAGGGTGCCTTGTCTGCCGAGACCTTATGGACAACTATTTTTGATTCCAGACATATGCACCTCTCACAGTACGGTAACCATTCACTGAATGCACATACATCACTTCAAAGAATAAATACTGGATACATTGACTGTACTCAACAGTGATTTTATTCTATGTGTACACACCCTCATCCCCAACACCATTCCCTTCCCACACCCACATCCCAACACCACCCCCTTCCCATATCCTCATCCCCAACACCATCCCCTCTCCACACTCTCGTGGACTGCAGCCAGTCATATGAACATGTCTACTTTCGCCTTCTCTTGCCACTTGTTTGGGTTGTGTTGCTTGGACTCCTGATGCACTGCTGTGAGCACCTTGTTGGGGTGCTCGCAATAGAGCCCCATGTTTGGATGGCTGACAGAGAAGTGGACGATTCACCACCCCAGATGTGCTGCAGCGTGAGGGTAATGGCTCATTAGATGTTCTGATTCATGGCTGACATATGCTAAGCCAACTCCCATGCCTGTTGGCTCATGAGTGTCGTACTTGCTGGGCAATATGCAGCACACATACACAGATGGTCCAGGGCAGTGCCACCCTGCTGGAGGCACACTGTACCATGCCTTGCATTGCCTGGGAGTGGGCCAGTTGCTGTTCCTGGGCAATCCTTTCCATTCTCTCCTGACACTGCTCAATCTGAGAGAGCCTCTCCAAGATGGCATTGAGTGTGGGTTGGGGTACTGGCCTTGGTGATTCATGGTGGTGGCTTTCCTCTGAGGCAGACGTCTGTTCTCCATGTACCTTTTCATCTTCAACAGGGGATTCTGTGCCCTCTGGATGGCTCCAATGCAGGGTATGGCACGCTGATAAGGGGGGTGGACTGGTGTTAAGTGCCGAGATGCTGGGATGGATAGAGGAGTCCATGGGCAGATGGCTCACTGGGGCAGCTGTAGTGGTGGCACAATATTGGCTTTCACGGTGCAGCTATGTCGGCAGGTAGGTGGCTGTGTCCTGTGCAGTGGCCTGATCGACAGCCTCAACAGTAGTGGAAGGTGGCTGGCTGGGAGGGGGTTCTACGGGCTCTGTAATGGCTGGAGTTGGGGCCACGACCATGGCAGGTGTGCCTGTGCCCCCAGAGGTGGCTGCAGCAGTGCCCTTGGACTGAGGGGGTCGTGGAGGTATCCTCATGCCCAATTGCCTTCCTGGTTGCTGCAAAACTGGCCCATGCAGAATGTCCCAATACCTTCTTGCCACTTCCAGGAGCAGGTGGGCCAGGGCGGGTCCTGGCTGTCTTTTGTTTCTGTTGGGAGAGAGGAAACATTGCTTCAATACCTATGTTGAAATGTTGTAGGGTGTGATCTCATGAGGTTTAATGAAAACACTGAGGGCCTAGGGTGCTATGGTCCCATGAGTGTGAAACAGTAGCATGGGTTGCTGGCTTGATGAGTGGGTGTGATTATTTGCTGTTGGAAATATCTACCTGCCCTGGACTGTGGTGTCATGTGCTTCACAACTGTGCAAGGTCATGGGTGCCCATGTAGAGCTGTGCCAATGTTGCATGCATGACATGTAATACCGTCACCTGAGGGGTGCCCTGCTAGCCATAGTAGTGTGAGTGTGACATTTGGTGGCATACACTACACTCTTCATTGAGGTCTTGCTGCTACTGAACTGTTGCACTTGTTGTCTGTTGGGCCAGGACATCTGCAGATGTTAGAAATGTGCCATGCATTAAGTGGGTGGCTGCCATTAGGCGGATTTGCACTGTGTATGCATGGGTGTTTAGCATGCTACTAACAGGTGCAGCTGATGTACCATGTGATTGGTTGACTGTCCATGTTACTTGCTGTAGCATGTTTGTTGTGTATGGCCTACAAGAAGGGCCTCCTCCTACTTGATGGTGGGTCTTTTGGGGGTTCACACCTACCATGCCTTCTGGTGTACAGTCCTATGGTGTTTAATGTGTTGCGCATTAATTGGCTGCCCAATTTCCTGCAGGATGACTGCACATGTGTATGTTAACATTATATTGGCAGTCGTGTGAAGCAGTCCCATGATTCACTCATCTACACACCGGGTTATTCCTGGCTGACAGCTCAGACCTCTTGTGATCTAACACACTCCATGCCTGCAATATGAAGGATGAGGCTCACCATCGCTTCCCAAGGTGTGAGCTGCAGCAGCCCCACTGTACCTCCTTCAGTGTTGCTGACTCCCAACAGTGGTGGGCTATGAGGGTGCGGATCCTGGCTTTGAGGTTGTTCTGCCTCTTCCTGATGTCCTGCCAGTCCCGTGGGACATTCCCCACATCGCCACCTTGTTTTCCGGGTCTCCCTCAAGATGGCATTTTTGCACTGAAGGGAGGTCTTTCTGTTTTGAGCCCCATGCAGCTCCTTAGAATTGGCAAAGACCTGCTCAGTGAGCACAGTGAGCTCTTTCTCACTGAATTTTGGCTTCCGAAACCACATTTCTGGCACCTTGGCTTTACCTTTTCCTCCAGACATATTTTGGCTTACTTCCAGAGTTGGATGGCAATTCTAAAATGGTGATTTTGAGTGGATTGAGTTCATAAAGATGGCTGCCGCTGATCTTCCCATTCATGTCATGATGACTTTCCGTTCAGCTGACCGAATTACCGTTTGGAAATTCCACCAATGTACAGTGTAACACTAAATCGGCCGGATATTGGCAGCTTTACTGCTGTTGTTAATTTTACTGCAGTAATTCCGACTGACAGATTTACAGTTTCCACTGATGGTTGGTGCATGCACCTGTCCACTCCTAGCTTGGCAGTAATTCCACTGGACGACACAGCAATAACAGTATTTCCATCCAGCGGAATTACCGCTGATTTCACAACCGAACTCGGAATGAGGCCCCATTGTGTCGTAGTCCAGAGAAGTCATTTCCACTTGGCACTACCTTTCTGCAGGTAAATATGGCGTAGTTTCATCATCCTCCTCCATCCGGCTCTCTAGTGGGGTGGGGATTGAACGAGGATGACACTCGAAGGAGGCTTCCTTTACCCACCCCATGTTCACCTGATTCATGGGGTCAACACAAGGAGTGGAAAAGATATGCTATGGTAGGGGACATTAACATTGTTGATCTGCACCTATAAACAATGGCGTGTATTTCACCTCTGGGTTCCGAGTCTCATCGAGAGCTATGCTTTCCCTCCCTTTGTGATGATTATCAGGAGAACTTTGAGGGTGAAGATAAGTGAAGTTCACATGGCAATGATCGCAATGATCACACCTAGTGGTATGGTCCAGGGAGGGATTTCCTTTTCTGTTGAAGGTGTCAATTGATTATCAGATTTGTCTCCTCCATTTTGGGGCCTGCTTCTGGATCTGGCGATCCATAATCAGGCAATCATTTTCTGGAGTCCCCTGACCCTTTTTTCATATCCGATTTCATGCAGTCTCGTCAGATACAGAGACGTTTAGCTCTGGCTGTTGATATCGTCTGTCAATATTGTTTACAAGGAACTCCAACGTAGTACAGGGGAGCCTAGGATAGATATGCTCAGTGTTTCTCTGGTCCCTTCAAAGCACATGCAACACCCATTTTGAATTATTCATTGAAATAAGTAGCATAAAAATGTACATGATTGTTAATGTTTATTGACCAGCAATTGCTGTTGTATATTGTTTGATGGACAGACGATGGGGGAAACGTTTCTTTGGGCCAATGGGCATTGCAAGGCAAAAGGCTGAGGAGAAGAAATTGGCATATGTCTGCTCCCATGGTGGAGAGTTGGCGTTAAGAAGATTTGTTATAGATAACAAGTTACTTCACACCCCTATCAGTTCTTTCCAGAAATTGAGAACAGTTGTGGTACCTTTATTCATGTCGAGTGGCAAAAAGGGCCCGGGAGGGCAACTGTGCTCAGACCTGTACCTTGGGCTCGGGGCCGTTACCACCCGATCCGGACCGCCCGATCAGGTATTATTGCCATAAGAAATGAGATCACAGGCTTCAATGTCTAGAAGTATCCAATGCACATCGGACTTGCTGTCCTTCACCATGGGTCTTCTGAAAATACAAAATAGATCATATATAGAAAGGCTTTAGTATCATAATGAGCCCTTGTAAACCAAAGTGATTCTCCTCTCGAATAATAAGTAATAAACCTCTAAAAAAATACACCAAAGGCTCACATACCTGCCTGGATTACACCTTCTTATCGGTCTGAAAAATAAACAGGAAAAGAAGCAACAAAAAAACTCAGTATGTGCGACAAATTAAAACGGAAATTCTTATTCTTAAAATAATACATGATCAACATGTCAACTTATGATGTGGCAGAATGCACTGCCTGCTATCTTTTTCTTATGGTGACCAAGAAAGTGCAACAAATCAAACCTTGTTAAGAAACATCATATCTTATGTGTTATTATACATGTAGTGCGAGGAATCGTGGCAGCCTTGCCTCCGGAAAGTATACCTGGCTTCCCTAAAAATAACCCAATATTCCTCATCTATAAGGGAACCAGCGGTTGGCTTCTTCTGACAGGAGGCATGACCCTGGTGGAGAGTACAGCAATCACTATACTCTGGAAGCACTGCCACTCTACTTACCCTCAAAACATATTAGGCCAGGATGTTAATACTAAACAGCGTAACAACTAGGCAGGATTGTGAATGTTAGCCAGTGCCACATTTTAGCTATGTCTTGTGAATATAAGCTTGTGTCACCTTTAGACAGGATTGTGAATGTTAGCCAGTGCCACATGTAGTTTCAACTATGTATATTAGCTTGCCTCACATCTAGAGCGGACTGCACATGTTAGCCAGTGTCACATTTTAGCTATGTCCAGTGAATATTAGCTTGTGTCACATTTAGACAGGATTGTGAATGTTAGCCAGTGCCACATGTATTTTCAACTATGTATATTAGCTTGCCTCACATCTAGAGAGGACTGCACATGTTAGCCAGTGTCACATTTTAGCTATGTCCAGTGTATATTAGCTTGTGTCACATTTAGACAGGATTGTGAATGTTAGCCAGTGCCACATGGAGTTTCAACTATGTATATTAGCTTGCGTGACATCTAGAGAGGACTGCACATGTTAGCCAGTGTCACATTTTAGCTATGTCCAGTGAATATTAGCTTGTGTCACATTTAGACAGGATTGTGAATGTTAGCCAGTGCCACATGTAGTTTCAACTATGTATATTAGCTTGTGTCACATCTAGAGAGGACTGCACATGTTAGCCAGTGTCACATTTTAGCTATGTCCAGTGAATATTAGCTTGTGTCACATTTAGACAGGATTGTGAATGTTAGCCAGTGCCACATGTAGTTTCAACTATGTATATTAGCTTGCCTCACATCTAGAGAGGACTGCGAATATTAGCCAGTGTCACATTTTAGCTATATCCAGTGAATATTAGCTTGTGTCACTTTTAGACAGGATTGTGGATGTTAGCCAGTGCCACATGTAGTTTCAACTATGTATATTAGCTTGCCTCACATCTAGAGTGGACTGCGAATATTAGCCAGTGTCACATTTTAGCTATGTCCAGTGAATATTAGCTTGTGTCACATTTAGACAGGATTGTGAATGTTAGCCAGTGCCACATGTAGTTTCAACTATGTATATTAGCTTGCCTCACATCTAGAGAGGACTGCACATGTTAGCCAGTGTCACATTTTAGCTATGTCCAGTGAATATTAGCTTGTGTCACATTTAGACAGGATTGTGAATGTTAGCCAGTGCCACATGTAGTTTCACCTATATATATTAGCTTGCCTCACATCTAGAGAGGACTGCACATGTTAGCCAGTGTCACATTTTAGCTATGTCCAGTGAATATTAGCTTGTGTCACATTTAGACAGGATTGTGAATGTTAGCCAGTGCCACATGTAGTTTCAACTATGTATATTAGCTTGCCTCACATCTAGAGAGGACTGCGAATATTAGCCAGTGTCACATTTTAGCTATGTCCAGTGAATATTAGCTTGTGTCACATTTAGACAGGATTGTGAATGTTAGCCAGTGCCACATGTAGTTTCAACTATGTATATTAGCTTGCCTCACATCTAGAGAGGACTGCACATGTTAGCCAGTGTCACATTTTAGCTATGTCCAGTGAATATTAGCTTGTGTCACATTTAGACAGGATTGTGAATGTTAGCCAGTGCCACATGTAGTTTCAACTATGTATATTAGCTTGCGTCACATCTAGAGAGGACTGCACATGTTAGCCAGTGCCACATTTTAGTTATGTTTTGTGAATATTAGCTTACATCACATCTAAACAGGAGTTTGATTGTCAGCTAGTGCCACATTTAGATACACCTTGTGATTATTGGCTTGTGTCATATCTAGACACATTGTGGAACGCAGGCCTTTTGCCCACTATGCAGGAAATTCAAATTTAGGTTGAATCCCATCCTCGTCTATTATATGGTGAAATGTAATGTATTGTGAAACCTAGCCCTCTCTTCCAGTATACAGGACTCTCAAATCTAAGGATAGCCTCCATCCTCGTCTATTATATGGTGAAAGGTAATGAAACCTAGGCCTCCCTCCCACTATACAGGACTCTCAAATCTAGGTGAACCCTCCATATTTGTCTATTGTATGGTGAAACGTACCGTATGGTGAAACTTACCATATGGTGGAACCTATGCCTTTCTCCCACTATGCAGGACTCTCGAAACTAGGTGTAGCCTCCTCCATCATCTATTATATGGTGAAACGTAATGTATTGTGAAACCTAGGCCTCTCTCCCGCTATAAAGGACTCTCAAATCTAGGTTTAGCCTCCACCTTCATCTATGGTATGGAGAAACCTACTGTACTGTGAAACCTAGGCCTTTCTCCTACTATACAGAACTCTCAAATCTAGGTGTTGCCTCCATCTTTGTCTGTTATATGGTGAAATGTAATGTATTGCGAAACCTAGGCTTCTCTCCCACTATACAGGACTCTCAAACTTAGGCATTGAGTCAAATTGCGAATGTTAGTCGTGAGACATATAACCCACTAACGAAAAAGCTCAAATTTCAGCATACTTAATTCACACAAAATCCCACACAACCACCTATCGCACAGCAAACCACATGCACTTCACCACACCGCAACAACAAACAAACAACACATAAGCTGCACCAACAGCAAAACGAGGACTGACATCAATCCACACTCGCACCCAAGCTCAACGTGCGGTGAAAACTGAACTGAAGCTGCCAACAGGACACCACTTCTCTCACCATCCTACTCCCTCTTCACCTTACTAACCCACCTTGCCTTCTCGTATGTAGATCCTCCTGAGCGCCCGGGGACCAATTCCGTTGGTGACGGTGCGCGGTACAAATACCTTTAACATTTAACATGTCTCTTGGGGCTGCGCTATTTGCAGAAAACGCTACAGCTTGTAGATTGCACGCAAAAGCTGCTTCGACGTGGTCTCATCACCGCGTAGCTGCATTCTGCGCATGTAGAGTTGACTTTTTTCCTTCTTTTGTAAATTACGTATATTAGCCTATGATTTCATTTCTTACAACATTCAAGTTGTTGATACTTTTTGGCTTTAAAAATTACGGTCATGAAAGGCCTTGTAAATTGTTTACTTTGAAATTAATATTTCGAATGATCAGTGTGATGTTTGATGGGATTTCCATCTTGGGGCACACACACTGACTACTGACAAAGGTTGTGCCAGTTTGGTGTCAGCCCGTTACTAGATCCCCAGTGCAAAGGGATTTCTGATGTGGAGCACATCATCTTTTTTTAAATTTGTTGTACTTTCATGAAACTAAGCTGGTGTCGTCCCCCAAGTTCCCCCTCATCCCTCAGCCCACATCAATTTCAGCTGAGGTGTGAATCCACCAAGGTGCATGGGATTCCGCCACCCTTGGGTGTCCCCTTGTTTGGATGGATGGCCTAGTAGGACACATCCCCTCCTGCCATTGATGTACCGCAGGTAACCGCAGAGGGGATTCTGCAGGTAGGCGGCATGGCCACTGTTTGGAGGAGGTTTCGGGGGGCCAATAAGGCCACTACCAAGGACTGGCAGACCGGCGGCTCTATCCCAAAGCCAAAGTGTATCTGAAACGGGCAGGCACATGGGTAGCTGAGGAATCTGCCCAGGACCACTGGCGTGCTGTCGGTTTTGTTGTTGGCTTAAATAATAGGGTGCCTGGGTAGTTGGTATGTGAGAGTTTTCATTAAAACTGCTTAAGTATGAGAGTGGGCTGAGCCTACCATGATTCCTTATGGGAATTCAGGAAGAACATGTCTCCCATGGCACTTAAGGGGTTAAAAGAGAGAAAGAAGGCAAGTGAGCTGGAATGGTGAGAGAGCGTGGAGGAAAGGAATAGGAGAGGTGGATGAGCGAGAAGGGAAAGGTGGAGAAAAGAGACAGGTTGGAATAGAGAGGCAGAAAAAGAGTGGAACCATGACTGCCTGATGGAAAGGTTGTGAATGGAAGATAGTGGGTGGGGGGTAAAAGTAAGTCACTGAGTTTGGAAATGAGGGATTCTGTAGAGAGGGTGGGGGGGTCAAACAAAGGAAGAGTGAAAGGAGAGGGTGATGAGGGCAAAACGAGAGGGGGTAGAATGAGTTCATAGAAATAGGTCTGGGAGTAGTTAAAAGCAGGGATGGAGGGAGTACGGAGGGGAGTGGGCTGAAGCAGAGAGGGAATAGTGGGTAGCAGGGAAAGAGGATACAGTCATACAGTTGTTTGTCGGGTAACGACTAGGATGAGCGTGGATAGGACGAAAAAAGTTGACACAGAAAAGGGGGATGAGATGATGGGAAGGCAGGCCGGAAGAGATGGGGGATGGATGTTCAGTGGAGAGAGAGAGAACGTTAATCAGTGAACAGAGCTCATCCTCACTGCAGCAGGGGGTCTGGGCCGCAGACACGGGTATAGAGGGCAGAGGGCTGTATGGGATCACATGGCTTGCTCTTTAACACACCCTCCTTCTGTAGCCCACCCCGCCTACACTGCTCTTGGTTTACATCCAGAAAGTGTCTTTAGAAAGCACTCCTTTCCGGCACAATCAAAGGGTCTCAGGGCTTTGTTTGTGTATAATTGAATCACACGAAGAGTTTGATTCAGAGCACCTGATCATTTACATGAGAATGCACGAGAGATGAGAGGACCAGACCACTTCCCCCACCAAGGCCATGAAAGAGGGTCTAGCCGGGCCGCCCGGCCAACACAATTTGCCATCATGGAAATGCTGAACTAAAAAGCGCATGGCCTATGACTAATCCTGTGTTTCCTTTTCTTTTTTCATATTTGGTCATTTCCTTTGAATTTTGAAATTCCCTATTTTCAGGCACTACTTTCACTTGTAAATTCATTGATTGTCTTAATTAGTACATTAAATGAAAACTATCTTGGTACATATCCTTTGAATGCAAAGCCTAAGAGGGCACAAGCACACTAATGGGCATTAGTGGGACTGCTGGGCATTCTCCGTTCAAATGGGCACCCCTGGTGGAACTGGCATCAGCGGTACAACTGGATATTAGTTGTAGAGCTAGGTTTTGCCGTTGGTAAGGTATATTCTTAAGGACGAAGTGTAAATAGTGCAAAACGTGGACTATTTGCAAGGACGAAGGGTAACAGTGCAGATGTTCTACTATTTACCAGGACGAAGGGTAAATAGTGCAGAATGTACACTATTTGCAAAGACTAAGGGCCCAAGGCTAAATAGTGCAGAATTTCTGCTAGCGTCTATTCACAAGTACAAAGGGTAAATAGTGCAGAATATCTACTATTTGCAAGGACGATTGGACAAAGGGTAAACAGTGCAATAGATCTACTATTTGCAAAGAGGATGGGATACAGGGTAAATAGTGCAGCAGTTATACTACTTGCCAGGACGAAGGGTAAGTAATGCAAAATGTGTATTATTTGCCAGAACCAAGGGTAAATATTGCAAAATGTATACTATTTGCAAGGACATTGCAACATGTCTACTGTTTGCAAGGAGGGTGGGATGAAGGGTAAGTAGTGCAGAAGTTCTTCTATTTGCAAAGACAATGGACGAAGGGTAAATAGTGCAGAAATGATATTTGCCAGGACGAAGAGTAAATAGTGCAATATAAGTACTATTTATCAAAATAAAGGCTAAATAATGGACATGTTTTACTCTTTACCAGGGCACCATCAAAGGAGCTCAGAGATTGTGTTAGAGGGAAGTTTGTCACCAGTACCCATTGTCCTGTTAAATAATGTACTTTTGCAAAAATGGATAAAGGGAAAGCAGTGAACATTCTCTGTTATTTAACCGGACACCATGGAAACAGCCCAGAGGTGGTCTTAAAAGAGAGATCATCAGCAGTACCCCTAGTCCTGATAAATAGTATAGTTTCCTTTTGCACTTTTCCAGGATGACAGGTCAATAGTGCAAATTCTCAAGTATCTAGTGGCGCAATATAAAAGTAGTCAAATGAGAGTCTAAAGTGGTTTTAAAGTTTGATGGTGATTGGCAGTTTCATAGGCTAGGTGAAATGTATTTCAGAAACACACGCTGCCACCCTGTTGGTACAGACATGTCACCAGGTTTCTTTAAATTTGCAGAACAGCATCAGCACTTTCACCAGGTGTGCAAATATTCTTATGGAACATTGCATCAGAAATGTGTAATGTAATTCTATGAAACAGCCTCATCTCAATGTGCTAATGCTTCTGTGGCCACTTCAGATTATTGTCATATTGTATCATATGTTCTTAATGGAATGGCAGATGTATTTAGCATTTCAGAGGCAACATACAGTATGAGGAGCCATTGTATCCATTATTTTTCACCACAGCACCACTTAGTTTAAAATAAAGTAACTCTTACAAATAATCTTTCACAGAGATAGATAGTGCCACTTGGGGCTGTGTTTCCGCTACTTTGTGATGAGCTCAAAATCCCCAATAGAAAAAATAAATGTGCAATATTTATATTTGTTGAAATTCTGATATGTTTCTCTTCTAATGCTTTGTTAAAATAAATACACCCACATTTTCCCCCAGTTCATTATTTAGGCTTTACATAGATACTTTACCTGTGTGGTGTTTGTGATTTACAATTTTAGTTTATCAAACAAATATTGCTGAGAAAAGTAAATCAGAGTTATCTCATTATTACATTACTTTCATTCCCCTTTATTTCTTTATTTATATACAGGAGGAAGAATGCTCTTTTGATCATAAAATAACCTACAATAGATAAGAAATCAGATTTGATGGGAAACAGTGAGCATCTTACAATGGTGTATGTTTGAGGGACATTCTGACCAGGTTATGGAGGGGAGTAAATGGTACAGTCACTGGGGACAATACATAAGTGGACATACATAATGTGAGCAACATGTTCAACAATGTTATGTTGTAAACATTTGAATGCAGTGGGTATTCTGCATTCTCTCCATAAGGGTCACAAAATGTTTGAGAAAAAAATTGTCATGCTTCCCTATAATCAGACAACTGTTGGACAATTTGATTTTCCAACAATAGTTGTACAATCTAAGTCCATCAGTGTGGAATCTGTCAGAAGCTCTGCAAAGTGGTTGAACAAACTGAGCTGAATGGTTACATTCGCGAATAGGTCGGACGTGGAGAGCATGGTTGTGATGTTTTCTTCCAATGAGTCTGTGGGAGAGGTTCTTGAAGTAAAGCAGTGGGGTGTCTGTTGGCTTGGGTTGGATCCCGACTGAGAGAGGTGTGTGGTGGAGAAGCAGCTATGCACCTTCCAAAAATCTCTTGGGGAAGGGGTGGCTAAGCCCACCCCATAACCAGTAAAAACAGCAGTGGGTTATGTTTTTGCAAACCTTCCAAGTCAGGCCTCGGTAAGAGAACAGACACTTCTTTAAGTCAGGTCCCTCAGCCTGAAGAATCGTAAAAGACTACTGAAGACAGTCCTTCGGATTTCTCCCAGAATTAGGCCACAGCAGACACTCAATGCTAGCAAAGGCAAGGTTAGTGTTTGAAGTATCATTCCCGGCCAGGTAAATCATAGTAAAATGGTTACCTCACGAGGCTACCCTAGAAAATAAAGGTTTCTTAATTACCTTCTTTTCACCAATGAATGCTTACATCTCAGTAGGAGTCATGTGGAACTCCACTTATTCATATAGGATTCGAAGGGAGAGAGTTCAGACTGGTAAAACACCCAAAAACGTGCAGAAAGTCCAAATTTGCTAGACCTCCCTCACTTCCACATTCAATCAGAGGTTGATTGTGCATGGAAAAGGCAGGCAGCCCCTTTCACTTTCCCACTCCCAATCAGATGCTGATTGTGCATGGGGCAACCCTCATTCCCTTTGCCCCCATAATCAGTGGCTGTCTCAGTCTTTGATGCACACACACAGAAACACACACACACACACGCACATTCAACAAACACTCATTTACTCACTTAGATACAAATGCACACATACATAAAAACACATCTTTCTTTCCTGCTGTCGTGGTCCCAAAGGCATCCCTAGGGAAGCTCTCCAGCTCCAGCCGCACAGAAGTAACAGGAACTAGTTAGCACTCAAAAGCAGAACATCCTGAGTGAATGTGCGGGAGACTGGAACGTCTTCCAAATGCCACGCAGAGGAGCCTAATATGGCTGGGAAATAATAATTTCACCAGAAATCACCTCCCTACTGTGTTACTCCGTCCTCCTGCTGGTCTCTTGTTCCATCTTCTCTGACCTCACTAATCCACCACGTCCTGCCACACTTATGTTCCTCCTCCTGCTCCCATTGGGTCCCTTTTCTTTGCACAGGTTTGTCAAACTCCAGCAACAGTGACTCTGGTTTCATTCTGTTCAAGTTCATGTCACGGGTGCCTCTGCAGCCATTCCCCCAAGTTGTTATGTCTTTATGTAAGATATCTGCCCCATGTCCATGCTTTGGTGATCATGGGTTAGGATTACTTTGCAGGCTGAGCCCCTGCCAGTTTTCTGGGCCAGACCGACGATTGCTTTCCGGTAATGCAAGTAATGTGGCCCCAGTACGTCTCTCTCTCTCCAATGCAGTGGCTCCATCTGGGAGACTCTGCTTGCTTGTGGGCTGCTGCCACCCTTCTGGTGCTCGGTTTTACTCCGTCCTGTCACGGTTGAGTTGAGTTGTTTGTCAAGTGCATAACTTTGCTTACAGAAGAACAGGGCAGACTACAATGCTTCTGGGCACAGTTTGTATATATCTAAGTAGCCCATATGCATGGATTCTTAAAGGTTACTGAAAAAGGTGGGATTTCAGGCTTTTTTTTTAATGGCAGGTAAAAATGTGTCTGTCTGAGTTTGGTGGGCAGTGAGATCCATTGCCGAGAGCCCAGAACTGCAAAGCTTAGGTACCCTCTGTGTAGGAAGTGGCAGGCAGGAACTGCTAGATGATATTAATCAGAGAATCGCAAAGTGCGAGATGGACAGTAAGAAACTATTTTAGCCATAAGATAAGCAGGGGCGTGTGCATTAAGGCACTTGAAAACAAGACAAAGAATCTTGAAAGTGACCAATGTTAACCAATGCAAATTCCTCAGATATGGAGAAACTGATGAAAACGTTTAGGACCTGAAAAGGGAGCTTCAGAGAAGCATTTTGTGCTTTTTTCAGCCGTGTGAGTTCATTTACTGAGAACCCGGCCAAAATGGAGTTGCAATGTCCAACTTAGAATTATTCAAAGAACCCACCACTACGGGTCGGTCTGGTTCAGGGATGAAAGGAAGAATAGGTCATAGTAGAGTAAGGCGAAAATAGATGGCCTTGATGGTTTCTCCTACATGATGGTCGAAGACAAGATTTAATTGCTACACACACCCAAGGTTCCTTACCTGGCTGGAAAAGATGTCAGGAGATCAAACAGAAAAGTACAATGAGGCAGCTTGGATTGGGTTCTGAGGATGTGTAGAGGAGGTCGCAGATATGGCCTGCACTCCAGCCACCCATTTTGAAATACCAAGGACATACTCACCGAGATATGTGACGTATGAGGAGCAAGTAAACCAACAGAGAGCAGCACTAGGGCTCTACCTGGTGCCCATCAGGAGAGCCATACCTGTTGAAGTGCCAATAACCAGACAACCATGGGCAGCACGGTACCCATTGAGACAACCGTACCAGCAGCTGACACGAAATAAAGACTACTTACAAACTGTCCCCGAAGAAACCCAAAGGGCCTTCATTGAAGGCAAATGGTGATGACACAAGGGCCCGGACAGACGTAAAGATGAACGAAACGACAATCAAAAGATGACACGCAAGGACGAAATGTATAGAATAATGATGTAATAGACTTGTAAGAAGAAACAATGTTGAAATATAAAGAAACATAACCATAAAGCAGGATGAAAATATTCAACTAGCTAACGCCTGTAAATAGGCTTGGAACGCAAGAAGCTAAGAAAACAGTACGGCTTGATATGCTCAGTAGAAGAATAGAGCGGCAAGTGCCAACTATATATATCTACGTCAATGAAGCACATTATACAACTGCGATTCCATTTTACAAAAAGCAGAAATTAAGCCCAGGATAGTAGGGGTCAAACAGGCCAAGATTCATACTCCAGCTAAGCTAGAAGAAACAGCGGAATCGAAACTAAGCAAGAAACAGCTCATGCCTGGGAATTCGAGGTCAACCCCAGGAAGGGAGGAGAGCGGCAACTTCGAAGAAACGAAACTTAGGAGCATAGCAGCCTGCCCCGTGAAGGTCGAGATAAAGAGGCCCAGGCAGGTGGCGAGGCCAAAGAGAGAATCAAATACGCAAATAGAAGGAAAATGAAGCAGATCACGGTGTACTAACACGTGACCAGCCAAGCGTGAAGAGGTATCAACGTCTGATGTCAGCCAAACCAGAGGATGCCATACCTTTTCATGATAAGAAGCTACAGTTTCGAGGCCAGCCTCAGCCAACTAATTGACACATAGCCCTAAAGTACTGATTGATGGAAGGGAGGCAGGGTGAATCATGGGGCACACTGCATCTGGGTGAACATTCTGCATGCTGCTAATTAAAGTGGAGATTTATGCCTGGGGGTGTAACTGACCCAATCACAATGGACCAAATAATCTAGGGTCCTATAGTTAGTAGAACCAATGAGATGTCGTACTTGTAGTGACGTCGAGCACCAGTGATGTAGAGGGATGGGCGTAGACGCCCACCCGATAAGAGTTATCCAATCCTCACACTCTGTTACCATATACAGATATAGCACCTATACTTAAGTTTTCTTTTTAACCAAAAGAATTGCATGACAAACTGTTGAGTGTTACACATCAATGATGATGAGAATTTACTATAGCTATTGCTGTCTGAATGAAGAAGTTGGAAGTTGAAGTGAGACGGGCAGCCGCATCACTGCTGATTTCCTATTGCTTCCCCGTTTTTGTACTTGTCATTAAACGGACTTCCCTTTGCCAAACCATTGAGTTGTCCTTATTGATTGGTGTTGGAGTAAGAGAATCCCGCACCCCATCCACCTCAAGGTGCAGCTATCTCGTCTTAAAGTACTCGAGGGTGAGCTCTGATCCCATGGGCCCCTCAGAGGTCGCTCCGCCCTCCTGTACACTTGGTAGCGGAGAGGATGGTTTTGACCATCAATTATTGATTATTGATTAAAATATGACACCTATTGACCGTCGACACGAAGTAACTCTAGGTCTTCGGCAATATCACGAGTCCTTCGCCATTTGGCCGAGCAGACTGTGAAGCTTCCCGTGGACGATGATAGTTTAAATATATCCAAAACTGCAGTGGGTCTGACGGGACCTGTTTTAAAAACATAAACCCTTCCATTCCTATGGGCAGCGGAACAGGCAAAAGACTAAAGAAGGCGGTAACGGAGGCAGTGATCCCGAGGATCCAGAGAGGAACCATGCGAGCGGTGAGTGAAACAAAAAATTGAATGCTTTGGCAAATGTCATGGGCAATAGAACAAGTAAGGGAAAAGGAACAGAGGGAGGTGGAGAAAACAAAATAAAAGTAGAGAAGACTGTATATATATAAGGGGATAATGACTTGAGAATAATGGAATAAAAAGAGAGAATACTAGGGTAGACACCCGAGAAAAAAGAGAATACCGGGGTAGACACCAGAGAAGAGAGAGGATACCAGGCCGGAGACCTGAGATAAAGAGAGAGGGTACGCCTTATTTCCTGCGCTTTAATATAGCGTTCTGAAGAAATGTGAACTCAGAGCCCACATAATAGGGGACGACTAGACTACTACCACGTTTAAAGATGTCGTAAAAGGGGTTCGTTTAAACTCCATGTCGGGGTACAAATTAGAGGCAGAGATATTTGTGTCCAGCTGGCGTCTGTCTAGTCTGTCAAATTTCTATTGTACGTGTCATGTCGTATGTCACATGTAAGGAAATTTGTCTCCTTGTTGTTTGAAATCAAGTAGAGTTTTTACGTGATTCTATAGTTAAGAGGGAATCGCACATGGATTGATGTTCTTGAGGAAATTGGTGATACAAAAGTTTTGGCGGGTAAAGATTGGATTGGAGCTTGCAGTATTTGGTGCTCGCTCATATTGTTGGGAGTGTTGAATTTGCATGAAAGGATTGTTAGAAACCGATTTAAACATAGAAGACATTACTCCATTAGCACACCTATGTAAACAACTGCCGAAACATTCACCCAAGCTTAAGAAATATAGCACTGAGTGGGTTAAGGGTACTGCCCACAAGATGTTTAAGCCGTGCCCACAAAATGGGTCTTTATCTAAAGCCGTTTTACAGCATAGGATGACTTACTTGCATGCCACATATACAGGAAAAAAAACTAGAGAAAAACCTTGCTGTTCTAGAACTTTAGAAAATGTTCGAACAGTCGCAGGAACAAGAGCCACCTGCTGACTGGATATTAAACGTATGCAGGGAGGGGGGTGAGACACATACGGCGCCACCTGCCCCGCCTGAAACAAAAACTGAGGGATGTAAGCCTGAGGGACTCTAGCCATTAGGAGAGTTTAAGGCAGCCACGGGGTATAGCAACCCTGCATATGAGTCACCTACGTACAGTAGTGACGAAAATAAAGGGAAGGATCAGGATAAGAATCTTACATTCACAGTCCCGAGGGACAAAGAGGGACGCGATGATGAGAGGAAGGACCAGGCACATCCAAGTGCCTCTCTTGATAAACAGAGAGAGGGAAAGAAATGGAAAGGAGGTGAAAGCAGAACTGATGAGATAGATAGCAGTCGCTGAAGACGAATGAATGGGAGGCCAGATATTGTTGAAACTCAATGGAAAAGGAAGTGATGATGTGAGAACTAAAGAGAAGTCAGATGAGGCACAGAGAAGGGACAAGGGAGAAGGAGAAGGAAAAGGAGTTAAGGGACAAAAGGATAAGAAGGAAAGATAGGCTAAGGGAAAAACAACTATATCGCGAGGAGCAAGAAAAGCAGCTCGATCGCAAACAGAAAGCAGCCCATGACCAGTACAGACAGAGACAGCTAAGGTTGGAAGAAGAGCAAAGGGTAAGTGAAAAATGGATAAAGAGACGAAAAGATGAGGAAGTTCGAAGGGCAGATGAACGTAGAAATGAAAGGAGGAGGGAAGAAGATAAGGTCAGAGAAGAGGCGAGAAAGCGCAAAGAATTTGTTGATGATATTGAACGTAAGCATAGACAGAGGGCACGCAATCTCGAATATCTGGAGCGGGAAGTTAAAAAACCCGATCCTGTTGTAGAATGGGAGGACATTGAATAATTCCTTCCTGCATTCAACTCATTACCAGGCACGATTGGGGCAAATATTGAAGATGACTTCGACACCAGAAGCATCGGGGAAACGATCGATAAAATGTATGATGAAATGGAGCTAGAACAAATGTCCCAAAGGGAAAGGGAAGACGAACGCTTGGAGAGCACTCAGCTGTATGACACTGAGGATGTCACCCGAAGTAGTGGGAGCAGGAGACTGTCCCTGGACAGACTAGAAATCAGTAAAAACGCTGATGACACTAAGAGTTGCGTGAATTGGGAACTATCAGCGTCCAACTCCGGAGAGGAAATGGAGTGCGAGACAAATAAAGATGGGAGACGGCGCAAAAAGCGGCTCCCAAGGGACAAAGGGGTACGATGGTCAGATGCTAGCGAGTCCGCACCAAGGATTTCAGAGTCTGCCACGCAGTCTGACCAGCATGAAGGAACACCCCATGGTCAGAGGGGTGTGTCAGCACCCACCTATGTAGACAGGTTGAGGATGTTGCCAGGCAGACGGCGATGTGAGAATGTTACCCCAGCGATAGACAGGAGAGCTATGGGGGAAGAGAAAGAAGGCTTCACATTCCAATTTCCGCTATTAGAAAAGGGGGGAGCAAGACCGCAATATATTCCATGGCCACACATGGATCTAGAGAACCTAAAAAACAAGCTTCCAATGCTGACATCGGGAGCCGGGAAGTGGATACACGAATTAGAAAAAATGACAGGGGATGTCACGTTAGCTATAGGGGACATTAAAGGTCTCCTGATCGCCATACTTGGTGAAAGAGCAGACGATGTGTGGACACGGGCAGGGTACCCTGGTGTAACCATAATTAACACTGCACACGGCGGAGCGCCATTTAATAATTGCAGAGCAGCAGTATGGAAAGCGCTAAGAGTGCTGTACCCGGACACTTCCGATATGGGAGCTATAATGACTCGAAAAATGAAGGAGTCAGAAGATCCATTGATTTATATCCAGAATTTCCAAGATGCGTGGGTGCTCAAAATGCATGCATCTTGGACGAAATCTATACCAGTGTTTTACCACATATTGTGTCAAGGGTTGCCAGAACCAGTGCAGAAACAGCTCAAGAAATTGGTAGGGGAAAAAGGATAAACCCAGGGCAGAAATACAGTTAACTATCGCACATTACTGTCGATTGTTGCAAGAAAAGAATCAGAAAAAGGAGGCAACACGCCAGTATGTTGGCTGTGCGGAATGACAGGGCATTTAGCGCGCACGTGCAGAAGTCAAGGCACATGGAAAAATGGCCAAGGAATGGGAGCAGGCACAGCGAATCCACCTGCAATCTCACAACAGGGCGGTTCACAGAATCAGACAGTGCAGCAGCAAGCGCCAGGCGTGCAGCAGGGTCCGCAACAAGGGGTTCAACCCCCGAACATGGGGAATTTACCACAAGGGCAATTTCAACAGGCACCACCGCAAATGTCTCAGGGCACAAACTCCGGAAGGGGAGGCAACCCCGGGAATGGAGTACAGTGTACAGTGTACAGTGGACCGAACTTATATATGAACTAGGACAGCTCACTGGGAACCCTGATGTGCTCTATCCTATCAGTGACACCAGACCCTAATAGGGAACCAAGGGTGAATGTCGTCATAGGGGGTAAAGAATATTCCTTCTTAGTTGACATGGGTGCAACACTCTTGTGCATTTGAGAAGGCAAGTTTTCCTTGTCCAGTGAGGCCATAGCTACTCGGAGTTTTAAGGGAGCTCACAGTCGAGTTCCCTTTACAAACGCACTCCCAGTCTCCGTAGGAGAGTGTGAAATTAATGTACCTTTATTATGTTCACATCAGACCCCAGTAAACATTTTGGGTCGAGACTTAATGACAAAATTGAACATGACGATCTCGAACACAGAGGAGGGCATAGTATGCTCCACTCCAGGAATGCATTATACAAATGTGTGCGAAATAATCAGGGCATACTCAGGACACATGAGAGCTATACCATTAGAGCCAGATGTTTTCGCATATGGCATGCGTGTGCTTATGGTGGGATTACCAACCCTCGCAGATAGAACTATGAGAACCCCTGATGAGTTTCTATTCAGACCAAGAATACCTATGCATGAAGAGGAGGGACAAGTTTTTCCCTTAATTATACATGCTGCAGCCGTGCTAGGGAAAGTAGCATTGGTCGAAGGCTACTATGATGAAGGCAGACAATGGTGTGCGATTGTCGCCATTGAAGAAGGGTATCGAGTGACTGACGTCACCGATGACGATCTGTTTGAAGAACAACCAGACTCAGAAGAGACAAGGGTGCAAGTGAGTCTCATATTTTGGGTAAAAATGATCAAAATAGAAGTGCCTCAGAGAATGATGTTGGCGCTGATAAGTCCGGAATACTTTGACGACGACATGGCCCAGGTGCCTGTCTCAGTATGGACTACAGGACCCTATGACGTAGGCCTCCTGAAGGGGTTGGGAGAAGTGAAAATGAAACTGAAACCAGGAGAAATTTTACCGAGAGCCCGACAATATCTCATGTCCAGAGAGGCGGATGAAGGAATCGCAAAGACAATTTCTTAGTGACGTCAGAGACACCATGTAATACGGTGATTTATCCTGTCAAGAAATCTAAGGGAGGGTCTTGGCGTTTAATCCAAGATTGAAGAGCATTAAATGATATTGTTGAAGCCGAGTTCCCTCTAGTCCCTAATCCATCTGCAATCCTATGTAACATACTGATCAAGGTAAAATATTTCACGTGATTGACTTGAAAAATGTCTTTTTCTCAATCCCGTTGCACCGTGATTCTTAAGATCTGACGTCATTTACATTCAGACAAATGCGTCTGAAAAGCACAAGGTTGCCACAGGGGTACTGTGAGTCCCCGTCCATTTTCAACAGAGTCCTAAAGATGAACCTAAGCAATATTGCACTAGGAAGTGTCGTATAGCAGTACGTGGATGACATCTTGATCTGCAGCACCACAGATGAACAATGCAGGCGCGATTCTGTTCAGCTACTGACTATACTGGCTGAGAAAGCATATAAGGTTGACAAGTAAAAAGCTACAATACTGTCAACAGGAGGTGCTGTACATAGGCCAGCTAATTTCACATGAAAGTAAAAAGGTGACCCCAGAAAGGGCAGAAGCCATCATGCACACGGCTAAGCCACTCACGATAAAACAAATGCAGAGCTTTATAGGCCTTTGCAACTCTGTTAGAGCATGGGTATTCGATTACAGTTCGTATACCAAGCCCTTGTTCCCGGCCCTGAAGAAGGCCCAGGTGACCAAGGAAAAGATTGAATGGACCGAGGCAATGGAAAAGGGGTTTGCAGAACTCAAGAGAGCGATTTACACGGCTCCAGTCCTCGGGATCCCTAATTATGCAGAGGAATTCTTCCTGTTCTCACACAAATATGGCAGCGTTATGACGGCAGTGCTCGCTCAAAGAACCTCGTTGGGGTACAAACCCTTGGCATATTACAGTGGGAACCTGGACCCAGTAATGAGAGGCCACTTCCCATCCGAACAAAGCTTAGCTGCCACAGCGTTCGTCATAGAGAAAGGGACAACCATTGTGATGGGATGTTCTATGACGTTATATGTCGAGCACTCATTATTCGCCATTTTAGAGAAACCAAAGGGTACATTTGTCACAAGTCTCTCCCCTTCTCACCTGTTTTTGTTGTTTGTTTGAGACCTTCTTTGGTGACTTCTTTCGCACGGACCGGGATTTGTATAAACCCGTGTGCTGGTCTTCGGACTCCAGCGTGAGGATAACAATCCAACTCCAGGATACGTTCAGATGTCCAGGACGGAGACCAGGAATGAACAATGTCCGGGCTCGTAGACACGGAACACCATGACCCAAGCACGGGCGAAAATCCAGGAATTTAAAGGTAAGTCTTGAGGGAAAGAAGGAAGGAAGGGGGATTCAGGGAACCAGAAACAGGAATCATAAAGCCCCGAGCGAACTCCGGCAACACATGATCAACTACAACAAGCGGTAGTGTTGAGATGCGCAGAGCCGCGGGGCATGTCTGTTTAGTAGAACGTAGAGCGTGGTGCGCAAAGACTGGCAAGCAGCGTTCCGTGTCAAGCGGCCATGTTGGAAGGATTACTGCATTCAATCCCCTATGGGTCAGGGACCACGAAGTCCAGAAGGGACGTAGGCGATGGTTCATGACAATGATAACATCTCAAGGAGCTTCTGCCTATGAAGTGATTATATCTAATCCATCAATCAAAATAGTTCGATGTAAAACAGTGAACCCAGCTACATTCATAGCTGAGCCAGTCACTGAAGGAGAGCCGATACGTGACTGTGCAAACTATGAAGAATTCTATGATGAAATCCCCAGGGTAAAAAAAAATGCCCTGGCGGGAGGAGAGATCATTTTTATTGACGGATCTTCGAGAATCGACCAAGAAGACGGACAAAGATATACAGGCGTTGATGTAATGAAACACATAGCAAACAGAGAATTTCGAGTTCTCGTCAGTGCACGGATACCATCTCATTATTCAGCACAGGCTGCAAAATTATTGGCGTTGATACTCGCCATTGAGAATCACGCAGACAAGGTAGTTACAGTGTACAGTGACTCCGCCTATGTGACATCCATGGTGCACGCAAGAATAGCATGCTGCAAAAGGAGGGGCTACCTCCGAGCAGACGGCATGCCATTGCAGCATGCAGCCTTATTGGACAGGCTGATTAAGGCACTACAGCTCCCAGTGGGCATAGCGGTCGTGAAATGCGCCACCCACACTAAAGGGACAGATTTCGTGTCACGCGGAAACCATGCAGCAGACACGGAAGCCAAGCGTGTGGCCTCCAAAAGTGAGACGATCATGGAAGTGGAAGTGGCATGTACCCATGAGAGAATGGTGGTGGCACGAACCACACCCGAAGCCTATAGTAATCTGGGGCAGACACAACTAATGGAACTTCAAGGGGAGGCACCACAGGACGAGACGAACCTATGGAAACGTCGAGGGTGTTCTTTAAACCCCCTGACGGATTGTGGAGGCAGATCAGCACCGGTAAACTGGTAATGCCTCTAGCGCTACTAAAAATAGCATTGGAGCAATTGCATTATCCATTACACATGTCGAAAGAAAATATAGCAGCAACGCTCGCGGAAGACTGGTTTATACCGAATTTAGCAGAGTATGTTGCATTCTTTAACGTGAACTGCATAATCTGGCAGCAATTCACCCCTGGGCACACATTAAAAGTAGTGAGAGGAGTCATCTCCCGGCCAAATGGGCCTTTTCAGCACTTACATATCGACTATGTCGACATGATCCAAGTGTGTAACGGGTACAGATACTTAATTGTAGTGGTGTGTCCATTCTCTAGATGAATAGAAGCAGGCCCATGTACACACCCAGAATCTACCTGTGTGGCCAAATTCCTGGTGAGGGAAGTGTTCACTAGATGGGGGGCGTGTGAAGTGATGAGATCAGACAATGGGGCTCATTTTGTAAATACAGTCTTTGAGCAGATTAGCTTGTTGCTTGGTATAAAGCACAAGTTCTCATTGGCGTATCATCCGGATGGTAACGGTATTTGTGAGAGGCTCATCGGCTTGTTAAAGGAAAGGATAGCCAAGTCGAAGCTTACTCTGAACAGGGGGATGGTTGCACTGCCTTCCACTGGCATTGTATGCTCTTGAGAACCAACCAGGCTCTGACCATCATTTTACACCACACGAGATAGTCACAGGAAGGAGAATGAATACTCCCCTAACCCCTCGAGATAGAGCTAGATGTGATGGCCAGTCAACCCAAGGGGTCCTGGGAACCGAAATGAACAAATATTTGAACAGCATGACATCCAACCTTACTGTAATTTCAGACCAACTGCAGCGATGACGAAAAAGGGTGCAGCACAGCACAAAAAAACAGCAGGAGACACTGAAAAAGATGCAGTTCAAGGTCTATGTATTCCACTCATTTTCCCGGGAAATGCTGTACTCGTAAAGAGCCATACGAGGAAAAAGTGGGACGAACCGAGATTCAATGGTCCTTTCATCGTGGAGGATTACACTCCTTCAGCTGTGAAACTGCAGGGCAGGAGAGCATGGATTTTTCTCAATGACATTAAGCCCTACTTCGGAGAAAGCCCTCTAGCTGCACCCCAACGCGAAGAAACCACAGACAACGGGAAAGAACCACAGGCTGTGCAGACGAGATCCATGACGAGGAAGAAGGACGCATGAGCAGCAAAACCAAGACAGAAAGAACCCTTGTGCAAGTTGTGGCTTAAACTGGACATTTCCTCTAAGCAAAAGGGGATAAGGACATAAACAGACACTCTGTGCATCCTAATTGCAGGGTGAAGAAAAATATTGCGCATTTAAGCCACAACACGTTTGTTGAAACGAACTTGTAAATCAAACCACACTTAAGCGTTGTTGAGAAACAAGACTCTAATAGACTGTGATCAAGGACTTTTACCTTAAGAGCAAAACACAGTATCCTGAATCATCAAATATCAAGACTTTGTTTGGCAGCACTTATGGTGTCCCCCAGTAGAGACATCACAAGGGACGTACTCACCTATTTCCAGTTAGTATTGGAATCATATCCATCACTAGTAGGAAGGGTCCCGAGTGTCTAAGACTTTATCCAAGATCCTGCCAACAAGAAGATAATCTGGCCGCTACTTACCGTCATCGCGGAAGCCATCAGTGTACTGCCTGAGTACAGAGAAAAGGACACAAATGCTTCCAACGCAGGCGATTATAGATGAACTCATCAATACGCTTTTCTTTCGTATCATAGAGGAGTGCCCAGCCATTGTCGGGAGAACCACAGATACTCTCACATTTATTCGAGATCCAGCAAACTCTGAACATTTGAGCCAGCTGTGGACTAAACTCAGTTACTTAGTCATAATCCACACATCAGGAAAGTGCAAGGACTGTTCACGTCAAGGGAAGGGCCTGTGATCCAGAACCCAGCAAGGCAGGACAAATGTCCCTGTCACCCGAGGACAGCCAACTGGCACACAATGTCCTCTTTCACCTAGTCACTGACTTTCCAGAAATGGTGGGTGTACCTATCGGGGTTGACGTCCTCACATTCATCAGAGACCCAGCTAACGTTGCACAGATGGGAACACTCCTCCATGGCATCATGCTGCAAGTGGAGCTGTCCAACTTTCAAAGAGATTATATGAGGAGATTCCAGTGAAACCTTCCGCCAAGGGACAGATCGAGGAAGCCGAGGCAAGCACTTCATCTTTCCGCCGAGGGACAGATCGAGGGAGCAGAGACAAGAACTTCGCCCTTATTTGTTTTGATTGCCATTTTTCCATATCTTCACATTTAACAGTGTCCAGCATATCCTCAGGACTGAAGCAGATTCGGGGGGTGGACTGGAAACTTATGTACTTCGAGCATGCACAGTAAAGATGACTCACCAAAGCATTAGTCTAATCTATTTTTCCATAGTATAGCAAGAGAACTGTATCCTGTATCCAGAGACAATCGTCACCCGCAAGAGGGGGGACACTTGTGAAGCACCAGGCACTTTATGACACAAACTGGTGGAGAACAATATCGAATTGGGGGGAAACAAGAACATTGACACTAAGTAGATGATTGAGATGGGGGCCCAGAACAGTGACCTGGTCCTCCCACAAGCAGAGGGGCACCCTTGCTTCTCTGGAAGGAAATGCTACCGTTTAACCTACCGCACTATCATGTATTTATGCATTGTGTTTATCATCATTTTGCTATCTTTAAAGATCAGAACTGCATTTTTTATTGGTACACGAAGCGTTCCAATTTCAGTACACCCACCTGATGGGTAACCATGAGTCCCACAAGAGCACCCAGACCTTATATAGTCATGCCAGTCCCGAGGAAATCTAATGGTAAAGCAAATGAACTGAAAATGAATGTAATTACCAGTGATACGTACACTACGTGGTAACGAATGAAGAAAAAGGCTGGAGACAGGGTCAGCACAGAATGGATGGAAACATAGCACTGACAACTACACGCACCCACACACTAAATGCACACGAACCAGGGCAGGTGTCAATGGCCACAGAACCTCAAGCAAAGGCAACAGAGAGCACAAGACTGCCTACCGAACAACCCGCCCCAGTAAATAATGAAAGAAACCGAAAAGAATCAAGTGAGTGGCCAACTGAAGCAGACACAGCAAAGGCCCTCAAGAAGACAGAAGCGGCTACGGGAGAATTCACTGCAAGGACACAAATGTTGATAGATCATTTATTCCTGTTCATAACTAGAGCGAAGAAACGGCAGGAGGAACTGAAAAATAAACCCGCAGAGACTGTATTGACAAGCACACAAGTTCCAACACCAGGAACAAGTACCAGGCCCACGATCCAGCCATACACTGGGCCGATGACAGGCGGGTGGTTGATAAAGGCACTTATAGAGGGCAGGAAAAGAATGCAAGAGGAGAAGGAGAGAATTGCAAAACCTCCACCTACCACATCGATGCAGATAAAGAAACCTGATCCAACGACCAGCATGCCCGAGAGACCCCCAGCAAGGAAAAGTCACACAGACACGTTTAGAGATGTAGTTATAGCTAACTACAGAAGACACTAAGAATCAGGAGAATCCCACATGAAGTTAACAATGAACTGAACGACTACCTGGACAGCACAGCACATCTAGGAAACAACATTTGGTACCAGCACATGAAAGAAGTTGGAAGAAGTGAGTCAGAAGGAGAATGTTTTGTTTGTGCACTCCTACCGTACAGCATGGGGAAATCCAGGATATTCGTGGCAGTAGAAATTGATGTCCCGACAGCACACTGTCTTTCACACGTAGCAATGTGCAACACCAGAGGACAGTTTATGGGGAGGGATGCCTCATTGATATGGGCAACTAAAACGAACTACCCCGATGAAGATGGCTACGTCCAGGACATTAAGACGAGAAATAGAGCTCATACTAGGAATCACGTGATCAGGTATGAAAAACCTGAAGTTAAAGGAACAGAAATAAGATGGGAAATGAACCCAAGATTGAACATCAAGGGAAAGACTCCAGTAGAAGCTCAAATTTGAAAAAACAGAGGACAAATGCAGATTTGGGGGACAGTGGTTTCACCAAACGGATGGGAAGAAGGAGTGGTGATCTGCCGAGCTTGGATGGTCCTTGGAGCCTGCAAGGAAGCAATAGAAAACTCCCCAAAATTGTGCAAACCTTTATGGCCAAAACTCACAAAATTGCTAACATGGGTCGAAGACAGAGGAGGACCCTTGCAGATAGTGCCGCTGGAAAGCCCAAAATTATGTTTCAGGAACAATGGCACGAGGAAGATGGGAGAGAATCAGAACTGGGACGAATCTTTGAAGCACCAGGAATGTCTCACGGAACCGCAGTAATTATGGATCCTTACTGGGCGTGTGGATCCAAAGCATACATAAAACTGCTAAAAAACTACAGAGGCATATGCACAATAGTGAATATCCATGTTGCTGCACTAGTGATCCCGAAAAGTGACCTAAATATTGACAGTTTCCTGAAAGCAGATGCCCACCTGAGGAAAAGGAGATCTGTAGAGCTGGTATCCCAAATGAAGAGAGAAAATTACTTTTCTGCCAAATCAGAAGAAGCATTCCACGCAATCCCGTATGAGCACAGGCTTTTCAGCATCACCTCATCAGTGTTCACAACGATCTTAATGCCAATAATCCAAGTTGGAGTGAATACAAAATGTTTGCAGATAACCAGATGGGAATTATTACAGACCATCAACCCCACCATAAAAGGATTCAATGCGATTAAAGAAGAACTAAGAGCAATCCGATTGATGACTCTACAGAACAGATGTGTACTTGACATGATCACAGCGATGGATGGAGGTGTTTGCGCAAAAATCGCAGAATCATGTTGCACATTTATACCATCACATGATGAAGAAAATGGAACTTTAACAGAAGCCATAAGTATGCTGACAAACCTACAGAACCATATGATCGATGAAACTGACGAAGTTGATGATGACAGCTGGTTTGGAACACTATTCTCATGGGTCCCATAATGGATGGCAGACATATTCAAGTTCCTGGGAGCCCTGCTACTGATGATACTATTAGGATTTTGTGTTATCAGGATAATCATCTCACAGTGCCAGAAAACTGCGAAGAAAGCCATAGGGATGAAGATCATGATCGATGTCAAACCAGGTTGGAAGCCCAGAGACCTGACTGATGAAGAAATAAGAGACTTTGTGAAGGCCAGCGAATATGCGCCAGAAGGAACAAAGTTTGTGTATCTCAGAAAACGAAGACAGTATGAAGGAAAATTGATCTATTGCAGCCCGAATGGACAATGCAGCTAATGACCTGGAACAAAGGCGAACATGTAAAAACAGCAGGAAGTTTGAAAGGAGTGATAAAAATTTGGACCCCAAAGAGACACTCCTTCACACCATCATGTACAAACCCAGAAGATGAAGAAATGGATGCAGAAGAACCAAGCAAGATGAATCCAAAGGAGGATGCAGAAGTGGTCGATGAACCGACCAGAGGGGGGAGTGTAGAGGAGGTCCCAGATATGGCCTGCACTCCAGCCACCCATTTTGAAATACCAGGGACATACTCACCGAGATATGTGACGTATGAGGAGCAAATAAACCAACAGAGAGCAGCACTAGGGCTCTGCCCAGTGCCCATCAGGAGAGCCATACCAGTTGAAGTGCCAATAACCAGACATCTATGGCCAGCATTGTACCCATTGAGACAACCGTACCAGCAGCTGACACGAAATGAAGACTACTTACAAACTTTCCCAGAAGAAACCCATAAGGCCTTCATTGAAGGCTAATGGTGATGACACAAGGGCCTGGACAGACGTACAAATGAACGAAACGACAATCAAAAGATGACAAGCAAGGACGAAATGTATAGAATAATGATGTAATGGACTTGGAAGAAGAAATGATGTTGAAATATAAAGAAACGTATCCATAAACCAGGATGAAAATATGCAACTAGCTAACACCTGTAAATAGGCTTGGAACGCAAGAAGCTAAGAAAACTGTATGGCTTGCTATGCTTAGTAGAAGAATAGAGCGGCAAGGACCAACTATATATATCTATCTCAATGAAGCACATTATACAAGTGCGGCTCCATTTTACAAAAAGCAGAAATTAAGCTCAGGATAGTAGGGGTTAAACAGGCCAAGATACATACTCCAGCTAAGCTAGAAGAAACAGCGGAATCGAAACTTAGCAAGAAGCAGCTCATGCCAGGGAATTTGCGTTCAACCCCAGGAAGGGAGGAGAGCGGCAACTTCGAAGAAACGAAACTTAAGAGCATAGCAGCCTGTCCCGTGAAGGTTGAGATAAAGTGGCCCAGGCAGGTGGCGAGGCCAAAGAGAGAATCAAAAACGCAAATAGAGGGGAAATTAAGCAGATTCATGGTGTACTAACACGTGACCAGCCAAGCGCGAAGAGGTACCAAAGTCTCATGTCACCCAAACCAGAGGATGCCATAACTTTTCCTGATAAGAAGCTACAGTTTCGAGGCCAACCTCAGCCAACTAATTGATACATAGCCCTAAAGTACTGATTGATGGAAGGGAGGCAGGGTGAATCGTGGGGCACACTGCATCTGGGTGAACATTCTGCATGCTGCTAATTAAAGTGGAGATTTATGCCTGGGGGTGTAACTGACCCAATCACAATGGACCAAATAATCTAGGGTCCTATAGTTAGTAGAACCAATGAGACGTCATACTTGTAGTGACATCGAGCACGAGTGATGTAGAGTTATCCAATCCTCACACTCTGTTACCATATACAGATATAGCACCTATACGTAAGTTTTATTTTTAACCAATAGAATTGCATGACAAACTGTTGAGTGTTACACATCAATGATGATGAGAATTTACTATAACTATTGCTGTCTGAATGAAGAAGTTGGAAGTTGAAGCGAGACGGGCGACCGCATCACTGCTGATTTCCTATTCCTTCCCCGTTTTTGTACTTGTCATTAAACGCGGACTTCCCTTTGCCAAACCATTGAGTTGTCCTTATTGATTGGTGTTGGAGTAAGAGAATCCCGCACCCCATCCACCTCAAGGTGCAGCTATCTCGTCTTAAAGTACTCAAGGGTGAGCTCTGATCCTAATGGGCCCGTCAGAGGTCGCTCCACCCTCCTGTACAGATGTTTTAGAGCACAGTCTGTAATGGACTGGAGTGAGTCAGAAGAAATGGTTACACACACGTAAATCTGTGCATCCTCCGAATAAGAGAGGTAGTTTAACTTACATTTTGAGAAAATCCCCATGAGCGGTTGGATAAATATATTAAACAGAGTAGGGGACAAAGCTGAGTCCCTCATAGCCCCACAAGTGACCGGTATGGAACTAGAGTAGTATGGTCCAATTACAACCTGCAGAGTCCTAATGGATGAAAATGATTTGAACCATTTTAAGGACATATGAGAAATGTGGGTGACACTGGAGAGTCTGGATAGCACTGTGTTGAATTCTGCCAATATTTTGTGCAGCACCAACATAGTAAGGGCACCTTCCTCAGCAGATTTCAGGATATCATCACAGACCATCAACAACGTTGTTTCTGTTCATGGCAGGGTCTGAATCTAGACTGGAAAGAATTTAGAAGATGGTTATTTTCAATAAAATGATGCAGCTGAAGGGTAACTATCTTTTCAAGTATCTTTGCGGCCAAGAAAGGCCAGCTGTGGGACAGAAGTTTGTAACACATGATGGTTCAACGATATTTTTTAGTAGAGGTGTTAGGATAGATTCTTCCAACCTCCTGGCAAACAATCCCCTGAGTGATGGACATGTTAACAAAGCAAGAAATACATCAATTGAGAGTGCTAGCCTGGCGATGCGCAAGGCAGGCTGGGAGAGCGTCATAGTTAAAGTTGGTATGTTTCAGTGAGATGAGTATTGAAAGATTAACCCCGGCAGATACTGGCGAGAAGTGAAAGCTCTCCTTGGGCTGAGTACCCAATATGTCCCGGGAGGATAGCTCAGTGGCACGCGCTTGCCTTGGAAACAAGACAACAGGAAACAACACAGGTTCAATCCCCTGGTCCGCGCTTAGAAACCTCTGGGTATTAAGCGTGTTATAAGTACGCAACTAAGTCATATTCCTGTAACAGCGCCTTGATGCCCCTGGGCTGTGTGAGCGCTTTAAAAAATGCAAATAAATATGGTTTGGCCAGAAAGGAGGCTTTAATGGCCTGCTAGTAAGTTAGCAATATTGTCTCTAATCGAGCTAACTTTATTCTGGCAGAATTTGTTGAACTCATTGTCCAGTTGTAGGGTGGGTGACAACTTAGAGGATGCGCATTGAGGATTGTCAATGAGAGCATACTGGCATTGTCACACTCTTCAAATCCTCATTTTGATCCCAAAAGTGTAGGGTTTTGTATGAATAGGACAAGACAGCCTCCTGTGAGATGCTTAAGGCAATGTTGCACATCACAATCAAAAAGAATTTAAACAGTATCTTTATTTCAATTACAAATTGGTTTTGGTTTGATAAATGCGTAACAGGTTCTTGGGGAAACTTTACAACTAAGGAGCGACTTGGAATCATACCTTATCATTACGGGATACACTAAATCTCAGCGCTCCCGCTGGTCCTCTTGTGTTAAAACGTAAATGTCCAAACCTATTTTAATAAGTCCTGGCTCTTCCAGGGACACCATATTTCTAATAAAGAAAGCCCCAGAGGGTTGAATAGAAAATAGATAGTATCAACCCTAAATTTTGTAAGTCAGTAGCCTTCTGGTTTCTCTAAGCTAGTAACCTAAAGTCCAATGCTTTGGCACAAACAAAATAGTTAATAAAACTCTTTAAAGTCTGCCATCATTCGACTGCAAAAAAACAGGTTCGGGCAGCAGGTACTCCCAGTCTGAGAATTCACAAAAGATCTCTTCTCAGACACTGGGTTTCACATATCATTCAGGATGGGCTGAGATTTCTTCCACCCTAATTCTGTGTCCCTTTCAGGCAGCCAATACCGTTCTTGTCTTTCTGCCATGATCTGGGTCCTCTTAGCTTTCCTCAGGGGCCTCTGGTGGAAAGCCTCAACTTTTGGATCCTAAGCTACGTCAAGGATTTGAGAGGTGCTTTAGTACCCCTCTGGTCAGCCTTTTTTCCAGGGCTTCTAGGCATTAGACACTCCTTCTCCCTTTCCAGCCTCTCCAGGCTTCTACTGCCCTCCTCCAGTCAGCCAGCTTTCCAGGAAAGTGCTTCCAGGGCTTTCCCCTTGTATCTACGGAGAAAGAGAAGATAGGTTTGCCTCCTCCTGGATCCTCTTCTTCCAAACCCTACAGAGTTGGGTTACCTCCTTCCAGGAAGCTTGCTTCTGGTATTTTCTCTCTGGTGCAGTCTTCCTCCAGTTAGCAGGCTCCTCTAGGTCACTCTCCTCAGCATTTTCCACTTGTATCAAGGGACACTTCGCACATACATTCGCCTCCTCCGGGTCCAGAACCCTGACTGAAGTTCACAAGGCTCTTTTATACTCATGGGGTCTGGTGCTGTTTCTTACATTTGTATTCCCTATGTGACCTTGAATGCTTCTCTGAGATGTGTTATTCCCTTGTCAGTCCTTAATTCCTCCCATTGGTCCAAGTCTAGCATTGGTTCCTAACCTGGTAGCTTCTATTACAATTAAGGAGGGGCTGCAAAGCTTCAAATGTGATTGCAGCGCCATCTTGGACTTACCTTGAGCCGTAGCAGAGGCACTACATAATTCCATGATGACCCCTTTGCGGAGGGAACCATGTCATGTAATGTGCAGTGATGGAATGATTTCCTGCTTGAAACCTTTCATGTAAGCGAGTAGTGTAATTTCTCTAAGGTTAAACAAAACTGTGGGTTGGCAAACAATCTTCATTTGACGGTCCCTTGATGTTGTTCCACTGCATGGACCGGCCATTCCCCTTGTAGTTCTATGGCAGTTGGAATCCCATGGTTGTCATTATTTGGCCCTGCCTTCAGGGCTAAGGTATTGCATGTCTGAGAAAACTGTGAGCTGCTCTGGCTGGGCTTTGGTGCCATGCCTCTGCCCATTGCTCGGATTCCCCTTCCTAGCCCCACAGGCCTCTTTTTCCTGTTCTGGAGTGCCTCTTTGCAACCACACCCCCTCCCCGCCACCGCCCCCAGGCACATCTTCCCTCTAAACTTTGAAGGAAGGGTCAACCCCAACATTGTGGATGATAGATCATGCCTTGGTGGGAGTAACAGGCTTGCGGGTTCCATCTGGTCTATTTTTGGGGAGGCACATCATGTAGCAGCCAAACTAACCTTGTCACTAGCAGCCCGCAACCTTCATAGGTTAGAATGGGCAATTTACCATACTCAGATTTAAGCAAACCATACCCATGGTAAGGAAGGGATAACCATACTAGTGGAGAATAAGGTGGAGTCTAGGGTCTGGAAACAAGCCGTAGGCTTACCGGATTGATTGTTTGCCTATCCCTACACTCAGATTTGAATTGGGATTAAGATTGTTGGGTTGTCAGATGGATTGCCAGATCTTGTCTTTGCACAGGAAATTGTTGGTTCTTTCTGCAGGATCCCTGTATGAGGATCTTGCAGATGCTAAGAAGCAATCTATGGTACAATCTAACAATCTACAATCCAACCTTCGAAAAAAGTGCTGAGGTGGTGTTAGATAGATTGGAACTATCTCCCGGTGACCTAGTTAGTAATCCTAACGGGGTCAAGAAAATGTTTCTTAGACAAGACTGGATGATGAACTTTGCAAGGATGAGATCATTCAAGCTGTAGAAATGCCTGTCAGCTTACGGTAAACCTTTAGGGGTAATTCCTAGATACCTTAAAACATTTCCCAATGAATATTGGAACATTCCATTTTTAAGATGTAGGCTAAAGTTGCTGCACACTGGGGAAATTCATCTTGCTAGATCTTCATCTAAGGAATTTCCAAAAGGCTGTGCTCTACATAAGAACGAGTCTGCGACACAGACCATAGAGCACATCCTGCAAGATTGCCCTCTCTTACAAACCCATAGATTGCTATTACTGGGACAGTTTGTGCATAGTCCCGCCTTCTTGGATGCAAGAGACTTTTTGGTTCATAAATTGCAGGGTATATAATGATCCTTCACCATGCAGGTTTGGTAGGCATTATGTGGTGAATGACCTGATGTATGCTTGTGATTTTATTGTTCTTCTTTCTTTATAATGTTATTTTGCCTATGTGCGCCAAATCAAACTAGTTATGGGTCTTTTCTTATTGAATTGGAATGGTATTCTATTTGATAGTTTTTAACCTTCATCATTCTGTTGCATTGGTATTGTATGATAACAATATGATGTAATTGTTTTTTTGTTTTCTTTTTGAATTTTTGTGTAAGGTTGAGTATGAGCAACAATATCACAATAATACCATTTTTTTTTTCAAGACTAGTGGGGAAATGACCCAACTCCAAGGCCTTCCCTGGGATGGAGCTCTGGGTCCCCTTCTCACCCCTTCCGTTTCCCCAGTGGTTAGTCCGGGAAACGGTAGGGCATGGTGATAACTCCTATTTGACCTACGGTCTTCAACCTGAAATGGGCCTGGTAGTAATGAAATATGTGAAAAAGGACTTAGGGTCCACGATCAGGTAATGAAAGGCCCAAGCCCAATCCATGTATTCTCAAAATTACAGCCTAATGTCCAAGTCTAAATTCTTGCATCTACCAAACTTATTTGCAGGATTACAGTACCAGGCTTCCTTTCTTTAGTTTACTCAGAGTCGCAGATATTTATATAGCATCCCAGCATGCTTTTCACTTGGCCTTTGCTCCAGTAGCTTATTGGCTCAGATATGGTCACCCTCTGATCACAGTTTGCCTTTCTAGACCTGTGACATGTAAACGCTGCACACACCAACCACAAGAACATATAATTTCCTGTTGCGTTAGTGTATATGCAAAACCATTACATAGCAGTAATATGTTATGTCATTTTGCATTTGTATATCGCCTCCAGCCATAGTTTATGGGTTGAGGGGCTTTTGCCTGTCGGAGGCATGGGAGGAGTATGGTAGAACATTCAGTAGTGGTCGAGAGGAGTAAAGTCGAGTACATAGTTGGGATGAGGGTGAAGGCATGAGAAGTAAAAGGTGGGTGAGCTATGTATTCAATTGGACCAACTTTATTGTGGGGCTCAACTGTATTTTATGGGGTGCAGAGCTGAAAGAAGAAATAGCTGCAGAAGAGGTGTTAGCTGTGCCAGGTGGTATGTCTGAAGAAGCCCCTTTCTGGCAAGCAGACATCACGATGGGGTCAGAAACCAGCCACCATTCTTTTGTTTTAGCAAAAGGCTCTAATCGTCTCTTTTGTTAAAGTTATTTTCCTTTGAGATTACAGTGGTAGGAACAGGAATCAGGCTAGAATAGTTTTCTGCATTGCAGACTTTGATTTATTTGGCAGACATCCTGACAATCGCTCTGTGTTGGATGCCAGTGTTCCTGGCTTGGACTTTTGGGTCTGGCGCAAGAGAGCTTTGTGCTTTCACTTGGTGCGTTGAACTGTAGGCCTGCCACATTTGACAGTCTTCTTCCCTTGGGGGTACCATCCATGGTAGCCCCAGCATTATGCAGGAGACTTGGTCACAGAAAGGAGGGTGACTTTTAATGCCTGTCTAGGAGCTTGTAACTTGGGAATTTGTACCCTTGTTTTACCATAGTAATCGCAATTTACTAAACTCAAGAATTTTGGTAGAAGAAATTGGAGGCTACAGGGAAAGAATGAGGTGGCAAGGTTTTAAGACCACCAGGCCCAAACCCTGCTTCCAAAACCTCACCAGATGGCCCCACCCACCCTGCCTCCGGACACGCACCCTGTCCCTCCCTCCAGACTCACACCTGGTCACCCCGTCCCTCTCTCTGGACTCTGTGAGGGGTCAGAAATGTGAAGCGGACAACTGTGTAAAGAGATTTCAACTTTAGCCATTTTTTATAAAGAAACAGGTTGGATAAACGACTCACTATCCCTACCCTGACGAGGATGTCCCTGCCTAAAATAAACTAAAGGAAACACTCTAACCAATGGATATCTAACCCTGACACTTATACAACAATCAAAACAGAAAGGAAATATATGGCAATTCAATTCAACAATAACATGTAACATGTAACATATGACCTGGTTCACAATGGGATCAATGTCCCTTGTCACGGCCTTGGCGACCTTCCCTTCCCCAGATCCAAATAAATGTTCTCTCCACAGTTCAAAGTAAAAACAAGGAAATGCGGTCTAACACCAAGTTCCAATGCAGTTCTTAAGTTCTTGCATTCAAGTTCACAAAGTTATGTTGCTTCAATAAAGTGCCTTGAGAAAGTCATAAGGTCTTACTTCTCCTGGAATAAGAACTGTCTCGCATTTGTAGTAACAACACATAATTTGGTCAGGATGGTTTACCACAATTAGTTGACAAAGTTCTGTTGTAATAAAGTTCCTTGAGAAAGTCTTACACTCTCACTTCTCCTGGAATAAGAACTGTCTAAAATGTAGTAACAACAAATGTATTGGTCAGGATGGTTTACCACAGTTTTAACTGCAGGAAGAATTTAACTTTTCTTCAGCCAGCTTTCACAACTCTTCCCCAAATGTCACAACTCAAAATGTTGTCTTCTATTATTACCACTCTTCAGAACTTGCACCTTCTGCTACTTGGATTATTCTGTAAACTAGTTTTCTTCTGTGCAATCACTTCTTACCCTACGGGTATACTCGCCTGGCTGTCTACTTCTTCAACAACCAGAACAGAAAAAGTGCTTCAATCGTAACTTCCAAATTAGAATAACAACAACTTCACTAGTTGTCTTTGATATCAAAATATATTGCAGCTGTCAGGGAATACAACATTCACATTAATCCACATTAGGACTGTTCTACAAATGATGCTCATCTCCCTCTGGATAGCTCATTCCAGAAGGGCAGCCTGTTTGCCAGCTTTCTTTCCCTTCTGCATCAATAATAAAATAGTGGCCAGGGTAAAGTATGTTCCTGCTTCTGCTGGGACAGTGGCAATGTAAGTTTAAATCAGCTATTATTTTCCCAAAACATGAACAGTGACTTTTACAACTCTTGGGATTCTTATCAGTTCCCCCTAGTCTTTGGCAATATTTGTTGTCTTTAAATTGCCCCGCTTTTACTTTCTGTTGGCTTGGGAATTGCTTTCACACATCACTTCTCAAATGAGTTCCCCCACTGGGGTGTTGGGACTTCCATAAACTCATAAAATGAATATCACAGTTACTTTGTTTCACTGAACACCCCTTTCATTGTTTTCTGTTAGTTTGGTATTCAACAGTAATACCACTTTCATTCATATGCAAATGACTCGGCTCACTCGGCAAACGCAAACAGCATCTAAGCGTTCCGAAGCTACTTGCAAGTGGTGGACTCACCGGGTAAGCTGCTTTCGCTCGCTGGCCTTCAGTAGTCTTGTTTTTATCATCCTGATGAACAGGTCCTTTCAGTCTGCCATGGCCACCGCCAAGCAAACATGTAACTTCCAGTACTCCTGAGGGTCTCCCGTCAGACCCAGCCACCTGAGACCTCTTGGCGTTCTCTGCAGCGCCTGCTTCCCGCTGCTCAAACTCTGCACAACGCACTGTGTGGGGTGAAACATTCTTCTTTCACGCTTCCCACTGCGCATCCTTAGGGGGATAACGAGAGGCACAGACCCTCTCAGGACCCACAATGGTTCCAGTGTCTTCTCGCTTCTCCAGCCCTGCCACCAACTGAAATGGTCTGCACAGCACACACTGCTTCTTCTGATTCTCTGGCTTCTCTACTTCTCCGGCCTGCAACTGAGGGGACCATTTAAGCCTCTCAGTCTCCTTCAAGTTTGGGTCATTAAAGTTAATGAGCTGATCACTACAGCTTTGTTCCTCGGCATCCCTCTTCCTCGTACATTTACCGAGGGAATTATGGGACTTGATGTCCCGACCAACACAATTAGTTTTCTTAACTGGTTTTCTACTTAGATTTTGATCTCTATTTTCAATAATATTTACTAGGGGAATATTATGCAAAACAGTCATCAGACTGGTTGGTAAAGAGGAATGTAGGTTTTAGATGACATGCTGTTCACATTTACAAACCTTCCATTACACTTTTGGAAGTTAGGGGAGTTTTCAATTGTCTGAGTTCCTTGAATTTGAGGGAGGTGTCTATATGTTTTATTCATACAGGGTTTCTGACTAATTCCACCCACGCTTCGAGGGTTAACCTGTGCAACATAAGGGTTATTGTGGCAACAAGCCATTATGTGTTGTGGGAGTGGAAAAATGTCTCTTTCAAAAGAACGCAAATGCTGCGTCTCATCGACTGGATTTCACTCACCTCCATGAACCTTTTCTCCTCCAAGGAGATCTTCCCGCAGAGCACCACCCCCAAGGTCAGGATCAGGAAGCGTGTGTCTTTTCCTGGCCACCTGGGAGGAGACTTTAGGCAGGAATTCAGTGAGGGATCCATAGGATTCATCACAACTCACATTGAGTTCACCCATAACTCCCTCCAACCAGACCCACACCCAGCTGCCATCTCCCTCCTTGCAGATGCCACATCCCTCCCTCCAGACCTAAACCCAAATGCCTGCATCCCTCCATCCAGATCCACACCTGATGGCCCTATCAATCCCTCCCACAATAACCACACCCAGATGGGTTCATCCGCCATCTCGACAAACACACCCAGTCACCCTCCCCTCCCCCAGACTCACATACAGTACCCCATACCCATACCAGACACACACTCAGGAGGCAACATCCACCCTTCCCCATGGTCCTCATCTGCCCTCCCACCAGGCCCACATCTAGATGGCCCATCCGCCATGCCACCAGATCCAGACCCAGATGGCCGCCCTATCCGTCATTCCGGACCTTCACCCAGATGCCCAATCCCTCCCACCAGATCTACACTCAGATTCCCCCACCCATCCATCAACACTGATGTGCCCCCCCTCCAGTAGACCCACATGCCCCAAACCTCCTTTAGACCCACATGCTCCCAACCCTCCCTCCAGACCTACATTCTCCATCCCTCCATTGACACGCATGCCCCACCCCTTCCTCAATTCCTACATGCCACCACACTTCCCACTAAACCCAGATGCCCTTATTCCCCATCTACAGACCCACATGCCCCCATCCAAGGGCAACATTTCAAGTTGCAAGCTACTAGCCTGACATAGGTCACTTGTTGCCTACATTCTATGCATACACACATAATGTCTTACTCATCAGGAGTGAAAAATCACTAGGCAATGGCTAGGGGTGAGTGCACATGTTGTACCCTGCCCCAGATCCACATGCCCAATCCGTCCATTCATACAGAAATGCTCCATCACTCCCTCCAGATCCAACCCAATGTGTCCTCTTCCCTCCCTCCATATCCACAACGTGACGCCTCATGCCTTCCTCCAGATCCACATTCAGATGTCCCATTCCAACCTCCAGATCCACACACAGATGCCTCATCCCTTCCTCCAGATCCACACCTAGGTGTCCTCTTCCCTCCTTCCAGATCCACACTCAGATGCCCTAGCCCTCTCTCCAGATCCAGACCCAAGTGCCCCCATCCCTCCCTCCAGCGCCACACAGCTAGACACCCCATCCCTTCCTCCAGATCCACACCCAGATGCCCCACCACTCCATTCAGACCCACACACAGATGCCCCATCCCTTCCTCCTGATCCACACTCAGAGCCTGATCCATCCCCCCTGATCCACATCCATAGCCCCCATCCTTGCTCCCAAGATGTCCCACCTCTCCCTCAAGATCTAAACCCAGATGCTAGATCCATCCCTCCAGATCGATACCCACATGGCCCATCTCTCCCCGCAGATCCAAATCCAAGCGCTCCATACCTCCTTCCAGAACCACACTCAGATGCCCCACACCTCCTGCCAGATCCACACCTGGATGCCCCACCCCCCTCCTGATCCACACCCACAGCCCCATCCCACTCTCCAGATTGGCACCCAGATTCCCCATCCCTCCCTCCAGATCCACACCCAGATGCTTCATGCCTCCCTCCAGAACCCCACGCAGATGATCCATCATTCCCTCCAAATCCAAGCCCAAAAGCCCCATCCCTCTCTCTAGATGCACAACAAGGCTCCCCCATCCCTCCATTGAATTTACACATCTATGTGCCCCCATCCTTCTGTCCAGATGCAGACCTCATGCCCCATCCCTCCAGATCCAAACCAAGGTTCCACATCCATCCCTCCAGATCGGCACCCAGATGGGTGCCCCCACCACTCTCTCCAGATGCACACCCAGATGCCCCACCCCTATATTCAGGTCCACACAAAGGTGCACCCACCCATCTCTCCAGATCCACTTCCAGATGCCCTATCCCTCCCTCCCAATTCACACCCAGATGCCCGATCCCTCCCTCCTGATGTACATTTAAAGCCCCATCCCTCCCTCCAGATCCACACCCAGGTGCCCTCTTCCCTCCATCCAGGTCCACACTCAGATGCCCCATATCCCTCCCATCAGATCCACACCCAGATGCCCAATCCCTCCATCCAGATCCACAGCCAGATGCCCCATCCTTCCCTCCTGATCCACATCCAGGTGCCCCCACCCCATCCCTCCCTCCAGATCCACACCCAGATGCTACATCCCTCCCTCCAATCCACACCCAGATGTCCCATCCCTCCCTTCTGATCCATACCCAGATGCTTCATGCCTCCCTCCAGAACCCCACGCAGATGATCCATCATTCCCTCCAAATCCAAGCCCAAAAGCCCCATCCCTCTCTCTAGATGCACAACAAGGTTCCCCCATCCCTCCATTGAATTTACACATCTATGTGCCCCCATCCTTCTGTCCAGATGCAGACCTCATGCCCCATCCCTCCAGATCAAAACCAAGGTTCCACATCCATCCCTCCAGATCGGCACCCAGATGGGTGCCCCCACCACTCGCTCCAGATGCAGACCCAGATGCCCCACCCCTATATTCAGGTCCACACAAAGGTGCACCCACCCATCTCTCCAGATCCACTTCCAGATGCCCTATCCCTCCCTCCCAATTCACACCCAGATGCCCCATCCCTCCCTCCTGATGTACATTTAAAGCCCCATCTCTCCCTCCAGATCCACACCCAGGTGCCCTCTTCCCTCCATCCAGGTCCACACTGAGATGCCCCATATCCCTCCCACCAGATCCACACCCAGATGCCCCATCCCTCCATCCAGATCCACACCCAGATGCCCCATCCTTCCCTCCTGATCCACATCCAGGTGCCCCCACCCCAACCCTCCCTCCAGATCCACACCCAGATGCTACATCCCTCCCTCCAATCCACACCCAGATGACCCATCCCCCCCTTCTGATCCATACCCAGGCTCCCCATCCCACCCTCCAGATCCACAACCATATGCCTCATGCCACCCTCCAGATCCATACCCAGCAGCCCCATCCCTCCCTTCTGATCCACATCCTGGTGCCCCATTCTTCCCTCCTGATCCACATCCAGGTGCCCCCACCCACCCCTCCCTCCAGATCCACACCCAGATGCCCCATCCCTCCCTTCAGATCCACACCCAGATGCCCCATCCCTCCCTTCAGATCCACACCCAGATGCCCCATCCCTCCTTCCAGATCCACACCCAGATGCCCCATCCTTCCCTCCTGATCCACATCCGGGTGCCCCCACCCCATCCCTCCCTCCAGATCCACACCCAGATGCTACATCCCTCCCTCCTATCCACACCCAGATGTCCCATCCCGCCCTTCTGATCCATACCCAGGCTCCCCATCCCACCATCCGGATCCACAACCAGATGCCTCATGCCACCCTCCAGATCCATACCCAGCAGCCCCATCCCTCCCTTCTGATCCACATCCTGGTGCCCATTCTTCCCTCCTGATCCACGTCCAGGGGCCCCCACCCACCCCTCCCTCCAGATCCACACCCAGATGTCCCATTCCTCCCTTCCGATCCATACCCAGGTGCCACATCTCTCCCTCCAGATCCACAACCAGATGCCTCATTCCACCCTCCAGATCCATAACCAGGCGCCCCATCCCTCCCTTCTGATCCACATCCAGCTGCTTTTTCCCTCCATCCAGGTCCACACTGAGATGCCCCATCCCTCCCACCAGATACACACCCAGATGCCCCATCCCTCCATCCAGATCCACACTCAGATGCCTCATCCTTCCCTCCTGATCCACATCCAGGTGCCCCCACCCATTTCTCCCTCCAGATCCACAACGAGATGCCCCATCCCTCCAGATCTACACCCCAGTGCACCCACCCTCACTCCAGATCCATAACCAGATGCCCCGTCCCTCCCTCCAGATCCACACCCAGATGCCCTGTCGCTCTCTACAGATCTACACCCAGGTGCCTCATCCCTCCCTCCAGAACCACACCCAGATGTCCTGCACCAACCCCCTCAAGGGACCCCATTCTTGGCGCCTGTTCGCCGACATACCCCCTCTTCGTTACATGATCATTCCACCGTCTCTTCATGAATCATCAGATTCCCCTTTAAGTTAGCCCATATGCTCCATCCACTGTTATTGTTTCCTGCCCTCTTGTACCACACTACTGTATGTGGCTATATAGTGGATGTGACTCACCACTGTTTTCTCCGACATAATGTGAACCCAGCGGTGTTGGGATGCCATGTACCAATGTAATGCTGATGTGAATGACCAATATGTATGTGGTTCTATTACAACTACACCAGCAATTGTGGTAGGTGTGACAGCTAGTGGGCTTTATCTCACATATTCACTACACGCATGTATTTTCCTTACACAGGTCGAGGACTAATAGCCACCGGGATTTATTGCATCTACACTGAATGGTTCAGAACAAATAGCCACTGGGCTTTATTTCATCAACACTCAATGACACACATTGAGGTCTCCGATCACTAATGCCCCAGAACTAATGCCCGACCGCCACTCATTGTTTTCTATCTAAACCCTCCGCCCTGGGCGCGACTGTGTTAGCTGCCTACTTTTGGCTTTAGTGAGCTACCAGTGCTCGGACCCACGCGCTTTTCGCCTGAGTGGATGACGGTTGGCATCGCTAGGTGGACATTGACCCCAGAGATAGTCCTGCCTAGGAGTATACCATTGAGATTTCAGTTCTATCTTGCCTTTGAGCAGGGGACGCCACAGCGCATTGCCATGGCAACCCACATTAAGAATGGTCACAATTTTACCACAATTCCTGATTCACACTGGGTTCACGTGTAAATTATTTCTATTACCCCGAGGATCATCACATACATTGTTTAGATCCCTCGCTTTACCCAATTTGGAACACTGCCACGTTGGCAGTTCCAAAATGGCCACCACTATTCATTGGGGGTGACCATGGCGACGGCATCATTCTGCCGGAGGCGCTGACTCTTGCACTTGGAATCTCTCCACAGCGAGCAGGTAATCCTGTATTTTGCGTTTGCAAAGAGACCATCCCCTGTGTCTATACTTACGATAGAACACAGTATTCACCCGACTGTGTTCAGCTACACGAGCGGAGGGTTTTCCTCCGATCGTCTCTGTCCACGCTCTTATGGGTGCCATCCCTAGGACGCACCTGAGAGTGCACGCCACCCCCCGCATTTGTCTGCCATACCCATTTGGCATGATCCAGCCGGAGGCGCTGTCTTCGACATTTGGAATAGTTCCACAGTGCCCAGGTAACCTTTGATTTGCCTGTAAAGCACATTACTAGGCCACGACATACAGTTGCCACCAGAGGTGTGGTGTTGTCCCCTTAAGGGAAGCGCATGCGGCGGCGCGACGTTGCACGCCACGGCGTGCATTATAAATAAAGGGGGCATTCCCGGCCACCGGCAGTGCGACCGGGGAGCCCAAGCAGAGCAGACGTGTGTGTGTCTCAGTCTATGGGAGTTGGGGGCTCACGGGCATCGCTTCTGGGGTCCTATACAGACCCCCAACAGTGGCGACGAGCACAGGGAGTTGGCCGGGCCCGGCGGTGATTGTCGAAATAATTTTTCAACAGGAGCGGATCACGATCCCCCTTTGTTCCGTGCCGCGGGCCGGGCAGGCCCCACGCGGCGGCGGCCATCTTGTTATGTCACGGCGGATGCTCGTGGGGCTCCGTTTTAGCCCGTGATTAACATCCAACCTAAATTTTTGGATACAATGATAGCAGGCACATGATTCTGTCCACTGATGCTCAAATCTTGATTTTTTTAAAGTACATCGAGTAGAGAGGAGCTGAACAAAGGGGTTTGCTGAGGCCTGCTTCTCCTTTGGGGCCTCCCTACTCAATTTTTGGAACCTTTTGGTGTGCATCATCTACATTATCACCTTCATCATCATTGTGTGTGGGGTGACCCGGATGACATGATCAGAACACTCCTAATACAGGCCTGTTCGTCAGGTAAACTAAGGCGACAGGTACTGAGGGAACCGGGCACCGCCCTTGCTCGCATCCTTGAACTGGGACGCTGCCATGAAGTCGCATAGGCAAGGGTGTCCAAAATGGAGGCCGGTACACGCAATGTGAAGACGGAAGAGGTGTGTGCAGCGGGGCGGGGTGGTCGAGGCACCAGGAGGTCAGGTGCTGGCACCCATGATAGGGGCGGGAGAGCTGGTGAACCCTGCCAAAAGTGTGGCTATGACCTGCCACACCCCACCGAGTGCCCTGCGGCGGGAAGGACTTGTGGACGGTGTGGCCGGGCTGATCACTATGCTCATGTGTGCAAGGCGTCCCTGCCTGTGATGGTGGCCAGGGGCCCAGTTCGATCCGGGTTCCTGCATCAAGCCCGCCCACCTAACATGGCAAAGGTGGACCAGGGCGAGGAAGGTGCCCAAGCGGAGGAAGAAGAGGAGGAGAACATCTTCTTCGTGTTGAGTCTGGGGGCTCTCAAGTAAAAAAACAGACGACAACTGAGGTGTGTGGTGGCCGTGAACAAGTCGACCCGTCCCGGTGCTCGTGGACACAGGGGCGTCGGTCAATGGGATGGCCCGTGGACACTACGATGCGATGGCCACTCCACAGAAACTGGTCAGCCCCAAAGCCTGCATCTTTGCCTTCGGAGGTTCAGAACCGATCCCGCTGGATGGCGCATTCCTGGCAAAGGTGGAACATGATGTGTCAAAGATCACAGCAAGATTCTATGTGACACCAGTGAGCACAAATACACTACTGAGCTGTGCTGCGGCAGAGGCCCTAGGCATTGTAACCTTTACTTACTCTGTCTATCTGGAGGCCATCTAGGACCTATTGGACAAATAGTCTGCCCTATTCCAAGGAATTGGTCAAATGGCCGGTGACCCAGTGCGGCTGCACATAGATGAGTCTGTGCGGCCTGTGGCGCTGAAACAGCGTAGGGTACCCTTTCATCTCAGGGAACAGGTAGACAAGGAGCTGGACAATCTGGTGAACTTAGACATTATTGAGAAGGTAGAGGGTCCCAAACCATGGGTGTCACCGATAGTGGTAGCAAGAAAACCGAAACAACCTGACTCTGTACGGATATGTGTCGACATGAAGCTACCCAACAAGGCCATCAAGAGAGGGAGACATTTGATGCCAACCTTTGACGACATCATTGCGTGGTTGCAAGGGGCTCGCTTCTTCTCAAAGTTAGACCTTTGAGCTGGCTGCCACGAGGTTGTCCTGCACCCGGAGTCCAGGTACATAACGACCTTCACAACACACAGAGGCCTATATCAATATAAGAGACTCAGTTTTGGCATATCATCGGCAGCTGAGGTGTTTCAAAACATCGCCAGGGTGCCCTAGCGACCTGGATGGAGTCCTAAACATCAGTGACGACATCCTGGTGTTCGCCAAGACGGAGGTCGACCACTTGCGCAAGCTGGCCAGGACTTTCAAGAGACTGCAGTCGTTGGGCCTGACGCTCCACAGGGAAAACTGTGAGTTTCTGCATCCAATGATCGAATTCTTTGGATTCATATTTAAGGAAGGGGGTGTGTCACCAGATCCAAGGAAAGTAAAAGACATCAAAGAAGCCCGACCACCTGAGAATGTATCAGAGGTGAGGAGTTTCCTTGGTATGGTGACGTACTGTGGTCGGTTCATCCAGAACTTAGCATCAAGGTCAGAGCCATGGAGGGCCCTCACAAAAAAGGAAACAGCTTGGCAATGGGGCCCTCTTGAGCAGGAGGCATTTGAGGACATCAAAAGTGCCCTCACGGCCGAAGACATTATGGCCTTCTTCGACCCACCCCTCCAGTCAGAGATCATTGTGGATGCAAGCCCATTTGGACTTGGGGTGGTGCTGACAGAAATTGGCCTGGATGAGAGCGTGCGCCCAGTAGCGTATGCCAGCAGGGCGCTGTCTGACACCGAACAGCGCTACTCCCAGATCAAGCGGGAGGCTCTCGCTGTATTGTGGGGGTGCAGGCATTTCAGGCTGTATATCCTGAGACGGCCGGTAACAGTCGTAACGGACCACAAACCCCTGCTTCCCATTCTAGTGGGGCCCTCGTCCAAGCCACCAGCGAGAATTGAGCGGTGGATGCTCGCACTCCTGAAGTACGTGTCTCCTTAGTGTACAGACCCGGCACCAACACTACCTGTCCCGTCACCCCAGGGATGGCAGCAATGAGTCACTTGATGCTTGTGCTGAGGAGGTGGATGACCACGTGTGGATGGTGGTGGAAGCGGCCATCCCGAATGCCATGCCCCTTGAGGACCTGATGGCGGCAGCAGCCCAGGATGAGTGTTTTCAGATCCTGAAGACCTCGATGCAGCACGGTTCATGGAAAACCGTACTCGAATCACTGGCCGGACGCACCCAGGAAGCCAAGGTGGTGCTTGAACAATTGTGGAAGGTGAAGGAAGAACTAGCGTTCTCGGCCACGGACCACCTGCTGAGGGATGACCGTATTGTCGTACCCCAAGCCAAGATACATGAGGTAATAACTTTGGCACACCAGGGTCATCAAGGGGCCGCAAAGACCAAGGCCCGACTACGCCTCAAGGTGTGGTTCCCGCAGTTGGAACGGGGGTCGACAAATATGTATCGGCCTGTGACTGGTGTCAGGCAGCATCCCCTGTACAACGAGAGCCAGCTATTGAACCTATGCCTAGAGGGACGCGACTGTGGGAGGTGGTGCATGCAGACTTTGGGTCAACCACGCTGTGAACCCACTTCCTGGTTGTGGTGGATGAGTACTCCCGCTACCCGGAGGTGGAGTTTGTGGACTTGGTGGCCTTTGAGCATGTAGTCGTGGCCCTCGTGAAAATATTCGCCTCTCATGGTTTTCCTCATACCCTGTGCTTGGACAGTGGGGCGCCGTTTCAGAGTGAGCGTTTCTCAGAACTGATGGAAGGGTATGGGGTTCAACACCAGAAGATCACCCCGCTCTGGCCAAGAGCCAATGGTGAGGCGGAAAACTGATGAGAACTCTGAATAAGACATTTCAGATAGCGCAAGGCCAAGGGCGCTGTCTGCAAAGAGCGCTATATCAATTCCTGAGAGTCTACCACACCACTCCCCATGCACTGACGGGGGTGGCCCCGGCCGAGGCCTTCTTCAAACGGTGCCCTTGAGGACTGTTGCCAGAGGTGGGCGAGAAGGAGCCCGGGGTGATCGACGACCAGCAGGTGGATCTTGAACGAAGGCTGCGGACGGAGCAGGAAAATGTGAGGAGAGGGCTCCGCCCGCAACACCTGGAACCTGGTGATGAAGTGCACATCTGAAATAGGCACCCCTACGGAAAGCTATCACTCCCATATGAGCCGGAGCCACTGGACGTGGTGGCCGTCAAGGGGTCCATGGTGACGGCCTTGAACGGGAGATCGGCAGTCACCAGGAACATGAGCTTCTTTAAGCGGCTAGGGGACACAAGAACTGATCCACATCAGGAACAGGACAGTATGGAAGTACCCAATGAGGGTGGAGGCGCTCCCCCTGCCCCCATCCCCAGCCCGGTGATTGCCGCCGGAAGGATCGACCATGCCGGAGGCCAGCGGAAGGTACCCCCAGAGGACTGGGCGAGGGAAACCCGCTCGCCTCACCGACTACGTGCTGGGACAAGTATCGTGAGTGAGCCCTGTGCTGTGGGCATTAGTCACGGGGATCCAGGGTGGCTGTGAATAAAGGGGTGCTGTGGGATGTTTTGGTTATTTGCACTGGTTGATGTTTACTTGCACTGTTTCATGTGTTGTTTGGTGTTTTCATTGGAACTGTTGATGCACATTTGTTTGTCCTCATGAAAAAGGAGGAGTGTGGGGCTTTCCCGTTAAGGGAAGTGCACGCGGAGGCTTGACGTTGCACGCGGCCGCGTGCATTATAAAGAAAGGGGGCGTTCCCGGCCACCGGCAGTGCGACCGGGGAGCAGGAGCAGAGCAGACGTGTGTGTGTCTCAGTCTGTGGGAGTTGGGGGCTCACGGGCATCGCTTCCGAGGTCCTATACAGAACCCCAACAACAGGAACTGCAATGCATTTACTTAATTGTGAACAACGCTGCGAGCAGAGGTCCTTAATGACTATGTAATTTCCTACCGCTCGTCTATGTTTCCATTGTTACAGGTGCCATCCATTGGACGCATCGACTGTCCCATGCATTTGGTCTACCATATGCAGCTGCTTTGAGGTAAGCACTTTGACCACCTTTGGACATGATAGTTGCTCATAGATGCTGAATCAATTTGGTATGCATTTCTCTCAATACCTGATATTTACCCTGACACGGTCCTTTCAGATTGGACGTACATTAGGACTCTCGATGTCCTCTTCCGGATACCTGATCAGTTCTGGATTGTCCGCAAATCCACTATGTGAACCCAATCATTGTTGACACAATAAGATCTGCCTGTTTTGCTGAGATAGGCCCCTTCCATTCACACATTCATTGTGACTTAACTTATAAGTTATTGATACACCATGGACCAATTCCACCGCCCTAAATCCTTACCCTGTCTCATTTGTTTTGACAGTACACACAGAATACTCTGACCTAACAGTCTTCCAGTCCTGATGAAGGCCTGTTCAAGATTGGCACACAATCCAGCCTCCAAGGGCCGAAACAACTATGTGTAGACATCTGACTTTGAGTCACAGTGTTTAAGAATGCACACTGTTTTATAATTGTGCAGCACAGCACCTTGTATTGTTCTTGTTTGTATATTGCTATGACCCCTGTCATCTGCATTTCTTGACAGTAGGATATGTATTATTTGCTCTTTATGAATCACATTCCAAGGTAATCACCTTGGGTCAACACTCACTGCATCATTTATGGCTCTACACCTGTATAACAAGTCTTCTGTGTCTTGTCTATTTTAGACACATGTCTTTTTCTGACTTATATAAAATATTTGAATACATTTAGATTTGAAATCCAGATGTGTTAATTGATCTCAAGGATTTGGTGGTTTGGTTCCATCGACCCTGTTCACTTGTGTTTGATGAATGTTTAGCCCCCTGAGCAGAATAGGCTCTGAACCAGGAGCCCCGTTTTTTGATAACACTTAGGCTAACATTGACACACTTTGATTGGCACGTCTCGCTATTAATGATGGTGTAATCCGAGCCAGAGTCAATGAGCATTTTGATGGCGATATCATTGATAATAACAACTGAGTGTGATATCGCATGTATGCTACACCCAACAATACACAAAGAGTAGGCGAGCCCAGTAGACTCCTCCTCAGAGGATTGCCCTTCTGAAGCTTAATTCTCAGTATTAGAATTCATTTCTCTGAGAACTTTCTTAGTAGTGTTATGGCAACATTTAGTAAAAATGGCCTTTCCTTCCACATTTCCCACACTGAAAACTGTGTTCTGGGTAAGCAGGGTTATTTGCATGATGTGAGGAACTGCCACACCTGAAGCATCTCCTCATAGCTGGAGATTTGTTGGGGGTGGGGGTGTTTCTTTTTATTGATGCGCTTTTTGGAATCTGAGGGGGAAATGGCGCAAATTGAATCTTTGGATTAGTTTGTTTCTAATTATTTGACACATACCATCATGTGTTCAACTCTCTTTGCAATATCTAAGGCCTCTCCCAGAGAGGGCGCACCTTTTGCCCAAATGTCGTCCCTTATTTTAACTCTTTAACCTTGAGCATGAATTGGTCAAGTAGACGCTCATTGAGATGGACCAAAGTTGCAAGTATTTGATCATTCTCTAATTGCTGTAATGAAAGCTTCGATAGATTAATCTTTTGCATGTTGTAGTGTGCTAAAGTGATAGTGTTGCAAGACAATGCTCAACCTTTTTTAATTTTTTGAGTATGATCTCATGTGAAATCGCTAAGTCTGACCCTTCCCTAGGGATGTCATTTGGGAGTTGTGAGCGGTCACAGCTGTGACCCCTGAGGCCTCCCTTGCTATCCCTAAAGAAATATGTATCCATAATGGTGACCCCAAATCTTTAACATTTTTGGCATTTACAAAGTTATAACTGGTCTTAGAGGAGGTGACAGCGAAAGATTACTATGGCAGGAGGAAACAAAATATATTATTGATTTTGTAAGTAAAAATCCTGTCGGCCATGTTATGCAGAATCCTGTGCAGTTCCCTTAGGGAGCACTACAGAATATTAGGACTACAGGTGAGAGCAATAAATCCCCTTTGGTATCAGTCCGTACCACAAAGATTTAGTTGGTAGCTGTGGCTGAGCAGTCAGACTTATCTCAAGAGGGAGATGAGCAGTATTCAGGGTTTACACAATAGGCCTACAGTACTATGGCACAAGGAAACACTGACCAAAGCTTTGTATTAAAAAGTAGATATATATTTATTTTATACACTTCTAGTTAAATACATCTATCACAGTTCTTAAAGCAAGTTAAATTTGGTCAAAGAAAGTATACATAACTCCCTAGTTAAATTGTAGACAAGTTTGAGCAAGAGTGAAAACTGAGCAAAACAGCACAGTGTAAACCAAACACAAATGGCACTCTAGCAATTTCTCACAAGGGAGGGAAAACACAAGTTATACAGAAATATCTTCTTACACACCCTAGAAACACTTTCCATAAGTTGTTGAGCCAGATTAAGCAAGGCAGTGTATCAGTATAGAAAATACTTAAATGAAAACTGAGCAAAATGGCATTTCACAAGGTTTAAAAGTGGGAAGGAAATGGTGGTTATAAGAAGTAGGTGCGCCAACACATTTCTAGTTGAGAAGCAATCTAGAGAAGGCAGTTCTAACAAATTTAGGCAGAGTCAGTAGGCCTGTGCCAGAGTCAGTGGTACAGGGCAAGGGCCTAGGAGCAAAATGTTCTTGTAGCTGCAGTCAAGTCTTTGGTTAACGATTTGAAAAGGTGGATGCAGAAGTTGAAAGACAATGTTAAGAGAGAGGGGTGGCCAACCCAACAGGTAGGTAAAGGATTTAAAACACCTTTAGCACTACCACACAGAAAGGGCGGCCTGGCGGAACAATGTACCTTTTAAAATGAAGAAGTGGCTCCTGCGGTGGTGGTTGTTCCTGGTAGTTCCTGCAGTTCGGGGGATCCAGCAGAGGAATCGAGGCTCTCATCGTGGAGGAAGGTTCGAGTTACTGCACTACCCAGGGATGAAACCAGCCGAGGTGCTGCCCGACGAATAAAAGGTACGCTCCTTTAAATCGCGGTCCGGGTGGACGGGTGCCTGGCTATCTGGGTTCCAAGTACAGGGTACTGGTGATTCGACCAAGGCAGGTCCGGGAAGGCGATTGGCAAACTGGTTGGCCCCACCAGCTCAACAGAAGAAGTCTCTTGCAGATGAAGATCTTCTCTCGTCGTGTGGAGAAAAGTGGTGAGACGCTGCAGCAGGGCTTCACCGGTGGTTCAGTCATTGCAGACGTCTTTGCCTTCTCTCCTCTTTGGCTTCTTAGTTCCAGTGGCAACGTCTTGCTCTTCTAGTCCTCAGTTCTCTGCTTTTATGCAAAAATATCCCCATTCATACAGCCTAGCTGTCACTCACACAGTGGAGTGGTCATCTTGGCGGGTGACCCTCCAGCCTATCAGGCTAGAGTGCGACATGGGTTGCTGAGGCAACCCTGTCCAGGGGTCCTACTCCCCTCCCACAATGGACCCACCCCAGACTCAGTGGCGCCGAAAGGAGGGCTTCTCGGTAGAAGCCCGCCAAAAGGACGAACAAGGGATCCCTGACCTGGGTTAAGAGTTTAGAGAAAGACACGAGAAAGAAGTTATATTAAAGTTCTGGCAAATAAAACCTACTGGAGTAAAGTTAATATTAAAATACACCAGCGGTATGTTAGAGGCTGTCAGAAACTGTGGTAGCCTCGAACAATGGGAAAATCCCATAGGAACATATTTGCGGTTGAATATTTTTGGTAGTAACCACTGCCACCAGCCAGAAACTTTGCAGAGAGGGACTGTACAGTACCCTCTCGAAAATGAACATAAGGGAAAAACTATTAACCCTTCCCAGTACTTCCATAGTAAGATGGGTTGTACTGGTTTAGTTTAAAAACATTGACTAGTAAAGTCAATGGGGGCTTTACATGCCCTGGGAGACAGCAGTCAATCCCAGGGTATGGAGTCTATGTTTGGAGGTCGCTACGACACCCCTGTGGCACTGCACGGAGGGTGCTGTGTAACACATGTGAATAAAGATGGTTCCTATGGAGGGCAGAGAAACTCCATAGGCATTAAGCACACAAATAGCCTAGAACACACATAGCAAAAATGCCTAAGAGTGGGAAAAAGAGTCTCACTCTTAGCAGGAGAAAAAAAACCTTCAAATCCAGCAAAGCTGCTAAGGGACTCTATAGGTAAGGGAAATTAGCCATAAAATGAGAATTCTCCCTAACAGGCCATAATGTTGATGAAGAATTATATACCTTCTTAGGCGTCTAGAACATTATGACCATTATGTTAGAAATTGGGATTCCATGTTTAACTTGTGCTGTTTCTTGCTCTCTAGTTTTAGAAATTTTAACACACCTGTTTTTTTACACTTTTCTCTAACTTATGGCATTCTTGCACAACAATATTTTATGATGTTGGTTTTATTGGGCTTAGGGAAATAGAGTATGTGAGGGTATTAGATTACATTGTCTTAAACCCAATGTAAGAAGGACTTGACATCCAATGAAGTATGTGTGACATTAATTTTATAGATGCATTTGCACTTTATTATTAGATATGTGTACAATTGTGATGTTGGACGGAATTGTGCTCATATTTGCAGATTGAAGGTGCACTATGCACTTTCAAAACTGTAAGCGGTTTAAACTTTACAGGAATGTTTTATGCACTTCATGCAATTTACAAACTATGTACAGGTTTAATTTCATAGGAAAGCACTATGCACTGTATTAAACAAGGACTTATTTTATTTTGCTGAGGGACCATATTACATTATTGTGGGAATTGATATTAAATAGCACATTGTCCTTCAGATTGGTTCTATAAGATATGCCACATACACACACAACAAAACAGAAACAAAGAGAGCAAAATGTGTACAACAAAGTATTATGCATGCAATAATAATATTGATTCGACTCTCTAGCAATGCAAACTATAAACGTTATTAGCACCAGCGATATTATATGGGACAGAAACCCTATTGAACTGCAATATGCAATTCCTTGGGAGGCTTGAAGGAAAGTACTGGAGGTCTGTATTATCTCTCCCCCAGTGCGTGCCGAGTACGTGGTTGCGGTATGAACTGGGCTTGACCTCCTTGTGCGCAATCTACACCTGGCGATGTTGCATGTTATTCCGCAAATGCCTTATGGTAAATCATAACACCTACCTATTAAAGGTAATTGCTGAATACATGCTGACAGCAGAGAAGAATTTCAGAGAAGAATTTCACAAACTCATGGTCAAACTTTTGTCTAGAAGCCCTAGCATCAGCAAATATTTCCATTCTCAATCTCATAAACAACCCGGCAAGGTCCAAAAAACTATTTTATAACCTTGACTGGTTGAACACCATTGACAAATGTAAAACCTACTGCCAACCATGTAAATTTCGTTTTTGGCCAAAATTGATGAAATGCCCTGAACCATACTTATTAAAATTTCCCTCACCGAAATTAAGAGCAGGGTATTTAAGGGCCCGCTTTGATCTATGGCCAACTTATCAGGTTCAGGTACGTAGGAAATTAAGATCTGCCACGTTAATCGTTTGTCGTTTTTGCATGCAAAGCAATACTATTGAATCTCTTGAACACTTAGTCTGTTATTGCCCACAGTTAGCCGTCTTGAGATCAAAGCTTTTCAAGCACCTGCTGTCGTCTATGGCAGCGGTAGCTCAGGAGTTGCGGTGGTCATTTTTGCTTTGTGCCAATCAATACCCCTTACAGATTGCATTAACGAATTTCATTCAAGCGTTAAATTTGGAGACCGTCAATCATTCTTAGATGGCCGCTATGGCTTATTCTGCTGTTTTATCTTTTATTTCTTTGTTCTTTGTTCTCTGCCTTTTTCTTTTTGACCATAATGTATGGGGTTCCTTATTTACTGTTTTAAATTTTGTAAGTTGTAACCTAACTGTTTAAGTTTATTGCTATGGTTTTTTTGTTTGATGACTGTACTAAATATTACTTGTATATTGAAAAAGTTGTTTTTTACAGCTGAATCAATTAAAAAATAAACGTTATTAGCACATTTGAGAAAATAATTATTGTTGTAGGTCCAAATATAGGTGCATGGAAGTCATATGTTTACTCATGCGGTTGATCTGTAAACATAGATTAGCTGTTTTTGAGTTGGGGGGAATGTTTTCTTTCCGTCTTTTGGTTTTTCTGGCTCCTTTAGCCTTGGGTTTCCCCTTTGGCTTGGGCATTGCATTGGTCATGGCCAGTGCTGCCCTTGTTTGAGACCTTGTGCAGGGTCTTTCAACTGTATCTCCCAAACGCCCTAAAGCTCTGAGACCATTTCCCAGCAAGACCTTTCCTGACACACTCCTCTGTATGCTCACTGGAATCCTGACTGCTGTACCATTTATAGTAAGATTTACAGGTATTACTGGGAACATGAGAGGTGGCCATCAGCCAACTTAGTGGGTACCATAGGAGCTCTGGCAACTTCCTCTGGGTCTACCAAGGTAAAATCCACTACAGTTCGACTGCACCCACTATCCCTAAGAGCTGGAGTATCTACTCCATTGATCAGCACACTGCCTTTAGAGTAGGGCTTGGTATTATCTGAAATCCTAGCATAAGCCTCTGAGACTTTAGGCTCCCAGGAACCCAGGGAAACTAAAACTATCTCAGCTTCAATCCCACTGGGGAAGGAGTCTGAGGAGAAGGATGCCCTTGTAATCTCTTCTTCCTCATAGGAGGAGATGGCCAGATTAGCAGAGTGGACCCCTAAGGTTTTCACCGAACATCTGGGATCTCCCTTCACATGGTCATTTGCTCCCCAAGCAAAACAAGATCAACTGGGTCTGTTTACATAGGGAGGCTTACTATAATCAGAGTTCTGTTTTGGAGGCTGACCTCAACTATCCTCACAGTAAAGTGGTAGCGATGGCTGAGCAGCCAGACCTATCTCAAGAATTTGAATGAGCAGTAGAACAAGTTACACAAAGGGCCAACCAATACAGTGATTCAAGCAAACACTTACTCAAAGTTTCTTGGTAAAAGAATATACATTTATTTACTCAGTCAGTTATAAAACATTACTCTAGCATAAACAGCTCAGTATCACACACTAATACACCACAAAAATCCTACCGGTAAGTAAATGAACAAGTTTAGCTCCAAAATGAAGTGGGGGCAAAATGGCACGTCAGATACTTGATAAAGGAGGTAAAGACAAGGTTATACGAATAGACAGCCCAAATACATTCATAGTCAGGGCAAAGGGTTTCAGTTAAATACAACCAGCATTTCTTCTCAATAGGCCTGGGCCAAAGTCAATGGTTCAGAGAGTTTTGTATAGGATAGCACAGTTCTGGTAAGTAACGGTTAAGTCTTTGCCACAGAGTTTTAAAGGATTTGACTAGGTGAAATGTTTGACGAATGTTTAGGGAAGGACAAGCCTTCCTAGTTGAGGACAGTTACACGCACTTTCTCGATGGCAGAAAAGATTTCCGGGCCGTGTTTGCACAGTACCTTGTCAATGAAGAAAGCTGGAGCTGAGGCAGTTGGTCCTGGCAGTTCGAGCAGATCTCGCTGTTCCTGAGCTTCACTCGTGGGGACAAGAAGGAGGACATCGGGAGGTTCCTGCACTGCCCAGGGAAGAGGCTAAAAGCTGTAGCAAGACGTCGGTTTGAGGTGTGAGTGCCTTAAAGTCCACAAGCTGGTTTCCTTCCCTCTGGCTATCTGGTTTTCAATAGCACTCTGATGAAAATTCGACCAGAATAGGATGGTGTCCAGGTGGCCTGCGAGTTGGTTATTCCCACCAAACTCAAGGGAAGAAGTTAATCTTGAAGGGCTTCTCTGTCGTCTGGGTTTCAGGCAATTCAGACCTGCAGCAGGGCTTCACCAGTCGACCAGGAGTTGCAGCAGTCCTCTTCCTTCCTCTCCTCTTCGGTTATTTCGTTCCAGTGGTCGACTCTGCTTTCCAAGTCCCAGAGACGTGCTTTTAAACAGTTTTCCCCCATTAATTCCAGCCTGACTGTCACTCACACAGCAGGGTGGCTGTCCTTGCCGGACAGCCAGCTGGCCAATCAAGCCAGAGTGCATTCAGGTCTCCTAGGAGACTAAGCACAGGGAGCTTCGGGCACCTCCCTCACATCCTGTCCACCACAGACACTCAGGTGCCAGAGGAGGGCTTCAGCACTGAAGCGCGCCAAAGGCCAACGAACAAAGGGACCAAACCTTGTTTGGTGTGCAGAGACAAACACAAGAAGGACCTTTCCTAAAAGAAATGGTGAAAAAAGATGACCGGAGTCTGTTTTTACAGATAGGTCTTGGGGGCCATATTGAAAAACATGGTTGACCCGATTTTTTGCTACCGTTGTTAGCGGTTGGGAAAAATCATGGTAGTTTGATCTAAATCATTGCCACCAGCCATTTAAAGAAGGAAAGGGTAACATTTTACTGTTAGATGAGTGTTTTGACTCAGGGGAAGCTAAGCAACCCCTCCAGCACTCTATAGGAAGATAGGGTGTGCTGGGTCAGTAAACCTAAAAGAGACTAGTAATGTCAATTTAACTTTACATGCTCTTGGAGACGGTAGTCAGTCCCAGAGAAAGTATTTAAACCTTAGGGAGTCTGGAAGACAACCCTATGCCACTGCACTGAAGGTGCTGTGTGACACACAGAAAAAGATGATGCCTATGGAGTTGTGTTAAAACTCCATAACCAAAGAACACAAAAGTAAAACACACATCAAAATACAAGGAAGAGTGGGAAAAAAGGCCAACACTCTACCCAGGTAGAAAAATCAAATCCTAGAAATCCAGCAATTAGCACATTTGGAGAATTCTCCCTAACACGGCTGGCCCCGCCTCCAGTTCCATGGTTACAAGGTTTTCCATGGTTACAGCTGGCCCCACCTCCAGTTCCATGTTTTCGGCTGGCCCGCCTCCAGTTCCATGGGTTTGGCTGGTCCTGCCTCCAGTTCCATGGTTATGGCTGGCCCTGCCTCCAGTTCCATGGTTACGGCTTTCTCCGCCTCCAGTTTCATGTTTTCGGCTGGCCCCGCCTCTAGTTCCATTGTTACAGATGGCCCCGCCTCCAGTTCCATGGTAACGGGTGACCCAGCCTCCAGTTCCATGGTTACAAGGTTTTCCCTAGGTACGGCTGGCCCTGCCTCCAATTCCATGTTTTTCGGATGGCCCTGCCTCCAGTTCCATGATTTTGGATGGCCCCACCTCCAGCTCCATGGTTTTGGCTGGCCCCGCCTCCAGTCCCATGGTTACTGTTGGCCCCGCCTCCAGTTCCATGGTTTTGGCTGGCCCCGCCTCCAGTCCCATGGTTACCGCTGACCCCACCTCCAGTTCCATGGTTTGGCTGGCCCTGCCTCCAGTTTCATGGTTTTGGCTGGCCCCGCCTCCAGTTCCATGGTTACGGCTGGCGCCGCCTCCAGTTCCATGGTTACGGCTGTCTCCACCTCCGGTTCCATGTTTTTGGCTGGCCCACCTCCAGTTCCATGGTTTTGGATGGCCCCGCCTCCAGTCCCATGTTTACGACTGGCCCCACCTCCAGTTCCATGGTTATAAGGTTTTCCCTGGTTACGGGTGGCCTTGCCTCCAGTTCCATGGTTACGGCTGGCCCCACCTCCATTTCCATAATTGCTACTTACGGCTGTCCCCACCTCCAGTTCCATGGTTACGGCTGTCCCTGCCTCCAGTTCCATGTTTTCGGATAGCCCCGCCTCCAGTTCCATGGTTTGGCAGGACCTGCCTCCAGTCCCATTGTTACAGCTGGCCCTGCCTCCAGTTCCATGGTTTTGCCTGGCCCTGCCTCCAGTTCCATGGTTACAGCTGGTTATAGCTGGCTCCGCTTCCAGTGCCATGTTTTCGGCTGGCCCTGCCTCCAGTTCCATGGTTAAGGCTGGCGCCGCCTCCAGTTCCATGGTTACGGCTGTCTCCACCTGCAGTTCCATGTTTTTGGCTGGCCCGCCACCAGTTCCATGGTTTTGGATCGCCCCACCTCCAGTCCCATGGTTACGGCTGGCCCCACCTCCTGTCCCATGGTTACGGCTGGCCCCACCTCCACCTCCAGTTCTATGATTTTGGCTGGCCCGTGTCCAGTTCCATGGTTATGGGTGGCTCTGCCTCCAGTGCCATGTTTTTGGCTGGCCCACCTCCAGTTCCATGGTGACGGCTGGCCCCACCTCCAGTTCTATGATTTTGGCTGGCCCCGTGTCCAGTTCCATGGTTACGGGTGGCTCTGCCTCCAGTGCCATGTTTTTGGCTGGCCCGCCTCCAGTGCCATGGTGACAACTGGCCCCACTTCCAGTTCCATGGTTACGGCTGGCTCTGCCTCCAGTCCCATGGTTATGGCTGGCCCGCCTCCAGTCCCATGGTTATGGCTGGCTTTGCCTCCAGTTCCATGTTTTCGGCTGTCCCTGCCTCCTGTTCCATGGTTACGGCTATCCCCGCCTCCAGTTCCATGTTTTCAGCTGGCCCCGCCTCCAGTTCCATGGTTTTGACTGGCCCCGCCTCCAGTCCCATGGTTATGGGTGAATTGTGTGTGGTGTTCCCAAAGGGTACTGCATATAATTCTACCTAACACTGGTGTATAGCTGTGAGGAGAGGATCAAGTATAGTGATTACACTTAAAGTGCTGCTATTACCTTGGTTCAACTAACCACAAGGCTAAACATCACTAAAAATCAATATTAATCATATCTGATAGGGAAAGCTAAAGTCAGGAGACCCTCCTTAGTTACACTGTGGATTATCTGAAAAATCTGTTTAGAGAAAGGAATCTCTCTGTTAAAGGCAAAAAGTCTGAATTGATTGAAAGGTTATTAGAGAAACAAAGTCTGGAGGGTGGGTCTGAAATACCTAACCCCTCAGCAAATGTGGAAAATGATGAGGATGATAATGTGTCTATTATTGATGAGGTAGATGAAACAGGTGTGTCCCTCAATATAGGCCTCAGTGCTCCTTTACCTGCTCAGCGCACCTCAACCTTCGTCTACTGGGACCCCTACAGGTCCTACACTCAGCCCTGAATTCATTGCTCTAGAAAAGATGAGGCTTGAATTAGAATTTAAACGGTTAAATGCTCAAACTGAAAAAAAGCATAAAGAATTTAAGCTCAGAGAAATGGAGATGAACCATGCCTTAGAAATGAAAAAGTTGTCTATTGAAAATGCTTCTCTGCCAGAGTCTTCTAGGTCTTCCAGTCCTAAGAGACCCTGTATGCCTAAAGAAATTGTGGGTATGTATGAGGTTAAGCTTGATTTTCTGGATTGGTTTACAATGTTTGAATATAACCATGGGATTCAAGACATTACAGGGAATCAGTTGTTTCCTTGGCTCTTCTCTAGACTACCCACTGTTGCATCTGATGTTGTGATGGAGTTGGGGGAGGTGGATAGGATGGATTATCAGTGTGTGAAGCTATCTTTAATTGCTAGATTTGGGAAGACCCCTTCCCAGTACCTTAAGGTTCTAAGGAGATAGATACAAAGAAGTTAGCCATGGCTGCTGACTTGTGGGTTGCCGGCAGGGCTACTCACAATGATTCTAGAGCAACTCAGAAGAAGGATGAGGGAAAGCAGCCAAAGAAAGATAACAAGGAGAATTTAAAAACCTCCAATCCAAAAGAGGGCCCCAAACAGCAACATAAGGGTAAACCACAAGGGAAACCGAATCAGGCTAGTGTACCATCTGGACCCAAACCAGATGGAGGTCAGTACAAACCCCCTTTCATCAAGACATTTGGGAAATGTTATGTTTGGGGGTCAACTGACCATGTGAAAGGGGATCCCAGATGTAAGGGTAAACCTTCAGGGGTCCACACTGTCTCCTTAGCCTTCTCCCCAGAGGAAGAAGTACCTGTGGCAAGTGGAAACTTTCACCTACTGGCTTATGAACCATGAGAGTCTCAGCTAGTGTTTCTTTAATGTCCCTGGGCTTGTGGGAACAACAGAATTTAGCTGTCTATAATTCCATCCTAGATAATACGAAAGATAGTGTTCTTGTGAATGGCCAGGAGACTCCTGCCATCAGAGACAATGATGCTAGCATAACTTTGATAGATTAATCATTTTTCATGGTGGAGGAAGTTGCTAAGGCACCCAAACGCCTCACCATGTTAGCTGGAGGCCCTGTGCAAATGTTTTCCCAATTACCAGCTCTCATCTAATGTAATGATATGACTGTCAAAATACCTGTAAGTGTGCAGAGTGAAGTGCCTGGGAGAGTCCTGTTGGGTAATGACCTGAAAACTCTTGGAGTTGTGTCCAGTATCTCCAGGCCTCCCAGTAAAAAGATACAGGAGCTCACTAGGCCTGCAAGGGATAGGCCCTTGAGAGGCTCTCTAGAGGAGTTGATAGAAGAAACCATCACCCCCACTCCACAGGAGTTGCTCACTGCTATTTATGGAAAGAAAGAGGCAAAGGGGAAACCAAAGACCTCCAAGAAAAAGACAGACAGCACCCCTTTGCTATCAACCAGGACATCCCCAAGATTGTCCAAGGTCACGCCTGTGACTCCTCCACCTGCTGAGGCAGAGTGCGAGGTACAACCCTGTTTGGTTGATCCAGTTCCTGAAGAGTCAGATCTGGAAGAAGACACTGTTTTGGTTGGCGATCTTGACCCTGTTGACCATCCTGAGCTGCAGTCTTTACTGGTAGAAGGTGGACCCAACAGGGGAGACTTCAGCAGAGGACAAAGAGAGTGTCCTACTCTCGAAGGTCTTCGGCAACAGGCTGCTTCTCAACTTGATGGGCAAGAAGTTGGAAAGCGCAGGTTGAGCTGGGAAGATGACCTCAACAGTGAACCGACTGAGTCTATCCCTGGGGACTGCAAAAGAATCGTAGTGCCCCTAGAAACAGACTCCAGTTCCTACATTTGGCCCATGAGATACCTTTGGCTGGTCATTTGAGTTTCAAAAAGACCAAGGAAAGGCTCTCCTTATATTTCTACTGGCCTAAGATGGGTTCAGAAGTTGACAAATTCTGTAGGAGCTGTCACACTTGCCAAACCTTTGGCAAAAGTGGAGCCAAGAATGTGGCACCCCTGATGCCTCTCCCAGTGGTGGGAGTACCTTTTGAGAGGGTGGGCATCGACATTGTTGTTCCCCTTGCCCCTTCCACATCTTCAGGAAACAGGTTCATCCTGGTTGTAGTAGACCATGCTACTAGATATCCTGAAGCAATACCTATGAGGACTGTTACAGCTCAGGCTGTTGCTAAGCCTCTACTTGGTATTTTTACCTGAGTAGGGTTTCCTAAGGAAGTGATATCCGACAGGGGATCCAATGTTATGTCCCACTACATGCAAGCCATGTGGAAAAACTGTGGTGTCACTTACAAGTTCTCTAAGGCCTACCATCCACAGACAAATTGACTGGTAGAGAGGTTTAATTGTACTATGAAGAGCATGATAGGTGCTTTAGAGGAACCCCTTAAAAGAAAGTGGGACCTTCTGTACAGGAGGGCGGAGCGACCTCTGACGGGCCCATGGAATCAGAGCTCACCCTTGAGTACTTTAAGACGAGATACCTGCACCTTCAGGTGGATAGGGTGCGGGATTCTCTTACTCCAACACCGATCAATAAGGACAACTCAATGGTTTGGCAAAGGGAAGTCTGTTTAATGACAAGTACAAAAACGGAGTGAAGTGCCTGGGAGAGTCCTGTTGGGTAATGACCTGAAAACTCTTGGAGTTGTGTCCAGTATCTCCAGGCCTCCCAGTAAAAAGATACAGGAGCTCACTAGGCCTGCAAGGGATAGGCCCTTGAGAGGCTCTCTAGAGGAGTTGATAGAAGAAACCATCACCCCCACTCCACAGGAGTTGCTCACTGCTATTTATGGAAAGAAAGAGGCAAAGGGGAAACCAAAGACCTCCAAGAAAAAGACAGACAGCACCCCTTTGCTATCAACCAGGACATCCCCAAGATTGTCCAAGGTCACGCCTGTGACTCCTCCACCTGCTGAGGCAGAGTGCGAGGTACAACCCTGTTTGGTTGATCCAGTTCCTGAAGAGTCAGATCTGGAAGAAGACACTGTTTTGGTTGGCGATCTTGACCCTGTTGACCATCCTGAGCTGCAGTCTTTACTGGTAGAAGGTGGACCCAACAGGGGAGACTTCAGCAGAGGACAAAGAGAGTGTCCTACTCTCGAAGGTCTTCGGCAACAGGCTGCTTCTCAACTTGATGGGCAAGAAGTTGGAAAGCGCAGGTTGAGCTGGGAAGATGACCTCAACAGTGAACCGACTGAGTCTATCCCTGGGGACTGCAAAAGAATCGTAGTGCCCCTAGAAACAGACTCCAGTTCCTACATTTGGCCCATGAGATACCTTTGGCTGGTCATTTGAGTTTCAAAAAGACCAAGGAAAGGCTCTCCTTATATTTCTACTGGCCTAAGATGGGTTCAGAAGTTGACAAATTCTGTAGGAGCTGTCACACTTGCCAAACCTTTGGCAAAAGTGGAGCCAAGAATGTGGCACCCCTGATGCCTCTCCCAGTGGTGGGAGTACCTTTTGAGAGGGTGGGCATCGACATTGTTGTTCCCCTTGCCCCTTCCACATCTTCAGGAAACAGGTTCATCCTGGTTGTAGTAGACCATGCTACTAGATATCCTGAAGCAATACCTATGAGGACTGTTACAGCTCAGGCTGTTGCTAAGCCTCTACTTGGTATTTTTACCTGAGTAGGGTTTCCTAAGGAAGTGATATCCGACAGGGGATCCAATTTTATGTCCCACTACATGCAAGCCATGTGGAAAAACTGTGGTGTCACTTACAAGTTCTCTAAGGCCTACCATCCACAGACAAATTGACTGGTAGAGAGGTTTAATTGTACTATGAAGAGCATGATAGGTGCTTTAGAGGAACCCCTTAAAAGAAAGTGGGACCTTCTGTACAGGAGGGCGGAGCGACCTCTGACGGGCCCATGGAATCAGAGCTCACCCTTGAGTACTTTAAGACGAGATACCTGCACCTTCAGGTGGATAGGGTGCGGGATTCTCTTACTCCAACACCGATCAATAAGGACAACTCAATGGTTTGGCAAAGGGAAGTCTGTTTAATGACAAGTACAAAAACGGGGAAGCAATAGGAGATCAGCAGTGATGCGGTCGCCCGTCTCGCTTCAACTTTCAAAATCTTCATTCAAACAGCAATTCTTATAGGCAAAATTCGTCATCATTGACGTGTAACACTCATAAGTTTGTCATGCAAGTCTATTTGTTGGAAAAGGTAACTTAAGTATAGGTGCTATATCTGTATATGGTAACAGAGTGTGAGGACTGGATAACTCTCCCTCTACATCACTCATACAAAACGTCACTAAAAGTACAAAGTCTCATTGGTTCTACTGGCTATAGGACCCTAGATTATTTGGTGCATTGCGATTGGGTTGGTTACACCCCTAGGCATAAATCTCCACTTTTAATTAGCAGCATGCAGAATGGTCACCCAGATGCGATATGCCCCAAGATTCACCCTGCCTCCTTTCCATTAATCAGTACTTTAGGGCTATGTGTCAATTAGTTGGCTGAGGATGGCCTTGAAACTGTAGCTTCTTATTGGGAAAAGTTATGGCATCCTCTGGTCTTGGGTGACATCAGACGTTGGTACCTCTTCGCGCCTGGCTGGTCACGTGTTAGTACACCGTGAAGCTGCTTCATTTTCCATCTATTCGCGTATTTGATTCTCCCTTTGGCTTTGCCACCTGCCTTGGCCTCCTTATCTCGACCTTCACGGGCAGGCTGCTATGCACTTAAGTTTCGATTCTTCGGGGTTGCCGCTCTCCTCCCTTCCTTGGGTTGACCTCAAATTCCCAGGCTTGAGCTGCTTCTTGCTATGTTTCGATTCCGCTCTCTCGTCTGGCTTTGTGCTGGTATGTGAATCCTGGCCTGTTTGGCCCCTACCCTCTTGGGCTTAATTCTGCTTTCGTATAAAGTGGACTGCACTTATATAATGTGCTTCATTGAGGTAGATATGTTTGGTTAGCGCTTGCCGCTCTATTCTTCTACTAATCATAGCAAGCCACACTGTTTTCTTAGATTCTTGTGTTACAAGCCTATTTACAGGCGTTTAGCTGGTTGCATACTTTCATTCTGCTTTACAGTTATGTTTCTTTATATTTCAACATCGTCTCTTCTTCTATGTCTGTGATATCCTTATCCTTCATCATAGTGTGTTATCTTTTGGTTGTTGTTTCATTTATCTGTATATCTGTCCAGGCCCTTTGTCGTCACCATTCACCTTTGATTAAGGCCCTTTGGGTCTCTTCTGAAACAGTTGGAAAGTAGTCCTCATGTCATGTCAGCTGCTGGTATGGTTGTCTCAATGGGTACCGTGTTGCCCATGGTTGTCTGGATATTGGCACTTCAACATGTATTGCTCTTCCGTCGGGTGCTGGACAAAGCCATAGCACGGCTCTCTGATGGTTTATTTGCTCATTATACGTCTCATATCTTGGTGTGTACGTTCCTGGTGCTTCACAATGGATGGCTGGAGTGCAGGCCATATCTGGGACCTCCTCTACACTTCTACTGCCATTCCTTCTCTTTGCTTATAGAGAAGTCCCTCAGGAGGGAGTTGGCTACAGTCCCTTTGAACTTCTCTATGGCCATCCAGTCAGAGGCCCCTTGGCCCTGATTAAGGATGGGTTGGAGAGTGCTCCTTCTCCCAAGCCAGTCAAAGTGACTGACTATGTGATCGGTCTCCGGAGGAGAATGTCACACATGACGGCAGAAGCTAGTGATAACTTAAAACCAAAAGGCCAGCATGGTTGAGTTTACTCAAGACCAGCTTCTACTAGTTATGATTCCAACAAGGCAGGGGGCCTTGCAGGACAAATGGATAGGACCCTTAAAGGTTGTGGGCAAACTTGGAGAGGTGAACTATTTGGTGGATTTAGGCAGACCTAAGGAATCTCCCAGAGTCTTTCACACCAACCGTTTGAAGGCATATGTCTCGAGACCAGAAGTGGGAGCTTTGCTTCTAGCTTCAGCTCAAAAGGAGGAGGAGAGTGAACCTCTACCTGGCCTCCTCAGAGGTCAGCCTTTAGAGGGGAACGTAGAAGGAGTCAATCTCTATTCTCAACTGACACCTGAACAACAGGAGGAGTGCAAAGTTCTGTTAAATAAGTTTGCCTCCCTGTTTTCACTTTCACCAGGCTTGACCCCTAGGGGCCAGAATGATATTCTCACTGGTGACTGTTTACCTATGAAAAGCAGAGGTCACAGAATGTCAGAAAATGTGAGATCCCACATGAAAGGAGAGGTCAACAAGATGCTTGATCTCAGGGTTATAGAGCCCTCTACAAGTCCATCGTCTAGTCCAGTTGTTCTAGTACCAAAGGCAGGATCCAACGAGTTGAGATTCTGTGTGGACTATAGAGCTCTAAATGCAGTCACTAAGACTGATGCCCATCCTTTGCCAAAGACAGATGAAATGGAGAATAGACTTGGGGCAGCCAAGAACCTTGGTACATTTGATCTGACGTCAGGCTATTGGCAAATAGCCCTAACAGACCATGCCAAGGAGAAAACTGCATTCTCAACCCCAGCAGGCCTCTACCAGCTTAAGGGTATGCCTTTTGGATTAAAGAATGCACCTGCTATATTCCAAAGGATGGTCAATCAAGTTCTGAATGGGATTGAGGACTTCTGCATGGCATACGTGGATGACATTGCAGTGTTCATCCCTACTTGGAAAGAACATGTTGATCAATTAGGGTATGTTTTGCAGACTCTTGAGCAGGCCCATATGACCATAAAGGCAAGCAAATGTCAAATTGGTCAGAGCAAAGTGGTCTACCTTGGTCATGAGGTAGGAGGAGGTGAAGTAAGGCCATTGCCTAGCAAAGTACAAGCTGTACAAAACTGGGCCACCTCTACTACTCAAACCAAAGTGAGAGCCTTCCTAGGTCTCACTGGGTACTACAGGAATTTCATAGGTAACTATGGGACCATAGCTTCTCCCTTGAATGTGATTTACTCTCCAAAATTCCCTAAAAGGATTAGATGGAATGAGGAGTGCACTCAAGCCTTTGAAAACCTGAAGAAAGCCCTTTGTCACGCTCCAGACCTAAGAGCTCTTGATTATCACCAACCCTTCATTGTGCAGCCACATGCCTCCAATACAGGTATAGGTGCAGTCCTTAGTCAACTGGATGAGAAAGGTAGCGAGCACCCCATTTGCTTCATCAGAGGAAAACTGAACGAACCAGAAACAAGGTGGGCAACCATAGAGCGTGAATGTTTTGCCATTGTGTGGTCTTTGAAGACGTTTAGACCATACTTGTATGGATCTACTTTTGTAATTCAAACAGACCACCAACCCTTGAGATGGTTAATGCAAATGAAAGGGGAAAACCCAAAACTTCTAAAATGGTCAATCTGCCTGCAAGGGTTTGATTTCACCATTGAGCACAGAGCGGGATGTCACCACCAAAATGCTGATGGTCTCTCTAGGATATGTTCGACCAACTAGAGTGAAGAGATTCATCCAGGAGTGGATTAAATCCTCCTCTCCCTTAGTCTACGAGTGCTCTCCAAAATGGCTAATTTCCCTTACCTACTGAGTCCCTGAGCAGCTTTGCTGGATTTCTGGGATTTTTTTTTCACCTGGTAAAAGTGTGAGCCTTTTTTCCCACTCTTACATGTGTTTTGCTGTGTGTGTTTAACATTTTCTTGTGTTCATAGACTGTGGAGCCTCACCTTCTCCATAGGCATCATCTTTTTACTGTGGGTTACACAGCACCTTCAGTGCAGTAACAAAGGGTTGTCTTTTTCAGACTTCCCAACTGAAACACCATTTTCTTTTTTTTAATTTATTTATTTGAGTTAATTGATTTAACAATTTTTTCAAAAGAAATACATTCCACATCACTCCATTTTCTGGAGGTGACTACTGTCTCCCAGAACATGTAAAGTTGCCATTGACTTTATTAGTCTTTTTAAACTCACAGACCCTGCACAAACTATCTTACATAGAATACTGGAAAGGGTTAATAGCTATCCCTTTTTGTCTGTTTCTCATAGAACATTGTTTTGTTCCCTTTTCATTAAGATTTGGCTGGTGGCAGTGGTAACTGCCCTATTTTTGCTACTGCGGTTATTTTAAATAGCCTTGGTATTGTTTTAGGCTATCTTAGTAGCCTCGAACTTAAACCCGCTGGACCATATAGGTTTTTATACGGTTCCAGCTGGGTTTATTCACCATTTCTTTTTGTAGAAGTCTTTCTCATGTTTTACTCCAGGTCTGATTGCTTTGTTTTCTGACCTTTGGCGGGCTTCTGCACAGAAGCCCTCCTTAGCCGTCTGAATGTCTGAGGGGGACAAGATTTGAGGGAGGGGTTTGAGACTCTCTGCAGAGGGTCTCCTTGGAGACCCATGTCGCACTCTGGTATGATTGTCTGTGGTGACTGTCCTGGCGGGACAGCCACCCTGCTGTGTGATTGACAGTCAGGCTGTGTGAATGGGGGAAAATTCCATAAAAAGCAGGTCTCTGGCACTGAGAGGGCAGAGTCGCCACTGGATCAAGAGACCCGAAGAGAAGCTGACAGAAGAGGACCTCTACCACAACTGAACCATCCCGGTGAAGCTCTGCTACGGGTCCGAATCTCCAAATTTCAATGACAGGGAAGATCTGCAAGGAATATTCTCCCCTTGAGCTGGTGGGAACAACCAGTTCACCAAACTCCAAGCCAGGCCTCCCTCCTCTGGTTGAATTGTTCACAGCTACAGTGAACCAGATAGCCAGGAGGAACGAACCTTGCTTGGGTTTTAAGGAGCGCACCTTTTATTTGTCGCTTTGCTCTGCTGCTGGTTTCTTTCTTGGGCAGTGCAGAACCCTCCAGTCTTTCTCCTTCTTGTCAGTCCAACAGTCGCTTCAGGAATTGTGAGCCTGTAGGACCTGCCAGGAACGTCTGCCTCAGCTACAGCATTCTTCTGCTATAAAGGTACTGCGCTAACCCGGCTGTTCGTTTCGTCCAGCCGTGGTGAAAGTGTGTGAAATCTTTCGCCGTTCCGAGGGCTTGTCCATCTTTATTCTTTAAAGTTACTTTTCGTCCGCCCAACTTCGTTCTGAACTCTTGGCAAAGACTTAACCGCGAACTACCCTGAACTGTGTGATCCTCTACAAAGACTTTGGGCCATTGAATGTGGCCCTGGCCACTTGATTTGATTTCCTCACTGTAGTTCCTATTTCTAGATGCCCTGCTTACTTACTTGTTGGTGCTGCTCAACTTCTGTCTAACTTTGTCTTCCCCTCCCTTTTAAATTACTGGAGTGCCATTTTGCTCACACTTCATTTTGAGCCTAACTTGTCCAGAATCTATTGGGGTGGTGTAGTGTATTAAGATTGTGATATTTCGACAGCTTGATAATAGTGAACTGTTTTATAACTGATGTATAAATAAATGTATATTCTTTTACTCAGAAACCTTGAGTCAGTGTTTGTTTGAATCATAGCAATTGCTGTCCTTTGTGTAACTATTGGTACTGCTCACTTTATTCTTGAGATACGTCTGGCTGCTCAGCCATCGCTACCACTTTACTGTGTAGTACAGGCTTGTACCAAAGGTGAATTTGTACTGTCACTTGTAGTCCTAATTGTGTGTGGTGTTCCCAAAGGGTACGGCATATGATTCTGCCTAACACTCGATCATGCCAGGATTATAATCCTTTGCAAACTGCTGCAGTTTACAGTAATCCCTGATATGTGCCCCCAGAGGTGAAAGGTAATATTATGGGAAAGGAAAAACAAGTTGGCACAAAAATCACATTAGCAACATGAGTGAAGAGATGATAAAATGTGCAGTTTAGAAGCACAGCTAAGGGAAGCGAAAGACGGGTTGAAAAAGGTGAAAAGCATAAAGGGAGAGGGAGAGGAACAAGGAGCAGCAGTCAGACCAGGTAAATGGGCGAGAGGACAATTATTATTCAAAATAGACTGTCAGAGAACTGACAATGACAGCGTGAAGGCCTTGGAAAAAGTGGATGAGCAACAGAGAAGGGGAGAAGAGTACAGGAGGGAGGTTAATGCTATCATTAGTAGAAGGGTGACGGAGAACAGAGGAGAAGAGAGCATGAGGCAGGTCGCTGCTAGCATCAGAGGAAACATAATAGAAAGAGGAGGGTACTGAGGCAAGGTCTTGGAGGTGTTAGCAAAATGCTGTAAGAGGTAGAACGAGAGGAAGATAAGTGGGAAAATTAAGGGGAGGAAGAGGAAGAGGAGGCGACATAAGCATTTAGAATTGTGTGCTTGTTTTTGCTTTCCATTTTACTGTGACATTGTTGGTTATCCTTTACTCGCTACTAAACCTTGCTGAGTAGTACGATCTTAACATTGTGGGAATTGCTTTTATCCTCTGCTAGCCTTGTTAGGAAGTACTGTTTTTTGCTTGTGAAATCTTTGACTACACCTCCCAGCAGCCCTCCTGTTATTTATAGACTGTGTCAGACACGGCAAGTGCCGGCGGTACCTCAAAGCCCCTTTGTGCCAGTTTGTATTGGGCGTGTGGCATTTGGTGCATTGGGCTGCTACTTGGCCGGCTAGTTAGAGTACTGCATACAATATGTAGCTGTGCCCCTTACTATTATTCATTCCTCACCATCTGTGTATTAATACAGCTGTGGGCCATCATCCTGAACTCAGCCTACATTTAGCTGTGCAGAAGGGAGGCTATTGTCAGTTGGTACGTTAACGAGCAAAGGAACAATGATCAGTCTACCCCAGTTAAAAAACAGTTCCATACCCATTTCTTCTCTGTCCAATGATAACTTTATAACACCTACTCCTGCCCCCCATGAGGAACCTATGGCCTCTTCCTCAGAGATGAATCGGCTGCCTCCTTTAGCAGAGCAAATCTTGTTTCTTCCATTAGTGAGTTGGGCTGTGCCTTATATGATGTGCATGGCAGTCCCCCCCACCCCCCCAGGTCTACCTCACTGAAACAGATATTATCGCTACTGAGTGTAGTATTGAAGACCCCCTGACCCCAGATACTATTAATACTGATAAGTTGGGCCCCTGATCGATTCTCCAATGCCAATAACTACACACATCAAGGGTAACATATTAGACTGGGTGGCTACACGGAATTTGTATGTTGATATTTCTAATACCACACTGTGTTTTTGGCTCAACCACTTTTTGTGGAGTGCAAAACTAATTTACTTTAAAAAAAAACCTTAGCAGGAACTACAAAAAAAGAAAACTTCTAAACTCCTTGAGTGCATCAATACTCTTTCTGAAGCTACTACGGACTCTGATAATACGAGTGCTTTGAGTAAAGTCATATAGAACATACATGACCCAAATGTTGGATCATGTAGCACCTATGAGAGCAAAATAATAGTTGGTTCCCCCCAACGCTTGAAGATCTAAAGAAGAAGGAAAAGCAGGCGGAACGCACCTGGCAAAAATAAGACTTCCACAAAACAGTATAGAAAGCTCATGAGGAAATCTACAGGATAACAAGTGATGAAACAAAGCAGACATTCTTTAATGAGGAGATAAATAGTGCCAAAAATAGCACTAAAAAGCTTTTCAAAATCTTTAAAATGCTGGAAAGTCTAAAGTCCAACTTCAAGTCTTTAATCCCACCATAGAAGACTGCACTAGAACGCAACAAGCCTTTGCTGATAAAATCTCTACCTCACGTGAAAAAATCAAAAAAGATATGCTTGCTGACCTGTGGATCCCTAATATTGTGCATTACGATGATTCATCGATTAATCTTAAAGTACCTGAACAGGTTTTGAATTGCTCCGAACTCCCTTTTAGGGCTGCCACTGTAGCAGAGTTGGAATAGGTGCTGAACAAAATGCACCCTACCTCCTGCGCTGTGATGTTTTACCATCTAAATCAGGGGTCTGCAACCTTTGGCTATCCAGATGTCTGGGACTATAACTCCCATCAGGCTTAGCCAGCAAAGTGAAACGTGAGGGATTATGGGAGTTGTAGTTTAAAACATATGGAGAGCAAAAGGTTGCAGACCTCTGATCTAAATTGATTCTTGAGAACAGGAAATTGTTTGCCCCTTTTCTTACACAGTTTTGTAATGCTTCATTTACGCACAATGGCATTCCAGACAGTATTAAGGAAGTTATAGTCACTCCTTTGATAAGGAATGTGGGCCTTAATCCCAAAGTCGCCACCAATCTTAGGACTATTGAGACTAAAGACAGTTGACAAAATAGCTGCAATACAATTCCGAGAACATCTGCATTTGACCCCCATTGCAAGAGATTCACTGGGGTATCTGAACAATACAACAAATGAGCTGATCGATTCTGTGCACCTACCTTCATAGGTAAATCCTTCGTGTAGGGAACTGACAGGATAGCACCAGTGAATCCCTGCATGTCCACGAATATTCCTGAAAGGGGAAACTTACCTTCCTTGATGCAAGATTTAGTTGCGCCTGTATCGGCCATGAATGAAAAGGTTTAGTTACCTGCCTGGGTTTCCTCTTCTGAATCGTCCGTAGGAGACAGGACTCGACATGTCAGAGCTCTCTGTGGCAGTTGGTGAGCAGGTGCAAGTGGATCTAGGTCACCTGGCCTAAGCCCCGCCCACCTGTCAATCCCTTTTAAACTGTTGGCGCCTTCCTGTTTTCTGGCCCATTTTTCCTACTTAAGCAGCCCTCCAGCCTCTTTCCTTTACAGTTGCTGAGCAGGTGCAAGTGGATCTATGTCACCTGGCCTAAGCCCCACCCACCTCCTTAGCCCTGCCTCTTCCTTTCTGCTCTTAACTCTTAGATCAAGGGCGTCTTTCGCCCGGGCTGCTGAAGTGAAGGGCAGACGAAGAAAAGGGCAATTCCTGTTTGGAGCTGTTCAGACCGGAAGGACCCAGGGCCCGAACCCCTGCTTAGACAACAGGAAAGCATGTGCCAACATGTTTTTTCTCCCTCCATCCCCACAAGCCATCCCCACCATCACCAGGCAGTTCCAACGTCAATGACATTGCCCCTCCTCTAAGCCATGGACTCCGCAATGCAGCAACCTCACCCATAACAGCCTCATGTCCATCAACACCCGATCACCATCTACAACACAGATGTTGATGCTCGCCAACGTCCGCTCATGCAGCAGACAACACCAACCTCATCATGACACATGACCTTGACACTTTCTTCATCACTGAGACCTGGCTGACATCCACCTCCACCCACATCCTAGACGTCCTTGTCCCAGACAGCTACAGCACTCAACACAGAGACCGGCCGAACAAGACAGGCAGAAACCTTGCAGTCATACACAAGACCTTGTGGTCCTGCACCAGTCTTGAGGTTGACAACATTGGCTCCTTTAAAGTTCTCTGCTGCAGCTTCCCGCTCTCCCTGACGGACAGAGTCACCTTCCAACTCATCTACAGACCAACCAAACCCAACACTGCCTTCTTCTGAGAGTTCACTGACCCGGTCATGACCATGTCCCTCACGCACACAAACATCTTCCTAGGAGACTTCAACCTCCCAGGCAACAAGACCACCAAACCGATGAAGGAAACTTTCCTCAGCCTTCTCGACACCCTCAGCCTCACACAGTACATGAGAAGCCCACTGCACGAGAAAGGTAACATCTTCAACTTAATCATCACTGCACTGTCTTCCCTCCACAACAGCTCTCCTCTCCCGCATGACTGGTCTAATCATCTAGCCATTTCTTTCAACATCCTGCAGATCATCCCAGTCAATCACTCAGCAGACAAACCTTCAGGTCCTTCAAGAACTTCCCAGTGGAAGCCCTCATGGATGACCTTGCCAACCTATACCTTACATGGACCGAACACCCCCAACCAAACTGTGACTCTCTACTGGAAGCACTCAATGCCACCCTCTCAGCCTCCATCGACCAACAAGTGCCTCTGAAACAACACACGTGCAAACAAAAATTGTCAGCACTCTGGTACACGCAAGAGCTCTTCCTCAGCAAAAGAGTCAACTCCGAGCAACCCGCCGACAACTAATCAACACAGCCAATGCATCCAACTATCAGAATACCATAGCAGAATCCAACAACAAAAGCAGCACTCTTTTCAAAGCGGTCAAGTACTTCATCAACCCGCTACCCAATCCTGCCATACCACACTCCATCGAAAAATCCATCACAATCAACACCTTCTTCATTGACAAAATCAGCAAGATTCACAAGCACATAGATGCCATCTCTACATTCACAGACCCACCTCACATCCCTCTCGCAAAATCTCAACACCCTGGAAAATATTCAAGACACTCTTGGCAGAGGTCCTGGTAGAGACCCTGGCAACCCTCAAAGCCACATCGTATACAGATGACATCCTCCCGGCACCCATCTTCAAGACCCTCCCTGCAGAAGCTCTCCTTCCCCACCTGGAGATCATCAACAGCTCCCTAACTTAAGCCACCTTCCCATGGACCCTAAAAACAGGACAAATCCTCCCTCTACTAAAGAAACCCACTCTGGATCACAGCAACCTACGGAACTATAGCCCCATCACCCATCTTCCCTTCTTAGGGAAGATCATCGAAAAAAGAAGTAGCCACACAATTGCAGCAACACATCAACACCAACAATCGACTCCAAACCGATCAATCCGGATTCAGACCCAGGTGCTGCACAGAGACAGCAACCATACAGGTGGTCGACGATGCCCTCAACATCCTTGACGACGGCCACCCCCGCCTCCTGGTTCTACTTGACCCCTCTTCTGTTTTTGATACAATAGACCAGCAGGTGCTTACAGACACACTACATCAGCGCATGGGGATCAGCAACCTTGTCCTACGCTTGTTCAAGCCCTACCTTGCCAACAGCAAGCAGTTTGTTCAGATGGACTCTCTAGAGCGCCAATGCTACCCGTCACCTGTGGAGTCCTTCAGGGTTCCATCCTCTCCCCAGTGAACTTCAATCTATACATGGAGCTGCTGGGAGCCCTCTTAGCCACACATAACATCCACATCCACTAATATGCCGATGACACACAGCTATACCTCAAGATCGACTCACTCAAGAACATCCATAGGCTCAAAATCTGCCTCTCGCTGATCCAGTCTTGGATGTCCAGTGCATACTTGAAGCTCAACCCCTCCAAATCCAGATTCCTACTCCTCACCAACAACATCAAACACCCAGACATACAGACCTGGCTATTGATTGATTGATTGATTGATTTATAGAGCGCTTTACACCAAGGCGCTGTACAATGGAACAACAAAATACAGAGTAATAACAACAAATAACAATGTGAGCAAAGTGGCAACATGAATCATTCAACAGCAAAACAGTGCAAAGAGAAATTGTATGAGAGAGGGGGGGAAGTGGAGTGGGAACAGGAGAGTAAAGGGAGGGGCGGGGAAGGATTGAGTGAGAGTAGAAGGAAGGGAGAGAGAGTGTAAAATAGAAAAGGGAAGGTGGAAAGGGAGTGGAGGGATTAGGAGAGGGGAAAGACGGGGGGAATAGAGAGGGCAGGGGGGACTTCAAGGTGGGAATTGGAGGAGGAAGGATTTAAGGGAAGTGCGAAATGAGATGAGGGTAGTGGAAGAGCGGATTGAGAGGGGGAGAGAGTTCCAATGCAGGGGAGCAAGAAGTTGGAAAGAGCGGAACCGGGAGGAAGCGCAAGGGGAAGGAGGTACAGAGAGCAGGAAGTGGTCAGCGGAACGAAGGGAGCCAGAGGGGGAGTAGAAGGAGAGAAGGGAGGAGAGATAAGGAGGGGCAAGACCATGAAGGGATTTGAAAACAAGGCAGAGAAAGTGGAATTTTATTTGTAGGTGGAAAGGTAGCCAGCCTAGTCGAGAGAGCGAAGAGGAAATGGAGTCACAGGAGGTAAGGAGACAGAGGGTTCGAATGGCAGAGTGGTATATAGATTTAAGAGGGGCAAACTGAGATGAGGGAAGACCGAAAATTATAGAGGAGCAGTAGAAGAGGCGGGAAAAGATGAGAGAGGAGATTAGGAGTTTGGTAGCATGGAATGTGAGGGAGGGACGGATTTTGCGAATATTGTAGAGGTGGTATCTGCAAGAGCGGGAGGTGAGTGAAATGTGTTGCGAGAAGGTGAGAGAGGAGTCAAAAAGAACACCTAGGTTGTGAGCGTGAGTGGAGATAGGGAGATTGGAAGGAGGAAAGTGGATGAACAGGGGAGAAGAGGGAGGGGGAAGAGAGTTAGCGGGGAAGAAAAGGACTTCAGTTTTATCAGTGTTGAGTGAGAGAAAGCGGGAGGACATCCAGTTCTTGATGGCTGTGAGAATCGAGGAGAGTTTAAGGTGGAGGTCAGGTGTGAAGGAGGAGAAAGAGAGAAAGAGTTGGGTGTCTTCCGCATAGAAATGATGGGAGATGCCAAAGGAGGAGATGACAGGAACAATGAGGGAGGTATAGAGAGAGAAGAGGAAAGGGCAAAGTACAGAGCCTTGAGGAACACCGTAAATAAGAGGGAAGGAAGGAGAGGTCTGGCCTCCCTATGAAACAGCAAAGGAACGAGAGGAAAGGTAAGAGGAGAGCCATTTTAGAACAGGGCCTTTGAACCCGAAGGAGGAGAGAGTGTGGAGCAGGAGAGGATGATCGACAGTCTCAAAAGCGGCAGAGAGATCAAGGAGAATAAGTATGGAGGATTGCTTTGCATGGCGAGCAGAGAGGAGCGAGTTGAGAATCGAGGTGAGAGCAGTTTCAGTGGAATGTTTGGGACACAAGCCAGATTGGAAAGGAGGAAGGAGAGAGGAAGATGAGACAAAGGAGGAGAGTTGAGAGTAGGCGAGTCGTTCAAGGAGTTTAGAAAGGAAAGGCAGAAGAGAGATAGGTCTGTAGCTGGCAGTGAGCAGTGGATCAGCAGAGGGTTTCTTAAGAATAAGAATGATCGTTGCATGTTTGAAAGCGGAGGGAAAGATAGATGAGGAGAGGCAGGAGTTGAAGAAAGTGGTAAGGTAAGGGATAAGAAGAGGGTAAATTTTAGGGATGAGAACGGAGGGGAGAGGGTCAGAGGGGGCGGCTGTGGGGTGGGCTTTGGATAGAAGGGAGGATACTTCAGAAGGGGAAACAGATGAGAAAACCGACATGCTGGAAGAAGGAGGAGTGGGGGAGGAGAAGAGAGGGAGTCAGAGAGGGAGTTAATTTTTTTCCTGAGTATGATAATTTTGGAGGAAAAGTAGTTGGCGAAGTCAGAGGGAGAAAGTGTGGAATTAGATGAGGGGTCAGGAGAGGGAGGAGAGAGGAGGCGGGAAAGAGTTTGAAAAATCCAAAGAGGATGTGAGTCTTGAGACTGTAGAAGATTATAGTAATAGGTGGATTTGGCCATAGCAAGGCAAGAGTTGTAAAGTGCATGATAGGAGAAGTAAGAGGTTTGATTAGAGAGCGAGGGAGTTTTGAGCCAAAGTCTTTCAAGGCGCCTGAGAAGGCGCCGCATAGAACGAAGATGGGAGGTAAGCCAGGGTTGAGGAGGTTTCTGGGTAGGGCGGAAGAGAGAAAGGGGATAGAGATGGTCAAGGGCAGTGGAGATGGAAGATGAGAGGGAAGAGAGAGCATCATCAGGAGAGAGTAGTGCAAAGTCATGGTGAAATGGAAGAGACTAAGAGCAGGTGTCAGAGAAGAGGGTAGTGTCGAAATCACGCAGGTGACGACGTGATTGGAACTGAGGGATTAGTAATAGTGGAAGAAGAGCGAGGAGAAAGGGAGAACGAGAGTAATGCATGGTCAGAGAGATAGACAGGGAGAGAGGAGACAGGGGAGGAGGGATAAGAGGAGTTGAAGATGAGGTCAAGAGTGGAACCAGATGAGTGAGTAGGGGAAGAAGGAAGGGGGGAGAGGAGGTAGGAGTCAAGGATAGAGAGGGGGGAGAAGATTGGGGGGATGGCTATCAACCATGAACATTGAGGGCCTCACACCCAAGCTCACCTCCCGCTCCAAGTCCCTTGGGTTCCACATCGAAAGACACCTCTCGTTCACACATAGCTAAGTAAACTCAGACAGCTTGGCATCAGCTCTCCCTCCTGTCGAAAGTCAAGACCCTCCTCCCTCCGGACAGCTTTAGATCCACTGTTCAAGCACTGGTCCTATCCCACCTGGATGGAGGCAATGCACTCCTCAAAGGCATTCCGTCATCCTCCCTTGTGCCCCTGTGAAGTGTCCTAAATGCGGCTGCATGCCTCATCAAGGGTCTACGCAGATACAACCACATCACCCCGGCCCTCATTAACCTTCACTGGCTCCCACTGCATGCAAAAATTAACTTCAAGTCTTGCTGCATCATTTATAATGCAGTCGCCCTCAAGTCACCCAGCTACCTCGCAGAGAAATTCTGCATATCTGGCAGACAGCACACCACCAGAAGCCAGGACATGTGCAGACTTGAAATCCGCCGCTGCAAAATGGAAAGGACCAGAAAAAAAGCCTTCTCTGTCTATGCCCCAAGACTATGGGACCGCCTCCCCTTTGGCACCATACTCGTCCCCAGGATCCTACAATTCAGAAAAGAACTCAAGACCCACCTCTCAAGGAGTCTCTCCTCCTCAACACCTAGGCAATCACATCGCCCCATGCACCACCTGACTCGCTAGAAGCCTCCCGCCCCTATATTCTCCGCCGGTACAGCTGTACCCCACCTCTGTCCCCCTCTGTATCCTACCCCCCTGTATATCTGTTCTGTTGTTATCACTGGTAAGAGCTCTGTTATGCATCTGTAATGTTGTACACCTCTGTAAATTGCTACATTATGAATCTGTATTGGCGTATACCTCTGTAAAGCAGTCTGTTGCTTCTTGGAGCTAGGCCCATGCTCAATAAATACAATAATGATAATAATAATAATAATAATAATAATAAGGACTGTCCTAATCGGGATAAGGACTTGTACCTGGGAGCGGGAAAGGACTTCCTCCCAAAACGCACACTCCAGTATAACGTGTGACTGTACCCTGAGGCAAAGGATCCCTATCCCATGGCTTTACCGGTGCCTGTGCTGGCACAACTGAATGTGGCACATAGGTCTGTGCATGTTTACAAATATGGGTGTGCCCCTGCCTATATCTGAAACGGAAGGAAACTGTGTAAAGATTATCCAAAGTCCTATGGATGTCTAATTTAGTATTCCATTGTCCACACTCCTTATTTGTGGCGGTTTGTGGACAATTAATCTGGAGGAGGAAACTCACTTAACTCATACATGTACAAACAATGCACAGACATTGTAGGTGAAAATGAAAACCCAATGAAAGGTCATATCATTTTAAATTTTTCATGTGATTCAAAAATTCTTTTTGTTTTAAAGACTAAGAAATACAAAAAACACAAATTGTTCTAAATACAACATCAAAAGTAAGACAAAGAAAGCCATTAAAGATCAAATATAAATCAAATATTGATGCATAATGAAGGCAAGCGTCCCCAAACAGCACGATCCTCCCCGCAATGAGAGACAATGAAGGACTCTCCCAAAATGGGAATAAGGCCAAGACAGAGTGCGGGTGAGCGTAAATGGGAGTTTATCAATCAGAATAGGGCATGCAAAGGACTCTGCAAACTCCGAGAGCGCTCTGTCTGACAATAGCAAAGACAGGCGTATATATTTACAAAAAACGTCATAAGAACATACACACTATAGGGGGCACAAGTTCATGGGGATTGGGTGGCGACGACTAACTATAGGTGCTGCTGTGATGTGGTTGGCTTTGGCTGGAAGACGTCACTGGTCAGCCTCGTGGGTTGGGCTGGGCCTGGCAGGGTGGCAGAGTTCATCCAGGCGGTGTTGTGGGGCCATCGCGGCCAGTGGCAGAGATGAATGTCTTTTCCTGACTTATTAGCCCTAGGCCATGCACACCGCAGTCATTCAGGCATTTTGATATTATCTTCTTTAGTAAATCTTTCAATAGGTTATACAACAGGTTAATGCAACACAGGAGGAATGCACCTTGTGAGGGGACTGGAGGTAATACGTCAGGGCATGGTTACCAGTGTCCTGTTGACCGGGGCCATAGGTCGAGGGGCTAAGCTTCAGGGCCTGGGACGGGCGGTACATGTCTTTCTGCCTTGTTAGAAGTTGTTATAGATGTTCCGCTGTGTGTTGTCAAAGTGTTGGGTGTCTTGATTGCACAGGGCCATAAGTCTGAGATGGTCCGGTGGGTTGTGAGGTTTACGAGGGGGCGCGTGTGTTCAGGCAGAGGTTTACTGCTGTGCTGTAAATAATGCATGTGGCAGGTGGTGGCCTTGGGTGCTACAGAGGGGGTTACAAATCTTTGAAGCGACTCCAGTCTGGTTGGGGGAGGTAACGCAGCGCGGCGCGGTCTCTGCTCTCATGCCTTGGCAGCCTTCGTAGGGTAGGAGGGGGAATGGCCTTGCACGTATTTCACAAAGGTATCTTCCTCGTGTGTTGCCGATTTAGGTAAAGACATCACAAACATTTGAACACTCTTATAATACTTAATCAAAACATTACAAAACATGCATTTAAACTTTGCTGGATGTGTCTTGATTATACCCAGTCTGAGCACCTTATTTATACATTATGTTTTAACCAGTACAGTATTTAGTTATATGCATATATATTTGCAGTAAGTGAGGTAGAGTTAGGATTGGTGGAGAACATAGAAAGTAACTCGCCACTTGCTCGTGACGGTGGTGGCGCATGTGGGGCCTAGACATGCACACATGACATGTGCCTTCTTTTGCATTCTTCACATGGGCCCTTTGTATGGTTACATTCGTTTTCTTGTGTCCTCTAGCAGCTTTAGTTCAGTTATGGCGCGAGCCCATGGGGTGTAAGTTTTTCAGTCATACACGTAACAAACAGATTTCTGGTGCGTTCCTTTATTATTAGCAGCCAACTGCAATGGTATAGGCTCACCATCGCTTATATCATGGGAGCATGTTTTCTTGTAATTATACATCTTACCGGCTTTTGTAATATAAGGGATTTTATGGAAGAAAAGCATCTTTTGCAAGTAGTCTCAACATTAATATACAAAGATTGTCTGTCATCTAACGACCATTTTACTGTTCTTTTCATTTGCCTAGGCCTGTTGGCCGGGTCATGCTGGGAGCGATGATACACTGCGGGAGGTGAACTGTTACAATGTTAGTGTATTACACTAGCTCATGTCTGTCTTGTTCGTGGGAACGTGCTCGCAGCGGATCTGCCAGGGTGCTGCGGCAACAAGGATGACTGAAACCCTCCAAGGGTGGGGGCCGCGCTACAGTGCGCTGAGCTCACACCATCTTTACCAGACAAAATGGTTTCTGGGCCTAGCTAAATTATAATACATGTGGGCATTTAATATGTGCGGGCAATGTCTCCAGTGGGTGAGCCCTCCACCACCTGGGCCCGGGTGGCATGAGGGGACGCCCAAGAGAGCCATAGTCCTCACCTGGGGAGAAAGCGTAGGCGAGGGGAGGTCTTCTTGGACCAGTCCTCCCCTACATTTCCCCCCTTTCGTTACTAAAGTAACGAATTCTTTAAATCTTCTATCCTCCTACATTCTGCCTCGTCCATCACCGCCTCATCCCATGCAGGAGTTCCTTTGATGGGCATCCATGCTCTGCACACTCCCCTTAAGCTCTCACCTCTCCGGGCGTATTCATCTGGGGTACACATTAGATGTATGCACCCACCATCTCCTTCTAAATCTACCCAAACTTCCTCATACCATTCTAGTATACGGGGCTCTTTGATGGTGGTGTGCCACAACTTGTCTACAATATCTTTATCATGGTATATAGGCACCAGTTGGTACCTGGGCGAGTTATCTATCCCTGTTTGTACTTGTGCTTCTTGCATCGTTTTTATTGTACCGTGTGAGTTGCCCATTGTCACCATCATCATTGCACCATTTGGTACTGCGTTAGCACAAACTCGAAGACCCACCTGGCACAGGCAAAAAAGTAGAAGGAGGAACACAACAGCTGGTATTAAAAATTTCACAGTTGTTCCTAGCCATGAGGGAACCCAGGAGAAGATGTTGTCGAACCATGTACTCGCTTCTGCTCCACCTTCCATTTTCATTTTTTCTCCTAGGTTGTGGACTGCTTCGATCACATGGGACAGGGAGCCATTCTCTGCGTCTTCAGAAGGTACGAAAGTGCAGCAGGCACTTCCTATTTTTCGGCAAACACCACCGTCCATCGCCGTCAACAGGTCCAGGACATACCTGTTTTGCATGGTCATTAGTCGTAAAGCTCTTAGTTCCACTTTGATTATATTGAATCCTTCTTCAGTATCGTTTGCCAGCTGAATTAGTTCCCAGCGTGTTATCTGGAGCCATTTTGCGTTTGCCCTTGCTTGGACACTTGAGACGAGTGAGGCAAAAAATGTTTCTGCTGAGCTGAATAATCGATACTTGTCTGGGATCTGAGCCAATAGTTCTGATGATGCCTTTGATATGTAATTTGATGCTCGTCTGTTACGGGTCAGCACTTCTCCCTTGCTTCCAGAAGACAGGACATATATTTGTGACTCTGCAGTTGGTTGAGCCACACTCTGCATGCGTTCCTGTGTCCTTTTGCTCCCATCGATGTGGCTTTCTGGTATCACCATTAAGGCTGAGTGCAGAGTGGCCATTGAGCAGCTGCCACTCCATGATTGAGGGAGGTGTAGGTATGCCTGGTTGCCGCATACCCAGTATGTGTCCATCAGGGCCGCTGTTCCTTTCCTCAGATCTGGAATGGTGAGGGTCTTGTTGCAGTTCTTGTTTGTTCCCATGGGGGTTCTCCCTTCTCCTTTAAAGCACAGTTTATAGTCCATTTCGCTCTGCAGTTTGAACGGCTTTTCAATGGCAGTTACCCAAGTTAGTTTTGAAATGTGTTCTCTCCATACTGGTGTACATGTTTCCTCTATCCACTGCAATTTATCCGGTGCCACACCTCTTAGTGCTTCCGCTTTGCACAGTACTTCTTCATCCTTCCGCTTGTTGTCAGAAAAAAGTGTCCCTTCTATCACAAAAAATGGTTCTTTCAAACATACCACTCCTGCCGTTTTTGGGTAACACGTTTTCTCGTTCTGCAGCATTTGAAAAGTCACTTCGTGTGCCTGGAAGGTGTTCTTAATCCTGCACAGCGTGAGATGAAGGAGACATTGGGCATCCACAATAGGCAACTCTTTGGGTAACAACACTTTGGGTGTACCTGATGCATGGGGGATGAGGGAACAGACATAACAGCTCTCGTTTGTTGTCCTTTTAGCTGTGGCACTCATGTCTGCATACCACTTATTTGTTTGATGGGGGTGTCGTGGGTCTTCCATCTTATCTAGACCTAGCCCATAGTACTCATCATACTTCCTCCTCCCTGCTTCTCTCTTTCGTCTGTTGTTCTTGTTACTCATGTACTTCCCAACCCCCAGGACAGTGGACAAACTAGACCCCCCTTTCTCATTCCCGCCCCCCTTGGCCCATTCATCATATAATATTTCGTGCATTGCTAGTAGCTTTTCGTCTTCTTTCCTGACGTTATCTGGCAGATTGTTTTTTGGGATGGGGGCAAGCTGGCTGGTGGGGGTGTTATACAACCATGATATGGCAGACGGGTTTCGGTCATTGAGACTGTGGGCATTGTAATTGGATACCCCTGGTGGAGACACTGTGTTGCTCTGCATTTCACCATGTGGCTTTTCTCTTTGTGAGGTTACAACACTGGATGGTGTGGTATGATACCCCCACACAAGTTTAGTTCCGTCCCATATCAAAAAATCACCTTCCCTGGTATTGACACCTGCAGTTGCATTGGGCCCGGTGGTACTGTTAATTGGTCCAGTAGTGTTGTTACTCCCTCCCCCCTCGTACATCTCGATAGAGATGAACGCTATAAACCAATATGTACCCAAGCCAAACATTATCATAAAAAACAATGTGATGCATACTGATAATCCACACTCATACGAATATCTACATCTCTCATATACTAATTCTCTCATTCTACTAATTCTATCCGTTGCAGGCTGCCCGTTAGATGCCATGGAAGCTCCTGTTTGAGATATAAAAGTGCATTAAGTGCATGCATGTAAACGTTTTGTTGGCACCGTCTGTGCCAATACATTTGACGGGGAATGGAAGCGGGTAGGGATGCGGGGGAGGGGTATTCACAGACAAGGGTATAAACAAGCTATAATATTATTATTTCATTAATTACATACCACTCAACAAGATAAAAAAAAGAAAGCACATACACATTTTTTTTTTTTTTTTTTCTTTTTTGGAATATCCTTGTCAGTCATTATTCCATTCTAGTCCAGTGCTGACACACACACACACACACGCAAGTTGATATTTAGACATCCTACTCATTTGCATCGTTTGCTGTTGTTTGTGCCTCCTCATCTATCTCCTCTTGTACATTGCTGTATGCTTTTCGTACGTCGGTCAAATGCACCCAGTACCTCAAGCCCTTCACCTTCACTGCCGTGGGTGTGCAGAATATTACTTCGTATGGGCCATGGAATCGTGGTGCATTCCACCGACGCACAAAGCTTCTAACATAAATTGAGTCACCTGGCATCAGCTGTAGCTGTTGCTCTCGCTCCGTGACAGATCCTGTTACGTTTCCCTCTTCTCTAGTGAAGGGTGGGGAGAGTTGTTTTGATATGGCGCGCGCTGCTCTTGTCAATTTTCGTAAATAGTCTGTAAACTCGTCTCCCAATATTGCGGCACTTCTGTGAGCATCTGAGTGTTCGCGCAGTGGAGAGTGTGCTGTATTCATTCTCCTCCCAGTCACGATCTCGTGCAGGGACAAATGGTGGTCTTTGCTTGGCTGATTTCTTAGTTCAAATAGCGCCAGGGGTAGACAGTAAATCCAATTTTTCTTCAATGAGAAGCATAGTTTTGATAACCTGCCCTTTAACAGGCCGTTCATCTTTTCCACTACGCCATTACTTTGGGGATGATAAATCGAACACAATTTATGTTTTATACCCAGTAATGTGGTCACTTCCTTGAAAAGTTCATTCACAAAGTGAGAGCCGTTGTCTGAGCGAATCACGTCACAAATTCCCCAGCGCGGGAACACTTCCCTTACTAGGAACTTGGCGGCGCTTTTGGCATCAGGTCGCGCACAGGGTCCTGCTTCCACCCACCTTGAAAATGGGCACACAACCACGATCATGTACCGCGCGCCATTACACCTTTCCCCCATGTCTGCATAATCTATATGCAGTTCTCTGAAGGGGCCAATGGGTTTTGGAATTGTTCCCCGGAGTGTGCGTAATGTCATTCCTGAGTTATATATTTGGCATGTTGTACATTCCAGTGCTAATCGAGACACATGCTCCTGGAGACAGGGCACAAACCATTCTTCCTGTATTTCTACTGCGATGTGTTGTTTGGTATTATGTGCAGGGAAGTGTAGCTGTTGAAATGCAACTTCTAGTAACTGTAGTGGCATTACCACTTTCCCTGAGTTATTTTGCCTCCATAATAGGTCTGTTCCTGATTGGCTGCATCCCCGTTTTGTCCACGTCAATTTTTCTTCTGCACTAGCTCCTTCCTGCAATTCTAGTATTTGTGATAAGGACATCATGTTGTACCCTTCTGACAGTTCTTCGGTTGTTGTGTTCTTGATCATGAACTCACCTGTGTCGTATTTCTGAAAATAGGAAGCCTCCTTGGCGGCAGCGTCCGCTGCCGTGTTCCCTAAAGACACAACGTCTGTGTTGGATGTATGGGCCTGGCACTTCACTATTGCTACAGCAGTAGGGTTTTGTAGGGCCTCAATTAATTCTTTTAACAATTCTGCATGCTGCACTGGTGTTCCGTCTGCCCGTCTGAATCCCCTACGGCCCCATCTTGCTAGACCTCCATGTACTGTCGTCGTCATGTAAGCTGAGTCTGTGTATATTGTTACTGCACAGCCCTTTGCTGCGTGTAGTGCTTCTATGAGCGCAATCAGTTCTGCTGCCTGTGCAGAGTAATGCGATGGGAGGCGGTACTGTACTAGTGTTTCAAACTCACCTTCCTCTAATCTCACTACCGCCATGCCAACGTGTTTTTCTCCCGTGTCCATATCAATTGATGCGGACCCATCCACAAAGTACACTTCCCCCTCGCTGAGAGCGTTTTCACACACCACTGTGTCCTCCCCTCCTTCTCCTGTGTGGGTTGCGCAGTCGTGATTTTGCATATCCTCTAATGTGCACGCTTCTGTAATGAATGTGGCGGGGTTCACTGTTTTACATCTCACTATATGGATGTTGGCGCTGGACAATATAATCTCGTATGCTGTTGCCCGCTGTGTGGTCAGTGTGCTTTTTGATCTTTTAAGTATTGCAAATAATGAGTGTTCCACAAACAATGTCACAGGGCACCCCATTACTATTGTGGCACTTTTCTCAATCGCGAATGCGGCTGCTGCGAGCGATTGTTCGCACGCGAAATGACCCTGCATCACGGCATCCAAAGTACCACTATAGTAAGCCAGGGGCTTGTGTCCTAAGGATGTTTTTTGTGTCAGTACCGCTGTCATAAGTGTTCCTTTGCAATGGGAAAATAGGTAGAATTCGCGTCCATAATCAGGGTTTGCTAGTACTGGAGCGCTTGAAATTAGCTCTTTCAGTGATTGAAACGACATGCTCATTTCTTCTGACCATTTTATTTTTTCATTCTCCTGTTGTGCTTCTTTGAGTGCTTGTAGGAGGGGTCTCGTGTATGCTGCATAGTCTAGTATCCATGCTCTGCAATAGTTGCACATCCCCAAGAATTTCTGCATATCTTTCACTGTTGTGGGTTCTCCTACTGATCTTATTGCCTCTATCCTGTCGGGAATTATTCTTTTTCCATCTTTTGATATGAGCTGTCCCAGGTATAGGACCTCAGTCAGGCAATACTGTAGCTTCTCCCTGTCTACCTTGTATCCTTTGTTGGCTAGTAAAGTCAGGAGCATTGTTGAATCTTTTCTACATGTTGCTTCGTCTTGTGCACACACCAATAAATCATCCACGTACTGAATAATCGTACTCTCTACTGATAGGTTTCCCAAGTCTTCATGCAATATGCGGTTGAATATGCTCGGGCTCTCACAGTATCCCTGTGGCAGTCTGCAGTGTTCATATCTTTTTCCCCCCAGTGTGAACGCTGTAAGGTATCTACTCTCTTCAGCCAGGGGTATTGAGAAAAATGCGTTTTTCAAGTCTACTACTGTAAAATGTGATGCTGCTTTTGGGATACTGCATAGTATTGATGCAGGGTTCGGGACTAGAGGGAACTCTTTCTGGATTACATCATTGAGGGGGCGTAAGTCCTGTATCATCCTTCAAGATCCCCCTTTCGCTTTTTTGATTGGATAAATACATGTGTTACATGGGGAGTTTGAAGGAACTATTATCCCTTGTACTAGTAGTGCATTTATCGTTTCTTTTATCCCTTCTTCAGCCTCACGGGACAATGGATACTGTTTGACTCGGGGTAAGATAGCTCCTTGTTTTAGTTTTATTATCACAGGTTGTACTCCATGCAACAGCCCTACATCATGGGGGCCTGTTGTCCATAAATTGTTTGGTACTAGCCTCATGTCGTCATCAAAAAATGACGGTGGTGTTCCTACCACTGCCATCAATTGGACAGGGATCTCTTTGGCTTGGATCAAAATGTCACAGGGCATCGCTATTTCCATTACTATCTCACCATCTGCTTCTGTGTCTGAAAAGAGATCCTCATCTGTTACCTCGCGTAGGGCGAGGTTGGCGTTTGTACACAGCACTGTGCGCCACTCACATCCTTCTCTGTCCATTCCAATCACAGCGATCCATTTCGTTGATACCTGCACTGCGTGCAAATCCAACGACACCACTGATCCTGGTGCTGCGTTTGGACACACTATGGGGCGGAAGAGGAACTCTGCTGGAATCCTCCAATCCATGCTTTTTAGCTCTGGAACTATAAGGGCCAAAGTTTTTAGCCCTTCAATAAACATCTCTTCATTCTGTGGCAGCCCTCGTATTTCCTGTGTGGTTGTGTAGGCTTGCACTACCAACATTGCACGCAAGGGGCATATCCCGGGTGTAGAACACACTATCCCTCCTTGGGAAATGATATGGTCATGTTAAGTTTACTCATAAGGTCCCTCCCCAGCAAATTTATCGGGGACTGTTCATAATACAGTAAGGGTGCCTTTACAGTCTTGCCCCCTACGGTTACATCCAAAACTTCTGTGTAAGGAACTTCAATTACAGCCCCAGAGAACCCCTGCGTCTCTAACTTCCTGTTAGATAACGGGAACCGGCCCTCCCTGACACATGATTTCTCCGCTCCCGAATCAACCATGAATACAAACTGCCTGTCTCCTATCTGCGCCCCTACCAATGGTTCCTCTGCTGCACTGTGGGTGGTAGATAGAACTGGACACGCAAGTGTTCTCTGTGGGCTGTCCTATGCGGGGTGTCTCATCGCCCCCCCTTCATTGAATACGTTACCTGAGACCACTGACATGCCGTTGTAAGGTGCTGGTGCGGGGGCCCCGTTTGCTGCTGTCGCGAAAGGGTTGCCTGGTGTATATTGCATACTGTCGTTGTTTTGCATGTTTTGTGGGTGGTTCTGTGTTCTGTACTGGGGTCCCTGTTGCTGGCCGGCATTACCTTGGCTTGGGTTTCTTAGTTGTTGTTGTCCCATTGGGAGGCCATATGGGCTTCCCGGGTGGGGATGGCCATATTGTTCTACCTCTTGGAACCCGTTATTGGGTCTGCTTCTGCACTCTCTAGAATAGTGCCCCCATCGCCCGCAGTTCCAGCAACTTCCTTGTGCACCTCTAGGGCCCTGCCATCCATTTCCTCCCATTCCCCCGTACCCCGTTCCGCCTCCTCTTCGGCCCCTGTACCCACCTCGTCCCCCTCGAGGGGTCCACTCTTGCCACTGCGGACCTCCACCTTGCTCTTGCTCATTCCACTGCCGCTGTCCTGCTCCCGCCCAATTAGCTGCCATCCTTCCTTGTATTGCTATCAGCCCCTCCTCCTCATCGTCTCCCTCCCTGCTGTGTGGGAGTGCGGCTACTGCCGCTGCGACCTTCACCAATTTTGTTTGTACTAACTTTGCTTCGTCTGCCAATCTTTTCTGAGCTACCTCCCTCTCCCTTTCCTTTATTCGTTTACAATGGTGTACTATTATGCTCTGGATTTCTGGCCATCCCTTTGCTTCAATACCTGCTATCTTGTCGAGCGCTTTCTGCACTTCCTTTGGGAGCCCTCTTTTTATAATGAAGTAAAATAAAGAGGTCGATTGATACCAAGGCGTGCCCGTTTCCGCTCTCCACATCTCTTGGACCCGAAAAATGTAATCCATAGCCTCCTCCCCGTCATTCATTGTACACTGCATCACGGATTGTAAGTCAGGTGTATCTGGAAATGTTTCGCGTAAGGCGTCCCACACCCTAGCCCGTACTGTGTTAAAGGAGGCCCCATCATGGCGGTCGCAATCTAACGTTACTCCCGGGAAACCGGCTTTAACCCATACTCTTTCAGCCTGATCGCCCACTGTGGATACGAGCAGACTTTTCACATCTCCTACAGCTAGGGGTACTCCAGCAGTATGTTTTTCAAAGGCGTATATCCACTTACTTGCCCCTCCTGATAACGGGGGCAATAGCTTTAATAAGTTGGCTTTGTCCATTTGTGCCCATGGGATATAGTTCGGTCTCCCTCCTCCTCTGTGTATCAACGGGAGCTGTAGCTTTCCTTTCGTTATGGCACCCGGACCCGATGTGGGTGCTGATGCTTCTAGTGATGCCATTTTCCCCACTCTGTTCCTTAGTCGTCCCGACCACTCATCGTCCAGTGTTCTCACTGAACATGTGCCATCCCCCCCCTCGCTTCCCCCTCCCATAGCCATGCTCAACCTGTCACTTTCTTCTAACTCGTCCCTTATGTCGCATAGTAATTCCTCTCTATCCCCCATAGGCCTTTCATCATTGTCAGTATCTCCCTCACGTGTCTCTATTTCAATTATTCGTGTTGGTTCTTCTTCAATTCTGAACAGTATCTCACCTTTCTTCCACCCCTCTTCAGGTCTTCTTGTCTCGCCTGGCGCTCTAGACGTGCGCCCTGATCTAGTCGCATTAAGTGCTGTTTGTCCGCACATGTCTTTTATCCTCGAGAGCTCATCTTTTGCTATTGAGAGTCTTGACTGTAAATCATCTGTGAGTTTCTCTATGTCCACCCTTTGTGTACTCGCCTGGCCTCGCTCCCTTGTACTTTCATATGGTGGGGGTGCAGTGGGCCGGTGGGGTGTAGTAGTTGTCGGGGGAGGTACATACGTTGGATCACTGTATCCTTCTGCGGGTACAGGCTTTTTTAATATCGGGTACAAACTTATTACCTCTATTGGTGGCGCTACACTTGACAATTCTTTGATATCTTTCTGTATCATCAGTGGATTGTCTGTAGTGGATGGGAGATCAGGATTTAATGCTGGTGCTTTAGGCGGTGGTATCTCTTCAAACAACCTCCAGAGATCTATTATTTCCCTCCTATTTTGCAACTGTTTTCCTTTATACTTCAAGAAAATGCATGTGACCACCATATCCAGAACGCTTTTATCAAATGACCCTCCCTCTGGCCATATCTGGGGTAGCCCCTCTCCCTTCAACTCAGTTACCCATTGGTCGTGATATTTCTTAATCCGCTCCGCGTACCCTGGAAGACTTTTACAAATATGTGATAAGGGTGTTTCAGCCCCCATCTCTGTGCCCTCCTAGTGCTTATGTGTCTCTGTGTGCCTGCAACTACAATGTGAATGTAGTATCAATATTATTTTTCGTATTCTACCTCACATTCAATGTTATGCTCGGTTGGGCTCTCCCTCCCTTGACTGTACAAACAAAACTGACTGTACACAGTTTCTACTTTGTTCTCTTTGGGGGACACATACAAGAGCAACCCATCATTTATTTTGACAATATCAACCCGGAAATCAAAAGGCACCCACTCACGTCACTGTATCAACGTTGCCTTCAAAAAGTTTTATCCGGTCACACTTACCATGACCATTTAACAATTATACATTTATAGCCGTTTTACACATTCGCAACATCAAAGTCGTCCCCTGACACATACGAGGTGCACACACCTCTTAGTAGCATTCAATTCACCATTCGAGCTGCCCTCCCTTTCCTCCCTAGCCGGCTGTCCCTGTCTGTCTTACTTAGATAAATGGATGCGCATATACATATATTTGTGTTTTTTTTTTTTTTTTTTATTCTCCCCCTACCCCTAAAGAAAAAGAAAAGAAAGCAGTAATAGCGATCACTAATATATTCTCAGTGCCCCCTTTTGCTGAACACTTTTATCTTGTATTTCACTTCGTCATATATTCCCAGTACTAGTCAATATAGCACTATGCGGCGCCGCCTTCCACCCCCTTTCGGAGCTAGGTTCCCGTCACTTCTATCTCTTATTCACCTCGTAGTCCTAATGGCCATATGCAAAGAAAAAGAAAGGAAATTTTAGAATAATCTTTAGTATATCTTCGTACCCCCTTTTCGTTCCCTGTCCTACACTTCTCTCCCCGCTCCCTTTACAATCGCTCACACTCAGTACTCACGTGCCCGTCTTGAACCGATAGTCTCCGAAACTGGGTCCGTCCAGGCAGTGTCGCCGTCAGCTCAACAGTCAGCCCCGACTCCGGCGAGCGGTACTCAAAGGGGATTTTTCAACCGGGATCCCGTACCCTTTCTCTATTGAGTGCGCACTTCTTAGTGTACCGGTCGCCGTTGGCGGGCAGCCTCCCGGAGCCGGCTCACCGTGCGTATCCCTTTTCGACCGGAGATTCTCGTGCCAAAAGGGGACGGTTATAACGAGTTTAGGAAGAAATAATATCACGCTATCGGGGTCACCACTGAAGGCAAGCGTCCCCAAACAGCACGATCCTCCCCGCAATGAGAGACAATGAAGGACTCTCCCAAAATGGGAATAAGGCCAAGACAGAGTGCGGGTGAGCGTAAATGGGAGTTTATCAATCAGAATAGGGCATGCAAAGGACTCTGCAAACTCAGAGAGCGCTCTGTCTGACAATAGCAAAGACAGGTGTATATATTTACAAAAAACGTCATAAGAACCTACACACTATAGGGGGCACAAGTTCATGGGGATTGGGTGGCGACGACTAACTATAGGTGCTGCTGTGATGTGGTTGGCTTTGGCTGGAAGACGTCACTGGTCAGCCTCGTGGGTTGGGCTGGGCCTGGCAGGGTGGCAGAGTTCATCCAGGCGGTGTTGTGGGGCCATCGCGGCCAGTGGCAGAGATGAATGTCTTTTCCTGACTTATTAGCCCTAGGCCATGCACACCGCAGTCATTCAGGCATTTTGATATTATCTTCTTTAGTAAATCTTTCAATAGGTTATACAACAGGTTAATGCAACACAGGAGGAATGCACCTTGTGAGGGGACTGGAGGTAATACGTCAGGGCATGGTTACCAGTGTCCTGTTGACCAGGGCCATAGGTCGAGGGGCTAAGCTTCAGGGCCTGGGACGGGCGGTACATGTCTTTCTGCCTTGTTAGAAGTTGTTATAGATGTTCCGCTGTGTGTTGTCAAAGTGTTGGGTGTCTTGATTGCACAAGGCCATAAGTCTGAGATGGTCCGGTGGGTTGTGAGGTTTACGAGGGGGCGCGTGTGTTCAGGCAGAGGTTTACTGCTGTGCTGTAAATAATGCATGTGGCAGGTGGTGGCCTTGGGTGCTACAGAGGGGGTTACAAATCTTTGAAGCGACTCCAGTCTGGTTGGGGGAGGTAACGCAGCGCGGCGCGGTCTCTGCTCTCATGCCTTGGCAGCCTTCGTAGGGTAGGAGGGGGAATGGCCTTGCACGTATTTCACAAAGGTATCTTCCTCGTGTGTTGCCGATTTAGGTAAAGACATCACAAACATTTGAACACTCTTATAATACTTAATCAAAACATTACAAAACATGCATTTAAACTTTGCTGGATGTGTCTTGATTATACCCAGTCTGAGCACCTTATTTATACATTATGTTTTAACCAGTACAGTATTTAGTTATATGCATATATATTTGCAGTAAGTGAGGTAGAGTTAGGATTGGTGGAGAACATAGAAAGTAACTCGCCACTTGCTCGTGACGGTGGTGGCGCATGTGGGGCCTAGACATGCACACATGACATGTGCCTTCTTTTGCATTCTTCACATGGGCCCTTTGTATGGTTACATTCGTTTTCTTGTGTCCTCTAGCAGCTTTAGTTCAGTTATGGCGCGAGCCCATGGGGTGTAAGTTTTTCAGTCATACACGTAACAAACAGATTTCTGGTGCGTTTCTTTATTATTAGCAGCCAACTGCAATGGTATAGGCTCACCATCGCTTATATCATGGGAGCATGTTTTCTTGTAATTATACATCTTACCGGCTTTTGTAATATAAGGGATTTATGGAAGAAAAGCATCTTTTGCAAGTAGTCTCAACATTAATATACAAAGATTGTCTGTCATCTAACGACCATTTTACTGTTCTTTTCATTTGCCTAGGCCTGTTGGCCGGGTCATGCTGGGAGCGATGATACACTGCGGGAGGTGAACTGTTACAATGTTAGTGTATTACACTAGCTCATGTCCGTCTTGTTCGTGGGAACGTGCTCGCAGCGGATCTGCCAGGGTGCTGCGGCAACAAGGATGACTGAAACCCTCCAAGGGTGGGGGCCGCGCTACAGTGCGCTGAGCTCACACCATCTTTACCAGACAAAATGGTTTCTGGGCCTAGCTAAATTATAATACATGTGGGCATTTAATATGTGCGGGCAATGTCTCCAGTGGGTGAGCCCTCCACCACCTGGGCCCGGGTGGCATGAGGGGACGCCCAAGAGAGCCATAGTCCTCACCTGGGGAGAAAGCGTAGGCGAGGGGAGGTCTTCTTGGACCAGTCCTCCCCTACAATAACACAACATAAATAAATGTCAAGGTATCCCATCAATTAAGATTCATTGATGTTCCAGTGCATATCTGAATAAAAATTCAAAATGGAAAAGTGATGTATAAGTGGGTGATTAATTTCTGTAATCTTGTTTCATTCTTACATCCCACAGTACATCAATTTGATGCTTGAAATTGACATAATTCAACAGTTAAAGGACTATTCCAGTATATGGAATGTTCATTGTTAGTTAGAGGATTTCCAGAGTTGTCCTCCTAGTCCTTTGGCTGTGTGAATCCTATGTTAGGGTCTTGGGGTAAAATATTTCTTTGCCAATACATAGGTCTGTGCAGCCTCAGACTCCAGGTTCTCTCTTAGCTGTGCTTGCTGTGGCTGTACATAACCTGGGGACTATGGCATGGTCAGAGGTTGCATCTGTTCCGAGGGATAACCTGCAAACCTACTTGCTGGTGCATTGGGATTGACACGTGGGTCATAAAAATATGATGGACTCATTCTACAATCTTGTGACAAATGTCCCATCCTCCCACAAGACTAACACAGAGCTCCATGTGAGGAAATGAAAAGGGAGCACTAGACACTGAATCAACTTTGCGCAGAACTGGTAAGATAAATACACACATTTTTAAAGTTTTTAAAAATCACAGAAACAGGTGAACCTACAGCATGAACACAGTAAGGGAAAGCGTTGCCCACACCTCATATGAAATAATAGAGAAAAGTCATTACCTGGAATCTTGTGATGGTTCAACCAATAAATAATCAAGAGAAATAATAACATATGAGTCTCTGTAAGATGTAATGTGAATGATAAGTGAATCAACCAACACGTGTTTTGACGCTCGTGGGTCTTCCTCGCTGTTATGTACAGATTTGGGGAGCACTATAATAATCTCGGCTTCCTGGCAGTAGCACCCAACCTTTGGTATAAGTCTAAACTACACAGGTTGTAGTGTGGTAGAGCAGCCAGGCTTATCTCAAGAGGGGTCAATGTGAGCAGTAGAGGGATTACACAAAGAATCACAGTGACAGTTATTCAAACAAACACCTAAACTCAAGGCTTCTTGATAAAACAATTATTTATTTATTTACCGGTCATTTATATAAGCATTCTTTAGAAGGGAGCAATATTATAGGAACACACAAATACCTTCAAAATACACGCTCTTAAATCAGCAAGCACCCATTGGGGATGCCACACAGACACTTCCTACACCCTCAGGTGACATTAATTGTTAGGACACTGTGGACATTGATATGTTACTGTTAGCATTTAGAATAGTACTGAGATGTGCCAAAGAAAAGGTTACTCAGAACAAACAAGGGATCACAATATTCTTAAGAAGGCAAACACTTTTCAACCCTCCCCAGTGTCACAGGAGAGAAGAGTATTTTAGTGGAAACATGCTAGGGCAAAATCAATAGGCAAAAGTCTATGTAGCTGAAGCACTTCTTGCAGGTAAGTAGAAAAGTATTTGCACAATGTTTTAGAAGTCTTTAGTGAAGAAGAAGAATCAATGTAGGGGCACAAGCTGTTAGGCTTGTGAAGAGTAGAAACAAATCTACAACAAGAGTTACGTTCTCTTAGACTTTACAGTACCTTTAGTTAGAAGAAAAGCAGCAGATGACTTCTATTCCCATGCAGCTCTGCAGATCCTGGTGTTCCTGGGCCTCGGTCGTGGGGACAAGAGGGAGGACTTCTGGAGACCCTTGCAATTCAATGGGACAATTACCGACAGCAACCGGCTATCTTCAAACAAGTGGCAATTCGGTGTTTCAGCTCCTTGTGTCTACCGCAAACAGCACCACCGCAGTTCCTGGATGTTGAGACAGGCTTTCCTTGCATCTGGGGTCTAGCACTCTGTTAAGGTGGCCAGGCTCGGTCAGTCCTGCTTCCTGGGAGTCTGGAGGATCTTCCTAGAGCTCTTGGCCAGCTTAAAAGCAATGCACACAAACTGGTGTTCTTCTCCCTGGTATTTCGGTTCCAGCAGCAACTCTGTGGAATTTCAGCCAGCTTCGAGACAGACGTCCAGGTGGCTTACTTCGGGGTTGATTGGTCCCACCAACTCAAAGCGAGAAGTTGTCCTTGCAGGGGATTCTCTGTCGATGCGAATTTGGAGTTTCAGCACAGCAGCAGGGCTTCACCAGGCAAACCAATGGTCCAGGAGTTGCAGCAGGTGTCCTCTCCAAGTTCTTCTTTGGATTCCTTTGTCCAGTGGTGGACTCTGCCTTCCAAGCCATAAGCCTCACCTTTTATGCAGGTTTCTCTCATTCATTCCAGACTGGCTGTCAATCACCCAGCAGTGTGGCTGTCCTTGCTGGACAGCCAGCCGGACAATCAACTAGAAGTGCATTCCTGTCTCCCAGGAGACTAAACACATTGAGTTTTGGGCACCTTCCTCACTACACCCTGGAGCCAGAGGCAGGCTTCACTCGTGAATCCCGCCAAAGACAAAACAAACAAAGTGACCAAACCTGGTTTGGTGCACAGAGTAAATCTCAAGAAGGACCTTTCCACAAAGAAATGGCGAAAAAAGAAGACCGGGGACATTTTGACAAAAATGACACCCAAGGGTACTTTACTGCAGCTGAAAATGCAGCCCACCGTAAAGACACACCACGGTAGTTAAAGGTAAACCACTGCCAGCAGCCTTCATCAAGGAAAGACTAACATTAAAATGTTACATGAGAGGCTAGACAAAGGGGATACTATGTAACTCCTCCAGCACCCTATTGTGAGATAGTGTGTGCTGGGTCTAGAAAAGTGTAAAGTAAAGTCAATTTCACCTTACTACTCTTGGAAACAGTAGTTTATCCAAGAGAAAGGTGTTTTAAGCGTTTGGGGAAATCTGAAAGACTTCCCTGTAGCATTTCACCGAACGTGCTGTGTGCTACAATGTAAAATGATGCCAGTGGAGTTTGTCAGTCTCCAAAAACCAAAGTAGAATCACATTAAATTACATGAGAGAGCGAGAAAAAAGGGCCTCACTCTCTCCAGGTAAAAAAGAATAAGTCCTAGAATCCAGCAAAAGAGATGGGGGTCTCTAAGGTAGAGAGGAATTAGCACATTTCTGAAAATTCTCCCTAACACTCATGGCAAAAACATGTGTTCCTAGTCCCAGCACAATCTGGGTTTGACACTCAGTGTGGTTGATTGGATCTCAGATGTTGTACCTCCTTGGGGAGTCCCTTCTTTAGCATATGCTAATATAGGGCCACTTTTTTATTCCATGCCTCCCCTGTCTCCAATCTCCACATCTTCTGAATCTGTTGTATGTATCCTGCGGGGTCATCACCCACCTTCATGGTTTTAGACATAATTGAATTAATATTCAGCATATCGGGTTACATGACACTTAAAGCTGCCCAAAGTTTTGCCCTGCAATTATTAAAAGGTGACCCATCATGATTATTAGTGTCTAGCTGTACCCCTGGATACTCTGTTTTTTCCCCAAATTTCATATGCTGGTTCCCCAATAAGAGCAGTAAAAGAACAATGTTGTATCTCTGATGGCCAACATAACACATGCTGATTGTTTTTCTAATGCGTGAATCCACTTCCCTGCCCCTGCAGTGAGCGAGGATAGTGATGTCATTAGATTATGCTGGTCTCTATGTGACCATAGGACATACTGTGCTCTTTACAACCTCTTCTGAAGTAACGGGAACTGCATCTCTTTTAGCCTTGTCAGGGTCTTTCTCCTTTTACCCTTACACTTCCTTACTGCTACATGACCACCACAGCGTGTCCTAAGACCCCATAGTGTGATTTCCCTAATGGCTGTTTCTGGTGTTGTTCTGTGTTCTCCAGCCATTTCACATTCTTCCTCTTCATCTACCTCTACTACATTACTTATCCTTTCTGAGCTCAACAAACCGTAGCCTACTCCACCATGGTGCACGGTTTCTCTTTTTGCCAGTTCAAGTTCTGCTTTCAAAGAAACACATCCCTCTGCTAGGTCCACCTTGATATCTTTGATGATCACAATATCTATTTTAAAATGAAACTGTCCCAACGTACACTGTTCCAACCCTGTCTCTGCTACTTGCTTGTTATCTTCTTCCTGCTCCTCTCTTCCTAACTGTCTTACGTGTGCCAATTCTTCCTCTGCCTTCTGCAGTGCTTCCTCTAGACTTCTATGCTGTCAGGACTTCAGCAGTGGCTGGTGCAGGTCAGGGGCATCAGGTAGACATTGTGCACAAAAGACAGCAGCATGAGCCTAGGAAAGGCTTGGTGTTTAGACATTTGTATTTCAAGGCATTATTGTGCCTTTATTGAAGGAGAAAGGCTTGGGCGAAGCAGAAAGCATCCCCAAGCATATGGGTTGCCAAAATACTCCAATTCCCAGCAAGCTTGCGTGCTCTCGAGCCAAAGAACTACAATGGGACAACGCCCGACGATCTGCGCAACTTTGCCAACGGCTTTATACGTCACTCTATGTCACCAGTGTCATCACCATTGTTCTTTGTCCTGAAGAAAACTGGAGACTTAAGAACCTGTATCGACTACAGAGCCATAAACCGAATAACCATAAAAAAAACGATACCCGCTACCCTTGATACCCACCTTGTTGGACCAGGTGCGGGATGTCAAGATCTATAGTAAACTCGATCTACGAGGAGCTTACCATTTGGCGCGGGTGTGTGAGGGGGATGAGTGGAAGACTGCTTTTAGAACCAAGTATGGGCTCTATGAGTACCAAGTCATGCCATTCGGACTCTGCAATGCATCCGCCACCTTTCAGCACTTCCTAGACGAAGTCTGGCAGGGTTATTTGGAACTTTTTGCCATTGTCTACATAGATGAAATACTCATTTATTCCCGGAACTTGGCGGAGCATGAAGGACATGTAAAAGCAGTCCTGCAACGTTTAAGAGAACACCAATTATATGCCAAACTTGAGAAATGTGTATTCCACCAAACCACCATGGAATTCTTAGGATTGGTTCTCTTGTCTGAAGGAGTGACCAATGACCAACAAAGGTGCGAACCATTATTGAATGGCCATCACCCAAGTCAGTCAAGGATGTACGGACAGTAAAGGGGAGGCAGGTGTACGTGCTACCTCTGCGCAAGATTGAGTTCCTGACAGATGCACTTGAATTTCTACCTCCATTTACAACTGTTCCTCTATCCTGGCCACTGAAAGCATTATTCTATTTTCTGATTCCATTCTTAACCGTACGGCTTGCCTAGCCATTGAGGGTGTTGTTCCTTTCCTCCTCACAACTGCTGGGGTGGAGGATTGAGATGATGGAGGCTCATACTGGGGATTAGTATATCCCACAGTGAGTGATAAAGGAAGACACCCATAAGATGGCGAGGCGGTAGGGGACTCCGAGCCTTCCTGCATCTGCCCTATTTCTCCAACCTTATCCCCAGGGGCCTTCCCTGACTCTTCAAACATCCTCAAAAACGTTAAGATGTTCTGCCATTTCTCCAATGTCTTTCCCTTGTATCTTGTGGATAAAAAGGTGTACATATTCTTCAACACCCCTTTCTCATATGGCCCCCCGCTGGGTCTAGAACTGAACATTCTACCCTTAGTCTCTTGTACGAACTCTTTGTGGTACCTCAGAATCTCTTTCTTGTACTTTGCAAGCATCTGGCGTATATGATCCAGTGAAGTCGCCATACTCCAACACAACCTTTATCTAACAATACTCGAAAAACAATACTTTAACACAAAGCCAATCCTGCGGCCCTCCAAAAATTGCTGAAATTCCAGAACAAAAGTTGATTCTTTCCCCCAAAATTCTTTTAAATTTCTCAACAATTGCTCACCTCGCTCTCACCTACACCACAATCACCTTACTCAAAACTAATCCATAGAAACACGTTTAGACATAAGATAGGATAATATCAATAAAACATAATTACGGTGGTTCCTCCACTCCTTTACTGAAGCACAAATGAATGCAATGTTTTCCACTAAAACACTGCTCTCTCACTCCTTTATCACTAGTACAGTGCGTTTTACTACAACACTGCCTTTTCCCAACTACGGGAAGATTTACTCTCTCTACTTTGACTACCAAAAATAATAAACAAAGTAAAACATTGAAAAAAAGACTTACAGCATATAACAACTCACCATACCATCATAATCAGAAGTCAAATCTTACATTCTGTTTCAATTAACCTCCTGACTCCAAACAATTTGAACAACCTCTCTGTCTCCATACACCTCTTGCAAAATGCCAGAAATTAAAAAATAACTTTTCCATCTACCCCCTTGGTTTTCTCACAAAGTGCACTCACATAAATAGACGTCATTTGAAGCTCTCCGAGGGTGTGCCTCATCAAATAGCCTGCACAGCTGGACTGCTGCACCTTGGGTGAGTGAACAGGAAGGTCTTAAATCAATATGGTGCATGCAGGACATTCTTTGATGAGTACAGAAACTAATCACTTGCAGATAGGAGCCGCAGCCAAGCACGTGTGGCCAAGAACCCCCCACAGCGGAGAGCCTGAAGATCACATCAGGGTGACCAAATGTAGGAATGCGACTCCAAAACCCAATGCAAAAAAAACCCAGCTCCAACAAAGAGTAAATGTACTTTGTCAGAAAAGCATGTTTATTGTATGCTGACAGCCGAAAGGAGTTAAACAGCCTTGTGAAGCTAAAAACGAACATTTCCTTCCAGTGCTCAACAAAGTTGCAGCTTTTTTACAGATTTGAACAATTCACATAATCTCACATATTTTGTTACAAATTCATCCCGCAAAATGCAATTGGCTAACCCTGTACAAGGAAATCTAATCCCCCAACATTCTCAAACCCCATTGGGCACATTGACAAAACACAATCCCCTTCCCCACATTCTTTCTTTTCATAATCAGTCTTGACATTCTAAACATAATCTCCTTATTATCTAAAAACAATTCAATGTCTGACTTGTCCTATTTGGTAGGAAACCTTTAAGCCAGTACGTTATGTACAAGGCTTTAAAAAGAACTCTTCAAACTAGAGGAGGGAGAGAAACAAACAACCATGTTTTTGATCAAGCAATAAACATCTTATCATCCCAGATGTGATAGCGTCCCATGTTATTCCTTCTGCATTCCTTCAAGTCACGTTATTTGCAACAAACATCTCAGATCATACAGCCTCCCGCACACATCCTGCTTGCCTTCCTGAGCGCCCAAACAAAACGCATAAAACACTGGAAATCTCTGCCCTCCAGCACCCCTTCCATGTGTTTTATTAACTAACCTCAATTCAACTCACCATTTGGCCGGACTTAACAACAAGACTCTGTGCTCCCAGGAAGGTCTGTTCCCATATCCACAAACCCATCTAGTCGTGAACCCACGACCCAATGGCACTTCATTTGATCTTTGCCTCAGGTAACCATTTGATGCAATCACCAGCTACCCAAATGTGGTTCGCTTCATTCCTCCTTCCTTGATCTGGTCATCCAACCATTCAGGCAATGTAAAGTTCACCTGTGTAAACCAAACTCTCTGCGGCCTACACGAAACCCAGCTGTGTGAGAACGGTGCTCTGTGATTTTTCGATGTACTCGCAACAAACCCCATATTCCTCTAATATCCCAGAACATTTCTCCCATCTAAACCATTATCAAATCCCACATGTACATTTTTCAGGACTACCGCACCGCTCACAGTGGCTTTCCCCTCGCAGACTTCTCTTTCTCGCATGCATAAAGCTCCTTGCTTCCCACACTAAGCACTACACGTTCTACATTGCACATTTACATTGCCGTCCCCACAGCTTCTATTATGTTGCTAGTGATGCAAATCTAAAATGTATCCAAACTGAACACAAAGTAACACTTATAGTGACATTCAACCCCATACATTTATCTACACTGAACACGTTAAACTGCAACATTGCGTCAACATCGCATTTAACCTAGCCACACCATTGTTCTAATATGATTTGCGCAACGTGAACCTCTTCCCTACATTGGGATATGAAACATGCATTCCGAAATACCCGTTCTCTTTCTTTTGAGCATATGATGCTCTATGGTAAAACTTCTTAGCACCCCTCCTTACCTTCACTCTCTGGGCAGGATACATTAACACCCCATACCTTCCTACCCTATGCTCTCTAGGCAGGAGAATTGTCACTGCCCCGTTCTCTTTCTTTTGAGCATGTGATGCTCTATGGTAAAACTTCCATACAGCCCCCCTCTTCTTCGCTGTCTGGCAGGATACACTAAAACCCTGTACACTCTACCCCCGTGTTCTCTGGGCAGGAATTGTCACTGCCAAATCCTCCCTTTTGAGCATGTGATGCTCTATGGTATAACGTCTTTACCCCCCCCCCCCTCCTTACCTTCACTCTCTGGGCAGGATACCCTAACACCTCCATACAGAGGATAGCACAGGGGCAACGTGCTGGTCTTGGATGCAAGACCACGCAGAGTAACAGAATTTCGAATCCCTAATGTGCGCTTAGAAGCCCTACTCAGGTATTAAGCGCATTATAAAAAAACAACAAATAAATAAATAAATATTTTCTTATCGTGTATTTTCTGGGCAGGAATTGTCACTGCTCCATTTTCTTTCTTTTGAACATGCTCTGATCTATGGTATAGCTTTATTGCACCCCTCCACACCTTCACTCTCTGGGAAGGATACACTAACACCGCCATAGCTTCTAGCCCAATACTCTCTCAGCAGGAATTGCCACTGCCCCACTCCCTTTTTTTAGCATGCGATGCTCTGTAGCTGGACGCTTCTTTGCACCACGCCTCACCTTCACCGTCTGGCAGGATACACTAAAACCCTGTACCCTCTGAACCTCTGTTCTCTGGGCAGACAGCCCGTCTTCTTCGTGCACTCTGCAGGAACTTCACTGCCTGCCGTCCTCCCTGGCCAATGCCTTCTCTGCAACGATTCTCTCTGTGCATTAATGTGCACTCTGCCCTCCCACCCACATATCAGTAACCTCTGCCCCATGCACTGTGGGCCGGAGTCTCCTCTCCCCCGCCCCCACCTCCTCCCTGCTCCTGGAGACCCCAGAGCTGACAGCCTCGGGGTAGTTAGGAAAGAGCTGCCCTTATTGAATTACACGACAGTCTGCCACGAGAAGCTGCAGGTGCCTTGCTCACAAGACACAGCGGAGGAGCCTGGCAGAGCAGCCTGGCAGGACGTTGCTAAGGAGTAGTGTGTGTGTGTGAGAGAGAGAGGGGTGGGGGGGTGTAGTGGGTGTGAGGGGGGCAGTGTGTATGAGAGAGGAGGCGGGTGCAGCGCATCTCCATCTCTGTGGATATATATAAACTCTCCCAGACACACACACACACACACACACACCCCGGCTCCCACTCGTCCTCGGCCCTGCACGGGCGAGCGGGGCTCCTCTGCCAGCGCGCGGGGCACGTGTTGGGGAGGATCGCACTCGGGGGTCTGAGTTTGCTTCCTGCCGACTTTGCTGGCGGAGATCAAGATCGCAACCCAAGGGGTGCCCTATGAAACAACATCGGCCCGGCAGAGGTGAGAGCATGCGGCGGGGGACGGAGGGGGGAGAGGGGGAGTTGGTTCGGGCGTAACACCTGGCGACGCCTTCTCAAGAGACAGGAGCAGATCCCGCGCGCTGGAAGGATACCTAGACCCCGGAGAGACATTGAGCCCACAAGAGACTGTCAGCAGGGGACGCAGCGGATGAGGAGGGAGACACTTGAGAGGGGGGGGGAAATGCGGTCTGGGAGGCGCTGGTACAGGATAAGAGACTGCCTGGGGCGCAGTAATGACTGGGAGACGTGAATGGGGATCAATAGGACTCTTAAGGCTCAGTGAGAGTATAGGGCGCCCACATGGCTTGGAGACACTGGTGCTAGGGTACACTATATACTGACAGAGTATAGGGCTATGGTCAGCGAATGGCTGCGAGACACAGGCGCTGGGTCACGCTATAGAATGGGAAACGACCGACCAGGGCACCTGAGCATGCTGGACACTGGGGGTCATTTTGGGCTAAGGGAAACTGCAGACTGGCAGCCAGGGGGCTAGGGTAAGTTAGGACACTAGGAGATAATGGGGTGCGTGAACAGTATGGCGCGAGAGGCATCAGGGCCTTCTCCAGAGTGTGATGTGCTGGGGCTAGGGCACTTTAAGGTTCTGGCCAAATGTGGGTCTACAACAGATTAGAGCGGGGTGCACGGGGCTCTGGGCACTCTAGGGATACAGGCACCCGGCACTCGGAGGGACTGGGTCCGTGGGATTAATGCTAGGGCAGATCACAGCACTGGGGCGTACAGTGCATGGGGCACTTCAGGGACTGGGGGACACGGGTGCTGGTACCATCAAGGCACTGGTGGGTTAAAGCACACCTGCACATTGAATGCACAGAGGCTGGGGGGCATACAGGTTTAAAGGAGACTCGTGATAAGTCAAGCCAGGATAGGAAGTGGGCCCTGGACTAGACACACTGCCCACGAGACCGGTTGGCAATTGGGGGCAAGGCAGCATACCTGACAGGGAGATGCTTGGTAACATGCAACATGAGGAACTAGGATGAGATTGGGGCTAGGGGGCACACGGGGCAAGGCACCCTAGGGACTGGCGGACTTGGGATGAGAGTGTGACTGCGAACTAAGGGTGCTTAACCACTGGGGCTAGAAGATGCTCAAGATGATAGAGCTAGGTCAAGCTGGAGACTAAGAAGCACACAGGCTAGAGCAAGCTAGGCACTAGGAGGCACCCCGACCAGCCCTCAGTGTAGAGTGGAAAACCCTGAGCCACCATAGGAACCGTGAGACGCGGTGACTAGGACACACTAATGATGTGGGACTAGTGCAGACCCGATAATGGCAAGCACTGGGCTCTATGGAGGCTAGGGGACTGGTGCGGCACGGGCTCACAAGGGACTGGAAAACACTAGAGCTATTACACACTGGGAACTGGCGCAGACTAGGGATCCAGCACCCCTGGGCATTGGAGGCACTGGAGCATGGCACACTTGAGTTGCGTGACAACAAGGCTAGGTCAGCTGGCACCATAGGAACATATTGGGGCTAGAGCCCTGTATGGGCTTGGACACTAGCAGGCATTGTGGCTAGGAAAATCTCAGGTCTAGTGCCAGGGCGCACATGAAAGGTGAACACCCAGGGTCTAAGGCACGCAACGGCCGAGAGACCCCTGGGAAACGTGAACCCAAGGAACACAGAATCTGCAGGGGTGAGGTCTGCCCACGGGACTGGCTTCCCATGACACTATGGAAGCATGAGTGACTGGGAGATATTGGGGGGAGGGCAGTATGAGGGATTGGAATGCACTGGGGCTAGAGAAGCAGAATGCCTGCAACAATGGAAACTAAACACACCTAGACACCCAGAGACACTGGGGCTAGTGCACACTGTCGACTGGGAGACACCAACGCTAACGTAAAGTAGGGGCTGGTAGAGACCGAGGTCAAGACATGCCAAGTGACAAGGCAAGGTTGTGCTAATGCACCCAAGTTGGCCACTTGAGACTTTACGGCTTGGGAACTCTAGGGACTGTGAGACAAGCGACAGTACCAGTAAGCTTGCCGGTACCGTAGTTACCGGACCGGCAAACTACGAGTTCTGCTTGCGGGTGCCTTTTCACCCACCAGTTCGGACCTTGCAGGTGTTACGGCATCCGCGAGCAGAGCATGTCGGATACACGGCACCATTCTGAATGGTGCCGGTGTATCCGGCCTCCCCATTCCCATTGAGCCCTTTGGGGCTCAAAGGGAATTGGGAGTAAAAGTTTCTGGCCCCTGCTAATGGGGAAATATGGGGTCCACCAGGGTTGTAATGGCCTTGTATTTTCCCATTGCCAGGGGCCGGAAAAATTCACAAGTTTGGTGGCAGCCTGCAGGTTTTACCGGCAAAGCTACCGCCAAACTTGTAATGAGGCCCAGACTTGAAGACACAGTAAGGAACTGGGAGATACTGCGGTCAGGTCACTGACTGGAAAATCACGCACCCAGGCTAGTAAAAACCCGTGGACTGGGAGATAGTAGTGCCAGGACACTCGGTGGACCATTGAATACTGGCACACAGGAAGCTTAAAGGAATGAGGACACATTATACATGGGTAGACACCAGCGCTATTGTACATGTTGGCCTGGGAGAAATTAGAACATGGGTATTCTATATGGATAGGAGATTTTGGAGGAGGACACACTAGGGACCGGGGATCACCGAGCAGTGGGCAGCTTACTCGGCTATGAGACACTTGGGCACACTATGGAGTAGGTCTATGGAATGTGATATACTGTGATATGGGGGCACTAAACATTGAAAGATGCTGGGACTAATGCACCCAACTGGTGCGGTCTGGAAGACACTGGGCCTCATTACACGGTAGGCGGTGAGCCATGGCGCTATTAGCGCCATGGCTCATGCCGGTAAAATACCGGCACCGCCTTGGTGGAAAGGGGATTTACCGCCCCATTCCAAGGTTGGAGGGGCGGTAAATCCCCCTTCCACCATTGCCCTTCCCCATTTCTGTCCCATAGGGCTCTATGGGAATGTGGAAGGCGCTAATTACGACACCGCAATTTTGCGGTGCGGTAATTAGCTCCGAGGTCCCTTTGCAGATTGGATTTTAACGCCTGCAAAAAGCAGGCGTTAAATCCCCCAACCCGCAAAGGGACCTCGTAGTAAGGCGGTAAGGATTTACCGGCACCAGTATTTTACCGGTACCAGTAAATCCTTATCGCCATCCGTGTAATGAGGCCCACTGTCTAGTACAAAATGTAGAAGATGGGGATAGGATAAACTTAGGGCAAGGGAACGCTAATAAATTTCTCTAGCAAACTAAGAAACATTGCGGCTCAGTCAATCTCTGGACTAGGAGAGAGTGTTAATAAGGCCAAAGGGAGATTGGGAGACACAGGGACTAAAGATGCCTAAGGGATTAGGGGACACTGTCAATAACGCCAAATAGTGATCAAAAGTCACAGGGATTAAAGATCTCCAAGGTAATAGGGGACACTCTCAATAAGGTCAAACAGGGATGACCAAGAGATATTTGGACCAAAGAACACTAAGGGATTATGCATTACTTTTGATAAGGCCAACCTGGGATCGGGGGACACCCTGACGGAAGATCACTAAAGGATCAGGGAACAGTGTCTATAAGGCCAACTAGTGATCAGGGGACATTTGGCCAAAAGATCACTGAGGAATTATGTGACACTTTCGATTAAAGACAACCTGTGATCGGGAGACACACTGACGGAAGATCAACAAAGGATTAGGGAACATTGGGCCTCATTACACGGACGGCGGTAACCATGGCGCTATTAGCGCTATGGTTGCCGCCAGCATTTTACCGAGGCCGCCATGGTGAATGGCGGAATTACCGCCCTATTCCAAGGTGTGTGGGGGCGGTAATTCCCCATTCACCATGGCACTTCCCCATTCCCATTTTCGCCCCCATAGGCTCAATGGGAATGGGGAAGGTGGTAATTACGGTACCGCAAATTGCAGTACCGTAATTACCTCCAAGGTCCCTTTGCGGGTCACGTCCTTAATGGCTGGTAAAACCAGCCGTTAAGGTAGGGACCCGCAAAGGGACCTCGTAGTAAGGCGGTAAGAGTTTACCAGCACTGGTACCCATACCGGTACTGGTAAACCCTTACCGCCATCCGTGTAATGAGGCCCATTGCTACTAAGGCCAACTAGTGATCAGGAGACATTTAGCCAAAAGGTCACAAAGGGATTGGGAGACGCTGTCACTGGTAAGTTCTTTAGCAAATTGCCAACTTGCAGGCACGTAACTTCACAGTGTAGGAGTGTTAGAGAGAGCTTTCTCTCACTTAGGAATCATTGTGGAGGAGTCACAAACCCTGTAATGCTTAGGATATCATGGTGCGTTCTCCTGCTGCTGCATATGGGTACCGCAAGCATGGGACCCGCGTGCACCAGAAGGTCAGCACCAGTTGGTGCAGCTCCTGCGGAGAAATAGGGTAGAACATCTCGTGCAAAGTTTTCCATTTCTGTGCATGGCAGCTGACCTCTCCTCTCGAGCAGCGGCAGCGCGCGGTTGGTGGAGACTTCCCTCCAGCCACTTGCGGTCCAGCGTCAAACGACTGTGCATAATCTATCAGATTTTGGAAGAAAAGCACCACAAGGATGCTTTAGGAACGTAGTGATGGTTTTTTCATCACTCTTCCAGGTCCACCATCGTAGCAGCTTTGCCTTTAAAGGTGTGGTATCAAACAAAACACTGAAGTAATTATCAGGTGCACCTTGCAGAATAGCAATATACTATCTGACTATCATCTCCCCAAAGGAGGACTCAAGTTGACACGTCTGGGGAGCCATTTTAGGAGGAATATTTGCCCATCTCCAGCAAATGTTACAAAAGAATACACACATGACTTGCAGACTGACATTGTTCATCTGAGAATACATCCGTTTTGAAAATGCACAGGGCCACATTATATCACTGCCCTACACTGGAGACAATATCACTGAAAATGACATGTTTGTCTAGGTCTCGACCTCATTCTCTCTCAATCTCTGGAGGTATGTATGTGCAGACCTGTGTGCAGGTGTGTGAACACAGGCAGAGGCGTGTGTGTGCTGAGGTGTGTTCATATACAGGTATACAAGTGCATGCAAAAGGGTGACAGCCTGGTGTAAAAAGATGTGTGCATGCATAGCGGTGCCAACATGCATGTGTCTTCAAGCACATGCATAGTGTGTGAGCATGTGAAAATCAGGTGTCTGAGTGTGCGTACGGGTGTGCAAGCGCTAGCAGATGTCCACAGTGTTCTCATGCATAACTGTGCAGTCATGCATGTCAGTTTGTGTGGTGCATGTGCAGGTGTTTATGTGTGCAATTTGCCCTAGGGTGCAAGGAAGGAAGGGTGTGAAGAGTGGACTCCTCTTGCCCTTGAGCCCTGGGCCATGGCCTACAAGACAATCTTCTATTCACATCTTGAAAGCAGCCAACCCTCTGGGCAGCAGCTAACTCCATATCTAGAAACTGTGAGTTTGGAGGAGTGTGCGTGTGTGCTTGAGTGTGTGTGTGTGGTGCGGGTGGTACCCACTCCACTACCTTCCTAGGGACATTCAACCTTTGCCTTGCTGTTTTTGCTATGTTGCATTATGTTTTGTTTGGTATGCTAAGCCATGGCATATTTTGTCCTGTGTCACCACCATGCTATAGTGTCTATGCTCTGCCCTGCTTTGAAATTCTATACGCGCTTAGGTTTGTTATAAGTTAAGTGAAGGGGTGAGGTCTCCCCCTTCACTTTGTTGTAAAAAAGTGGAAAAATCGGTATAGAAAATTCTGCAAAAGAGTAGGTCGGCAAAATATATTCTGCAATCGTGTATTTTGTTTCAAAAATGAAATGCGTGTTCATTGGATTCTGCCTGACTGTTGCTTGTTTTTGATTTTCATTGTTATGTATTTATTCACCCGTTTTTTGGGAGCTGTTGCCAGTTTCCATTTATACTAGCTGGTTTTAGCGTGTGCTTTTTCATTAGGTCGCTTTGCTTTAATCTCTAATGTTCAAGCACCTTCAATCAGCCACACTTTGGCAGGTGCGTCTCCAGTAAGCAGGCAAATCAATAAAAACACAGGGATGAAAAGTAGAGCTGGAGGGGTAATCTTGTAACTTTTTTTTTTAAATTAGTTTTAAATTGCAAATTGGTTAATTAAAGCCTTACAAACTAAAACAAATTAATAACAATTACAATATTTCCACAAAACTATTAATCATTTATACATTAATCATCAAATCAAGTTACCCACAATTACTTCTATAAAAGCATATTACAAATCATTATTATTATCTCTTTGTTGGAATTATCACATAAAATCATTGTTCATACAGCCCTTGTAACACATTAAGAGGTTTGTCCACAACTCTCTTCCAAATATAAAATGCTGCTCCTATGTATAACAAAGGGTCTGCCATATATATTTGTGACCAAAATTGGTCAGTTCCAATCATATTTAAATTACATGTGAGGTCCTTATAAACTTTACAATAATACTTTTGTAACTCTTGGCATTCTGTTAACAAATGTCTCGAGGTTTCTACCAATCTACGACAGTGCCTACACAATCTTTCCTCTTCTGATATGCCTGACCATGCATCGATATACTCACGGCAGGGTAGTATGTTCAACCGCAGCATGATGATGAGTCTCACAAATTCTTTATTTCTAACCTTTAATAAATAATTTCGTGGAACAGAGGGTTTTAACCCTTGTAATGAATACATCTTGTACCTTTGCTTTTTATTTTGGGTAGTCAAGTCATCACTAGCATCCCAAGTGAGGGCTTTCTTCTTAAGATCTTTATACATAGGCCAGATATCACTTGCCGCCATAGACAACTTCACATTAACAGTTTTTAGGAACCTTAGGGCAGTGGACTTAAGACCTTGAATAAATGTATTCCCCTTTTCTTTCTTTTTTATATCTTCCCCTATTAAACTCACCAGGTTTCTTCTTTGTAATTCTTGACCACCATTTTGACATACAGTTTACAACACTTTATTTTCCTTAATGTTTCCAGCGAGGTAATGCCCAATTCACATCTAATCGCTTCGATGGGCGTTGATCTAGGCAAGCATAATGCTGTTTTCCACATTTTCCCTTCTATTTTTCCAAGATTCCCCATACTTCTTTCCCCCACAGATTCCAAAGCATATAAGGCCCCAGGTAGAATACAAGTTGTATACATTTCTAGGAGACCTTCAACCGAATATCCCCCTTTCTTGCACATATAGCTTCGGAAAAGGTTCAATTCTTTGGTCACTTTCGATTTCACCATATCAAAATGAAAATAACTTGGGGGTTTATTTATAATGGGTATTCCTAGGTATGGGTAACTTTCAACCACCTCAATTATTTTAGAGTCAATTTTCAATAGTCGCCTGCTTTTCGTTCCCCCAAACACCATGATCTTAGTTTTTCCGACATGATTACTTAGATTATTTTCTGTTGAATATAATTATATCGCATTTGCCATCCGTTGCAGACCCACTGGTGTCTTGTCTAGTAAAATGGTGTTGTCCGCGTACATTAGACATACAGGTTGGTTCCTTTCCTGTCCAAAGTATCAGATATAATGTAATTGAATGTAACCAAATTGTCCAAGGTACTATTATCTTGGCTAAAACCCGTTTGTTGCATAGACAGCAGCTGATTCTCCTTGCTCCACTTGTTAATAGTTCTTAATAGCAGTGAGCAAAAGATTTTACAACTACTATCTGCCATAGCCAAAATTCGATAATTGTACGGGGACTTTCTGACCCATTTTATATGCATTGGGACAAAAATGGCTTTCCGGCAACTATCTGGGATTTTGCTGCTTGACCAAATGGAAGAGAAAAGATGGAACAGTAGCCAGGCCCATTTGTCAGGGTTGCATTTGATGACTATATTTGCAATCCCATCCGGGCCGGGTGCTAGAGAAGATTTAAGTTTCTTTGTTACTTGTACTATATCTTGTTGGTCATATGGAAATGTGGGCCCGTTTCTCTTCCAATTCTGTCCATCAGTAATTTTACTGCTATTTTTGGTAAAGAATAGACGAGAAATATGATCTATCCACATTTCTCGGCCAACACCATTTAAATCTCCACCTCTCTCCTCTAAGAGATATTGGCGAAACAAGTACCAAAATGTCTTTGAGTTTTAAGTCCTACAAAGTACAAATATAATATGCCAATTCGCATTATTAATGTTCTGTTTATATGATTTTAACCAGTTTTAATATTTGGTCTTAAGTGACGATATTTTCTGCTTCTTCATTCTTTCCTCCACATACACTATCTTCTTTACTTTCCTTATATTTTCTTTCAGATCCTTTTTCCGGTTATTGATCTGACTATCAAAGACATTATCGTTTTTTTCCCCTACCTTTTGTACGACTTTCCAATTTCTATTATTTTTCAGTATAATACCCAACAAATTACTTATTACATTTAGACCATTTAGGGCAGTCTCCTGTCCATCAAGGGACATTCTATTAAACATGTTATCACATTTCTAGAGATTCCGTTCTGTCCACATTAGCCTATTTCGATTTAGGGAACTTTGCATATTCTGGGTCATACCCTCTTGCCAACTAAGATATGGCTTACTAGATCATTTGCATTTCAGTACTTTATGGTCACTCAGGTTACTATCCATATGTTCGAAGCAGTTTATATATTTCAAAAGCCCTCTGCTCACAAACATATAGTCTAAGCAGTAACTTAGCTTACCATTACACCAGGTAGTTTCTCTTTTCCTATTCTCATCCGGCTCTAAGTATTCCATGCCATGGTTTTGGAAGAATTTTACCTAGGCAATTCTAGTGTCCACCTGTTTGGGTGTCCTATGTTGTGTTCCCCCTATTCTATACCCTGATGGTATCATAGATCCACATTTTCCCTCCAATGCTTCCCATTTTTCCATTTCTACTTTCGCTAAATAACATTGGGCATTGAAGTCACCTACAGCCATCACCTCTGCCTTTGGGGTCTCTCGCATCCAACCTTCCATTGTACTAACAATAATTCCAACTATTGCTGGTATATTTGAACTGCACGGTCGGGAATAAACATTTATTAACAATAATATTTCTGGAAAACCCAGATTACCTACGATAGCACTCATTACAAAAGGTGAGCTGCCCCAGTTACTATATTCTCTCAGTGTAATATGGTTTTTTTACTCCTATGCAGAGTCCTCCCACTGGTCTTCCTTTTTCACCCTTCATACCACATTTATACAAAATGCTGTAACCATCTACTGATAGATCTCCACTTATCCAAGTTTCCTGTAATGCAACTACATCACATTTTTCCAGCATTTCAAATCCCCCTTTATGTAAAATGGGGTAGAATCCTCTACTATTCCAAGGTAGAATCTCTACTTTCCCCTTTCCCTCTAATTTCAGTGTACTTCTCGATAGTCTCCATCTGGTACCCATTTCTCAAAATTATCATCTCTCTTATATCCTTGTTTTGTAGGCATTTTTTGAAGTTGTGGGCTAATTACTTTTAAATCTAAATTTGCTTTGTTGTTAGTTAACACTATTTCATACACTTTACCGCATACAGTCTTAGCATGTTCCTTTAAAAAAACTACAATCACTGCTTTGCTGAATTGCACTATTGCCCAATTTTCCCAACTACCCACTTCTGGCAGTATCACTCTTTCAATATCTGTCATTTATATGTTCTGCAATGAGGGGCTCAGCAGTAATTTCTCTAGCAGCCATTTTCTGTTTAAGAAAGGGCTATTTTCCCGTGTATGTTTTTCAATTATTTTAATACTCTTTCCCAGGCTACAGTTCACATCTCCCCTTCTTATCTCTACCCCTCTCAGATTTATATTGCAGGTAGATCTATTAGTATACATTGCCAGCCTTTCCATTTCTCTTATGTATATTTCTCTTTCTCTGGGGTTCATTTTATCTACTACTTTATGAATCAGGATATCTAAAATTCTCACCTCAGGCTCCTCTACTTCTTCATGAACCTCCTTTTCCTTCGTATTTTCACATTCCACATGTTGTTCTTCATCTACAACTGTATCACATAGTTCTACACTTTCTGCTAGGTATGGTGCTATTTCTTCACTAACCTTAGGGAGGTTCCCTATCAGCCACTTGGTCATACCTTTCTCTTTGTTAATGGGATTAATAGTGTCCTCCCTCCTAGCCTTTTGTTTTTTGTTCAGCTGGAATCAGACGCCTGTGTCCACACGCTCAATCTCAATATTATTTGAGACTGTCTCCGCCAGGGCACCATTTTTCTTTTTAGTTATCTTCACTTTCTTAATTTTAGTCCACCCCTCTCCCCTATTTCTAGTTCCTTTCTTATTATTTCTTTTCCGTCAGGTCAGTTTTTTTGTACCATAGGAGTTATGCTGTTCTTCCAAGATGCTATTATCCTGCTCTAAATGTTCATTCATCTCCATTTCTATATTAGTAATCTCCACAATCTCTAACTCTGTGGCATCCACCCTTCCCCTTTCTTCTTCAGCTATAGGGCATGGTTCACTCAATTCACCCATATCTTCAAAAGGGATCTCCGTAGGGGCAGGGCTATCAGTCTCCAACAGATTGTATTTCGCAATTTCTTCAACACTTTATCCCAATATTTTGGTATTTTCTACTACCTCTATCATCAAGTTCTTAAATCCTGCTTGTTCACTCTAGAACTTGGTGCAGATACCTAAAAGTATGTCCACCATAGAGGTGAGGGCATCTAATTGTCCCGCACAGTTAAAGGGATGGTCTAGTAAAAAATTTTATTTAAAAAATAGATAGGCCACATAAAAAAAAAAATACTACCATCCTCCGTTTGAAAACTTCCTATGTAAAATTTTGAGCTATTCAAGCTCAAAATTCGAAAAAGCAAGCACAGGGGCGCAGCCATTTTGTGAAATGGAGGCCCTCCTGTGCTGGCTTTTGCTTTTGCGGCACTAATGAAGGAAAAGCCAGCCAGCTGTAGTAAACAAAGTCTACCACTGGGTGGCTTTCCCTTCATTAGTGCCGGGACTCGGAGGACGCGGACCGGAGACCAGAGCAGGAAAGCTGCAGCTGAATCTCGGTAAGTGCTATTTATTTTTTTTACAAAAAATAAGCACTAGCTGCGTTTTTTTTTCTAAGTTTTCCGGGCTGGAGGAGCCCGGAAAACTTACAAATAAAACCGCAGCTTTAAAAACGTTGTATTTATGTTTGCGGTCGCTTTTGAAGCGACCGCAAACATAAATACAACGTTATTGTGTTGGAAAACGCTGCGGTTTTTCTTTCCAAGTTTCTCAGGCTCCTCCTCATGTGCACTCCTGAAAATGCACACATATGCATGTGCACACAGCTATGTGCGTGAACATACACATATACATGTGCATTAAAAACTGTGTATGCATACTTGCCCATGCATCCATGCACACACCTTTCATATCTGCATGCACAAACTCTGCCAGCACCAGAGGTTTGTGCACATGGATGTGCATAGTCACATGCACACGTCTCTGCATGGTCACAACCCTCCATGCATTCTTGCACCTCTGAGTATGTGCACTCATGCATTTATTTATGCATGCAGTGTATGCTTCTGTGCAAAGTTGTGTGTAAAGTCATGCAGCCATAACTACATGATTGCACACACCTCTTCATGCACACACCTTAGCACGCACACCTCTGTGAGTGCACACATTCCACTGCTCAGACTCTCACACACAAGTGTTTGTACACCTCTGTGAAAGTGTTTATCTCAACACATATGTACACACACACCTATGCACTTGCAGACAGCTCTGTGCAGGTACACTCATCCACTTGTGCACAAACACCTATGGGAATAACACACACATCTATATGCATATGTCATGCTTTAACACACACACACCTCACAAATACTCCTCAGCACATGTACACACCACTGCATGCACGCACACATACTTCCACATGCGTATATACCTCCACATGGGTACACACACACCCACACACACCTACCTATATGCACCCTTACACACATCTACACACAGCACGGCATGCGCCCATATGCACATGCAATTTGCTGTCATGCACCTCTATTTGTATGTATCGATGTAAATGATTATGTACATCTCTGCATGATCTGCCACACATCTGCACATGCGCACACCTCTTTGTACCTGCATGCATGCAGATGTTTTTGCACATGGTATGTGAATGTGTACAGAGCTGTGTGTGCATGCATACACCTTTGCATTCATGCACAAATCTCTGTGCGCACACATACACACATGTCAGTGTACACATCCCCTAGCTGCCCAACCACATACACCTCAGAGTCCAACTCTGTACATGTACGCAGCACTGCTCGTGCACACCAGCACACAGTTGTGCATGCTCACAAACCTGCATTTTATTACATACATGTGCATGCACACATGCACAGGCACACACACCTATGATTGTACATGCCTGCATACCTACTCACACACCTAAGTGCACACATTTTGGTATACACAAATATGCATATGCACCTCTGCATACACTGAGCATTGAAGCACATGCTTACCCACACCTTTGGGTGTTCTCATATACCTAAGCACATACACCACCTCTGTGTACATGCATGAAATGAGGTGTGTTTGTGCATGCACACTTGCACTTTCCATCCCTGAGCCTGCATGAGGACAACTCTGCCCCCAGGCTCACACACATCTGCTTCTCCGCAATCACACACCACAGCACACACAAACCAATCCTGAGAGAGCGAGATAGTGGTAAATTGAACTCTAATGCTCAGTTATATTGTCTACTCTCTGGTGCAGTGATACAGCGTGGCACTTTCAGACAGGTTGCAGCCTCAGCTGACCAAAATCAGGCTTGCAGTCAATAATCTTTTCTTCTTATTCCCCTTGTAACATTTGTTTCAGAATAGCTTCTATTACCTCTAAAATGACTTGACAATCTCACCACTGGAGTCAATTTAAGAGATCATTTTGAGGGCTAATGTATACATTTATGAATAGCCTTTCACTAATCTCCTCAGTACCATTCATGATTAGTGTTTCTGACAGGTATTTTTTTTTTTTTATTGTTCGCTTGTTAGGCGCTTATACAGGAAGTACATACTGCTTCAAAGCACCCTCAGGGCAATTGATGAGAAACAAATTAAAATACATACAAAATATTCAATACAGTTGCGGAGGGGGAGGACAAACCTACTGTGCTTTGCGAGTATTTAGAATGTGCAAGTGCAGTGTTCATGAAAAAGAAATAAGTCTTTACAAAAATGATATGTCAGGATGTTTAGGCCGTTGGCCTCCCTTCCCCACGTTTTCAGCACAAGACAAGACAGTTCACTAGAGCATAGCACACTCTCTGGCTTCTTCGGCATGAGGACACAGTTCCATTACCAGCATCAGGGCCTTCTATGCCCAGGTCTCTTAAATTATCAAGGTCTCTTTATTCAGAGGGCCTGATGTACCAAAACAAATGAAAAGTTCCTTTCCTCTTACAAGTACTCAAGTCAGGTGATAGACTTTTCACCCTGGATCCTCCTCAGCCAGGCTCAGATCCCTTTCTTATACCACAATTGTGACTTTGGATCCCCCTTTTCTGGGGTCAGATCCCCTTCTCCAATGTTCAGAGTATATTCTTTCTCGGATGACTCACAGTTCACCCCGGATCCCCCTGAGCCGGGCTCAGATCGTTCCTCTTACACAAATAGTCTCCTTCAGCCAGGCTCGGACCAATTGCAGTTCCTAGCAGCTATTGAAGACTTTTGAATGTGAACAGATTTAGCTGGACCCGTTGCAGGACCACTTCTATTTCAGAATATACAATTTACATTTGCCACCTCTCAGTTGGATACCTAACAGAGACCTTCGAATGAGCACCCACGTGGTGCCGGACCACTCTGTATACCGTATCTATCTTGGCTTCAAAAGTTCAGTCACTCCTTGGATGTTCAATTATATTCACGTCGCTCATCACATATGCTTCACACACTGTTCCCTTCAGAGTTCTCGGCACAATGTTGCTGCTTGCAACCTTGATTCTTACACAGACCGGACTGCTATCAGTCTCTCCGACTCACTGGATATGCTAATTTTACTGGCACTGCTTTGTTGTAGGAGCCAAGGACAGTACAACAGCGGCAATCACTCCTCCCCGCCTTGGGTATCGATGAGGGAGAGCACCGTGTACCTCTGACACACAATGGACGTTTCTTCAGCTTTAATTCCCAGTCTTATGTTTCTTTTTCTTGAAGGCTTGTGAAAGTAGCAGTTTCTTTCCGAAAAGGTCAAGGGCACTTCCATTCTTGCAACCCTCTCTGGTCTTGTCGGATTTCTCCTTGTATTAAACTGTCATCTTGGAACTGCTGTTTCCTCATTTGCATTACCTTGCTCAGAGTGTGCTTTTGTGCTCCGTCTTTTATCCCTGTGGGGAAGTGTGATGGAAGTCAGGTGTGTGTAATGATCAGTAATTGCCTGAACCTGCCTGACCATTGTAGCTGGACATGTCAGGTTTTTGGCTTGGGTGTTAGTCTGTTTTCCCTCACAGTGAGTTGTCCATGAGAAAGTGTTTGTGTTGGAAAAGCGGGTTGGGGGGGTTGAGTCACTACGTATCCTACCTGGTAGGATGGGGTAAAGGTGTTACAGGGAAGGGGATACTGCGTCTCGCCGCCCGGTGTCCCACTTCCACTCCACGAAGACCCCCACCCAGGTGATCCTCCCGCACTGTTCCACCCCCAGGAACTAGATCCAAAAGTGATGGCTGTGTCCTGGCCATCTGGATGACAGATCCCTGGGGACTAGCGGGTGAGACGCCTTCAGGTTTTTCACAGTGCTCATGGGCGGACAACAGGTGAAGTGGAATGTAAGGTAATTGCAATCCTGCAGGGGTGGAGGGTGAGCTGAGGCAAGTGCTGAGGATAGACAGAAGCTGGGGCGATTTGGTATGGGAGTTTAGGGCTCTGAGGATGCATAAGGGCCCTGGACACCAAACAAGCAACTGTGAGATTATCAGAGGAGAGCAGGAGGGAAGGAGGAGGTGAAGGTGGTTATTATTATTAAGAGGATGGTCTTGAGTATCTTCCGGAATTTAAGAAAGTCCTGCTCAAGACGAAGAGAGAGGGGGAGGCTGTTCCAAACGTGTTGAACACACCAATCAACCAGTAAATACTGATATCTGGCAGAAGACCCCGAAGAAAAAGTGGAGAAACTACCACTAGAATAGTCTTCCAGGAGCTTCAATGTCAAATTGACAAAGGTTGAGCAAATTGGCAAAGGTTCCATCAAGTATTCCTTCTCTTCTATTCGCAATATGATGGTAGCCTCAACAACTCCATGTCCGGATTACAATGGGAATGCTTGAGTTGGTATCCATGTAAGATCAAGTTGGGTGCTTGGTGTCCTTCTATTCATCAAATAATATAACACAGTTCAATGTTAGAAAGAGGTTAGGCCCAGCCCACTTATTCACCGCATTTTGTGCTTCTGCTCAAGGATTCACACGTTTTCCTGGTTGGTAGCCAATTATCGCTGCTTTCTAGTCGTACCACTGTTGGAACGTCTGTAGGCTTTTCTCAATGGTATTCTTTGATTTCCCCATGCAGCAGTCTATCATAAGTCAAAGGTTCAGCATATAGTACGTCACGAATCGTGTGTACATCCTTGGGCCTCGCTTTCATAGTACTCCTTGGCACAGTGTGGTCACATCTACATTAGAAGTCTCTGTACACACAGTAAGCAATGAGAAGAATTGAGATGTGTGCTCCACATTAATTTCACCCACACTCTCCAGTAATTAAACCTTTTTCAAGAGAAGATGAAACTGATGGGGAAGTAAACCCAGCAAGTAGGGTGCGATGGGCAACACTAACTCTGTTTACCTGAAAGCATGCCATTCCCCTCTTCTTTTTCTTAACACCAGTTCGAAGAATCACGAAAACTGGTTAAAAATCCTGAAAATATAAAAGAAAAGGAAGCATTCAACCAAAAAGCCTCACCAATTTCACACTAGTTCATACAGCCCTCCCAAACTCCCTACGTCTAACCAAACTGCTGAGCAACAAAACCCAAAACCCTCAACTCCAGCAACGTAAAGAGTCTCCAACAGGGTCGGACTGGGGCATAAAATTGTCTCGGGCACCAACGAAAAAGTGCCCCACAGTTGCAAATGGGAATTCATTCATTTTGTGGCGCAGTTTCACTAGTACCCAAGGGCGACGTTTCTGATCAGATGTGATGCAAACTGCACATTTTAAAGAATATTTATTCGGCAATACTGGTCAAAACTATTAGCCGCATAGTGAAGTCACTCATCAAACTGTCCCGCATTGGCCAAAAAAAGTGCCCCACTTTGACCCAAAAACTGGCCCCCACAACCTTTTTGCATTTTTGGTTCAGACATTGGGCCTATTGCCCTATAAGACAGTCCGAGCTTGGTCTCCAAGTCCGACTGTGACGAATAAAACTGGGGAACACATAAACAAACCATAATGGTATATCAGTGCACAATTCCAAGCACCAACGGAACACTAAAAACACAAAATAGTCAACTTCAGAATCACCAGTACATGCTAATATTCCAAAACCATCACGCAGTGAACGACCATGCAGCGGCAACACCCCATCGCACAGCGAGTGACCATGCAGCAGCATCACCCCATCACACCGAGAGTGACCATGCAGCAGCATCACCCCATCACACCGAGAATGACCATGCAGCGGCAACACCCCCTCACACAGAGAGTGACCATGCAGCAGCATCACCCCATCACACCGAGAGTGACCATGCAGCAGCATCACCCCATCACACAGAGAATGACCATGCAGCAGCAACACCCCATCACACCGAGAGTGGCCATGCAGCAGCATCACCCCATCACACAGAGAGTGACCATGCAGTGGCAGCACCAACTGCAAACCAGAGACAGGAAGAAACAAAGGATTTTGGAAGTAACTCCTTACAATTGTAAATACACCAGCTCCTATTCCAAAGACATATCGTGTCTTGTAGTTTTCCTCTCTGCATTTGTGAATGGAGGGCCATCTCTTCCAGATGTATTCCATGCGGCATCCCACCTCAGTGACCCCCTTCCAAACGCCTAGCGCAGATGCTGAAACGGATTCTGCGACTGCAGCTGTTTTATTACCCCCCTTGTGGTTCTCTCCTGGGTATCCTGGGAACGTGCTTGAAGTGTGTAGTTAATATATTATGGGTCTTATTTCCATGCTAAAGGTTGCATGCCAAAAGAGAGATGCTATCTGAGATTATGACACTTATGGCTGGGTTGACTTGAGGATTGGCACCTGACATGACAACCCTTATCACCTGCGTTAGATGTTCCAAGATCCTTGTCATGCCCTGAATGGTCACGTTGAAGTGTACTGTTGATAGAAAGCAGTGGGTCCTTAGAGGTTACACCGCACTCTACCCACATGGCAACTGTGTGCTTAGACGCAAAACATGTTTCCCTTTCTGCAAGCCCTTGCTTTAGGAATCTCGTGTGGCTGAATATGCCTTTCAAAACCCTGAAAACCAGGGGGACAGTGGGTTTCCACTTTCCAATGGGTTTCCTGCATCACAGTCTGTGGGTAACTCATGTGATGGTTTTCCCTTTACCATAAGCATTGCCGGGTAAGGGTTGTCCAAGTAAACAAAGATATCCAGTCCCCACGCTCGCAACACCCAAAGGATGCCCAGGGGGGCGCAATGCTCTTTAAAACAGGATTACATTGACTCGGAAGTAATATTTTTACTCCAGGGGCAGGGGGCTCAGAATAAAAAGAAATTGAAGAGCACTGGCCCACACGTTTAGGAATTAAGGCAAGTTATGGAGTGCTGCTTTTTACTACATTTCCCCTTTTGGAGTCAGGTGACATCAGCTGACAGGCATTCCTGCTTTCTCCAACATTACGTTCCCTGTACAAAGGACGTCATTGGCTAACAGCAGCACGTTTACTAGTGGCCGCAAACAGAGCCCTGTCAGATACAGGCTTCCAGCCCCTGGACTTGCTCTATAGGAGGTCATGTTCCCAACAGAGATTAAAAACACTCAGGGATTCAGCTTAAATTTTGGCTGCGACCCCCTTCCCGCAACCTTCAGGAGCAAGACACACTGCTTGTGCCCTGGAGGAGAAGCCTGCTTTCTTTGGCCCTCTAGACAGTTGTAGATCTGACAGCTCTGGCAGATCTGCCATTGGCCAGCACATGGTCCTTCTGTTCGGAAACGGTAAAATTGTGGGCATTGTCAAGGTATTTAATTGGCAGCCTGTCTTCTTCTTTCTGGTTTCTTTCTTTGGCTCCCTGCCTCTCTGAAACTTGAGGAGAACCAGCTGTCTGATACTGCTCTGGTCACCTGGCTACCCTCTGATTTCGGGGCCAGGGCCCTACCCGTCCAGTTGCACACCCGCACTGCCTCCCGACAACCCTTGCACTTGGGTCTGTATTTTTAACTCTACAGTCCCCCTACCTGCAATTTTGAACATCTGCTGTCAGCACCTACCCTTGCACCTGCCGCTGCTGGCCACACTTCTTGTTTTGATCCCATGTGCAACCTCCCCCTTCCCCTGGCACTTTTCCCCTCCACCTCCCCTGCACTTGCGCAATCTCAATGTCACTTGGCCTACTAGGATCGCTGTCTCTGTCCTCCATATGTTTACCATTCCTTGCCTCGTCGCACCTTGAAACACTTGTGTATAGGCGTGTTACAAATGCCATATTATGATATGTGTATTTGGGTTCTGTGAAGCTGCATTCCAGAAGAGACTGGCATGGTGAAATGATATGATATGTCATATCATTTCACCATGCCAGTCTCTTCTGGAATGCAGCTTCACAGAACCCAAATATTGAACATGGGAGCTATTAACAACATCTACAGTGGAATAAAAAAAAACATTGCCTACAATACACACTACCAAGGAATCAGGACACATGTTTACCCTGTTCTGGCCAACCACACATTACTTTTGTAAGGTCATTGGAGCTGTTGGGCACTTAAATGTACCTACTAATAAACATAGATACTACTCTGATTAATGCCATTAATGTTACCTCCATGATGGTGCACAAAAGTGCGAACATCAAACTGCACAATTGTCACCCAGGGCACCAGGTACTGAAACGCGACCAACGAACCGTCCTTGGACTCAACCTTGCAGGGAACTTCTTCCTCAGATGGGAGCTTGAGATCCATCTCAGCCATTCATGGACCACACCATCTGCAACGTTTCCCTACTGGATTGCAAACAGGGAATTGTCCACATTGACTTTGTTCCTGGGTGCAACCTCAAATGGATATTATTATGGCTGTGATTCACTCCTAGACACCCCCACTCAGATTTTCCCTGAGTAAGGAAGGTTATTCCAGAGGCAGGGTTCCCCTACTGCACTTATTGTTCGGTACTGCTGGCAGGCTGGCATTAACCAATCACATGGACGGCATGGTCTTTTCCTTGCGTAAGAGAGGGCCATAACATCAATGCATTTGTATTTCACACATAGGATCTTGGAGGTGATCTTGGCATGCACTGAGAGCCAGTGAATGCTTCCAAGATGTGTGGAAGCCAATGGAGATGAGTCAACCAAAGGCATTCTAGACTTGGTATGGTCCCTTTGTTTTGATAGGCTGGCAGGCCTACATGTATTGCACTCTCATAATCTAGGCATGATTCGACCAGGACATCTTCAGACAGGAGGTTGGTTTCATATGGGATGTACAACATTTATTTCAGTTCATCTGTAGTCTGCAGTCTGAGTGCCCGCTTAACTCATAATTTTCTAACCCAGGTCTCAACAAGTGCTGTGCACATTTTTAGTTCCAATGGTTTAATTGTGTGAAGTTCCTAATTTTTCAGTTGGATGCAGTTGAAAAGATTCCTGTTTTGTTCGACTACACAGAGAGCAGTGTTCTTTACCCGCACCATTCATTTATCAGATTGCGTTTACCACCAATTGTTGTGGCTAAAACAACTGCATGTGTATTTGTATGAAGTTCACAAAAATACAGTTTTGCTGAGAATGTAAATACACATGACCCCATTTGCTGAAAAGTATTATTGATAAAGCACATCGATCTGAAAACAAAACATGCATTACTATATTTGCAGAATTGGATTAGTGCCAAAGTATATTAGCAGAAAACAAAAATTGCATCATTGCATTTGCAGAAGTTTACTCATGCTCGGTCCACATGAAGAAGGCCTCCTCTATGTCCACCATCCATCCCTCTGGAAAAAATAAAAACAAGCCGCAAACGTTTACACAAAATATGTGTTTGATAAATGTAATTGGTCATTACCTGTATTCCCTAGTAGGAAAAAATGAAATGCGAGGATCACTCAGCAGAGCAAAGACTGCATCAAGGTTCTTCCAGTCATGAGGATGTAGTCAATCATCGTTCCCAGGGCAGCCATGCTAGATAGACAGTTTAAGTGGAATACTGTCTAGCCTGTTGCCCACAGTGAATAGCATGCTTGTCTCTGTCATCCTTTTTACTGGGAAGGAATTGGTTTGCGCAACCATTTCTCTGCGCTGACTTTGTTGGTTCGCGAAGGGTGTATGTTAGTGACATATATTTTTGGGGAACAGTTGTTTCCGAAAGTGTAACCACAAAGCACCATTTATCACTGTAATTTGCATTCTTAAGCAACTGCAAAACCTAATAGACTGGTATTTAAAAGCACCTGAAAAAATGTTTACAACTTCATAAAGCGTGCAATGTTTTGCAGGCAATTTCATGAAGTGTGCGAATGCAAAGTTCCACAACTTAGCACATTCCTATTCCCAACACCAACCCACAAGATAGCCTTTGCTTTTCAGTGACCACTGCCCAGGTCTCCTGTACTGCATTATAATCCTGGATCAATAAATCCCTCTGTTGGAGACTTAGGTATGCTGCAGGTTATTTTTCATTTATTTTTATTTTTGTATTGTTTCTGTTAAGCCTTTTATCCCAAATAGAGTTTTTGTTGATGTCTTTTGATTCTTATTAAAAAATGTTGTTATTTCTATCCTGATTTACGAAATTACAACCATGATCTTTTGAAGGGCAACTAGCAATGCATTTTCCCAATGATTATATATCTCTGCATGTAGATATTAGCGCATTTAACACTTCACTGTTTACAGAAATGTTAAATTAGCACTATTCAGTGGACTGTGAGTGAACTTGGCACACACAACACTTGCACTTCTTCCTACTCTTAAATGTTAACTGTTTTGCACTATGAGTTTACGATGCCTGCATTCCCTGAAACACCGGCCGAGTTAAATAGCAAACTTGGCATGTACTAACGACTTGTGAGCGAGGAGCGAGAGAAGGGGGCTATTGGCCTATCTTCTTCTTTTTCGGCAGTCTGAATAAGTCTTTAAGGGCAACTGGTCTGATCCCTTACTCTTGACAAGAATCTAATCTAGGCATTTTCTTGAAAAATTGGTACAATCCTACATCCTGCAGCACTTATCAAAAACAGCATTAATCAATGCAAAGTGCAAAATATACTCAAGCGTCTTTGCCGGCAGAATTGCTCCACTGGAGGGATGTTTGGTCTATGATTGTCTGCATAGCATTATGCTGGGACATGATATGCCAAGCCATAAGGATTCTGTTTTGATATTCATTCATAATGCCATCAGGGCAGGATCCCGACTGGCCCAGATACATATGGATGCCAAGAAGGTGTTTAATGATGCAAGCCAGTTGTTCTTCTGAATGGTTATGGTTAAAAGAAATGCTCTGGCTAGCTTTCTCTGGGGGGTCGCAGCTTCATAGAACTGCCTGACACCTTCGAGTTACCCCTAATCCCAAGGAGTCAATTGACAAGATTAATGCTCTCACTTTTAAGTTTTGATCTCTTCTAAGGTATAAACTGAATCTTGGCTAAAACCTATGTGATCAAATGAAATATCCCAGATTCTTCTGCAACTCGGTCATGTGTTTAGGAGTTACTCTGCACCATAAAACAGGTGGGCTATCTGTGGCTGATATCGCTAAAGTATTAAATGAAACTAAACAATCCCTTGAAGGCTGCACTTCCCCAACACTTTTATTGATTGGCAGAATCAAAAACATTTAGTTGATGAATTTGCCCCATTGTTTGTTTATATTTAGAGCCCTTCCTCTGCTTCTTGATCAAGGTCATCCGAAGTATATTAATAACATCCTTTCTTTTCTTTGTCTGAGGCTGTAGGGATAAGACAAATGTATACAACTCATCCTAGATTATCATGCATGGATGCTGGGTCTACCAAGCATGGTTTTATTGAATTGCATCATTCTACTACTGAGGTAGGATGCTATAGCCTTATGGTATACTAGTGTGCTGCGATTAATGAAGGGCAGCAGCATGGACAAGGTGCACTTATTACTTCAGAGACAACCAAGTCTTCCAGGGTTTTCCCTAAGGACTTTTTTACTGGTACGGTCAACTCTGGCCAGGCCCCCTGGGTTGGTGCATTGTCATATCTACACCAGACTTTTGGGTAACTTAGTCCTAGTAAAGGAATATTACTCAAATGGGACTTTATGTGGGTGAAGGTTCTCTGACAAATGTTTGGTTATCGTGTATTTCTAACTTTTGCTCATCTGCAGCAAAAATATTTTGTATCGAATCAGCATTTAAAAAAATATTTTTAGTTGCTTCGCTTTTTTAGTCCTTGACATGATACGATCCCAGAGTCCGATCCACTAATAGGTGGAGTGATCAGTCAGGAATAACGGGGTAAGTTTAGGATAGCGACATTTTATATGTCCCTGCTGAATGAACACGTTGGCAGGAACCATTTCCCATTATAGCTATTCCACCAGCGAAATTGACTTTTAGCCTTAAAACACTTAGGGTCATTTATTGCTTCAACATACGTCTTAAACCATTATCAAATTGATTTTGGAACGCACCTTACTTACACATCTTACTGATCCATGTTATCCAAATGGGTCTGCATGTTGCCTATGATACACCGATTCGGATGTGACATGGAATTTATGTTTTTTGACTAAAATTGGTGTCTTTCATTTGTCAGGTCAAGGGACTGAATGGCAGTGATATAATATTCAGGGCAGGTGTTAGGTGGTTAGGTGGTTTGGTGGTTTTGTTGGGTGGTTTTGTTGGCATGCTTAATTATCAAATTAACAAGGGGGTCCTGGGAGTCCCTCTGCCAGACATTAGTCCTGGTTACGAGAGACTTACCCAGAGTCTTTAGCTCACTATCTTTCACAGAGAAGAAATATCCCAAACATATCAGTCTTTGTCCTGCCCTGGGGCAGTCCAGCACCAAAATGCTGGGAAATTCTCCTCTGAACAAGAGTACCAACAGAAACCCCAGACACGTGTTTCGGTCTGGTTGGACCTCATCAGTAGGGTGGATCTGTGCCTCTCTAGGAATAGTGAGCAAGGGGTCCACGTCTGGATTCCCCTAGTAACTTATGGTGAGACCCAAAGCTACTTAAATATGCAAATTAACAAGGGGGTCCTGGGAGTCCCTCTGCCAGACATTAGTCCTGGTTACGAGAGACTTACCCAGAGTCTTTAGCTCACTATCTTTCACAGAGAAGAAATATCCCAAACATATCAGTCTTTTTCCTGCCAGAGCAATTGCCAGTGGTTTGGATTAATTTGAAACCTTCCACCAATCACTTTTGTGGTCAGTATGCTTAATTATCAGTCAGTCAATTAACTTTATTCAGTCATAAGGCCGGCAAAGTACATCCTAATAACAAACATTTACATCATTTCCTTATTACGTCATGTTAAAAGAGATTTCCATTGGTTAATCAGAGCCCAATTCAGCACAGTTCGGGAGACCGCAAACTCCATAGGCCCAGTCAGCTTTGGTTCCTAGTTGGCCTTCTCCCCAAGGGGGAGATATTCGCTCCAGATAAAGGATATTTATTTTAAATGATTCCCAAATGGCCGACAGATCTACAATATGGGTGCAGAACAATTGAAATGCCAGACTTAGGTATCTGCCCAACACACCCAAAATCACCCACGACTCCCCTGGCCAATCTTTGGTCCCTGAATTCCAGTTTTACGTAATCATAGGGGGTTTCGCCCGCATTCGCCATTCTATTGCATGCCACTATGGTTTCCCTTGACAGAGAGGCATGGCCTCTAATAGTTCAAAGCCAGTGCAGGCATTTGTTTAGGAGGGCATCCCTTGATTCACGCTTGTTGGCTGCAAATTTAGGTACCCCAAGGAGAAATATTATTACATTATTAGACCCCCTGTGGTCGTAGTTTTTAATCATGCTCCCTTTGAGGTGGGGCCTGCATGCTCCAGTTCCATTTGTCTTGGAGCATTAGGTTTAGGCCTGGAAAAAGCAGTGCTCTTCCCACATTTCAGTTTTGGCTTTGCTGGCTCTCTGACTGCCTGTGGTTTGCCTTTTGGATGGCACTGGGGTATTCAGCAAGTCCGACATTGTTTTACTAAAGGTATCCACACTTCAAAAGTCCATTAACCTGGGTCCACTATCACGCATCACAAACTCTGTTATGTTTTGCTAAGATATTGTTATGCTGTGCCCTTCACCGCCATAGTGGTCTTCTGGCATTCAGCCTTGTTTTGGCAGTGGTGTATTGTGAACCTGCCAGGGTCTATCCAGTCCGTTGGTGGGAGGGAATAGATTAGGGACAGAAAAAAATAGATATAAAGATAAAAATAGAATGAACAAAGACAGGTTAGGTAAATGACGCGCCAGCCTGTTTAGTGGGGGGGTGTTAAAGGGAATGTCTGTGGTAGTAGGGATGTGTGTCTTTAGTCTGTGCTTGGTAATAAAAAAAGCATGAGAAGGAATTAAATTAATGTTTAGCTGGTTTTACTGTACACCTTTAACGTAAGTGGCAATATCTAGGCCTGGTGATGCATGGTCCTAGAAATAAGTAATGTGTGGTTCCAGGATGGACTTGAGATGTGCTCAAGAGTGCTTGTGTAATGTGGAGGCTTATTGCTCTGTAGCTCACATGAAACCACTTATGTAAACAGGGAAGAGCCGGTTTTTCCAAACCAGCTGACTAGATGTGACAGCGCCAACATGCGTCAAGAGGTTTGTATTGGCAAAATATGAGGAAGTGGATAAAAAAGTGGAAATGAAAAAATGGGAAAATTGGCATCCGATAGATTAGACTATAACAGTGATATTCTGCCTGAGATTACAGTGTCGCTCTGTGCTTGATATATAATGAATGCCGGTTATTTAAACCAGGAGTCACATTGCGGTAAAATGGGAGTGTCTCGGTCCAAATGAAGGAATGAGATTGATCTTTGGAATCTCATTGCATTCCCCCTATTCCAGTAACTGGGATATTGCAGAATCTTCTCTGTACAAATCTTTAGCAGATGAGTAAAATTAGTAACCTAGTGCATGAAACTTGTCCAAGAGTGACTGGGGAATTGAGGTGTGCTGAAAGGCAGAGACTAATGATAGAAACAGACTCAGACATCAGCCAATGTTTCATTAACAAATTCAACAAATTTCGCTCCTTCAGGAAATGCATCAAATTGAATTAAATCAACCCCTACGAAAAGACAACTATCCTACCTGCAACATCTGAAAACAAATTGCTTCTAACTCGTCTCTGAACACTCAAACAAGCCAATATCCTAAAAGCCAGAAGCCCCACCATCCTCCCACACTTGCACCCAAAAATCCAAATTCATGGGACTACACCAACTGGTCAAAAACAAGGCGAACAGACCCCCACACTGATCTCTTCCCACTGCTTATTATCAAACATATCCTTGCAATTCAATCACCTCTATCCTATTCTTATCCCTCGTCAATTCCTTCCAGAGGTCAGACCAGGCTATACGTAATTTAGAAAGCACAGGTAAAACCAGTGGTTAAAGATCCTTCCCATGACGTTGAAGGCTTCTCAAGCTACAGATCCATCACCAACATACAATCACAACTTAAAATCCTTTGTCTACCAGCAAAGCCTAAACTACTTTGAGGCACACTTCATGCTTTCCCAAATAAAGTAGGATTCTTTAACTCTGAGGGGTGGAGATGCCAGTCGGATCTTGGTCTTGGACACCATCCTACATAGAAAAGACAACAGTGATACTGGGACGCCCATCCTCCTTGACATGTCAGCAGCCTTTGACATGCCCACCCACCAAACACTAAAAAACATGCTCATGAGACTGGGCATACAATTGGCCCAGCAAGCATTCTCACTAACCTTGCCCCTTTTCCATCACAAGCCACACCACAATGCTGATTGTTATGTTCTTTGGCTCTTCAACGCATACATGATCCCACTTTTTCTAATCCTTCGGACTAAATTGCCACCACTTCGCCAATATCACCCAGATCACCATCAATGTAAACAAATCCACCACCATGGACATCCCTGACCTTATCAGAAGCCTGAAAGAATTCAAGCAATACCGTTACAGGACTACACCACACAAACCCGAAACCCTGTAAGTGGGGACCTTGCACATGTTGCACAACCTCTGCTGTGGCCTACTTGCATGGGCCTGTCCCCCAACCCGAGCAAGACAGTATGAAACTTGTCGATACTGACATGAATACACTCTGTCAAATCTCACATGAACAAGTAGCATAATCCTATCACCTGCACAATGCACACCTCCCACCACTACCTCGGTGGACCTCTCAACGCTTAGTTATGCTGGCAATGTACTGCTCTGCAATCCCACCTATTTTATAGGAAGACTTGAGAGAGTACAACATGCTGCCAAGAAACAACCACTGCACCTATCACGAGAACTCAGAGCTCGCCTTCCCTAAAGACCATATATTGAATATCCATTGAGAAACAGGCTGCTCTAAAGCTCTCTGCATTATGCACAGAATCTTTAATGTGGTATGCCCTGAGTTCCTATAGGATGAAAGAGCAAAATGATTCCCTAAAACACGCTCACATCAGGGATACCAACCTACTGCGGGTGGCTACTTAAAGAAAATAAAAATAGTCAGAACTCACTTCTCAGTCATGGCAGTCATCAAGATTATGAAGCTTGCTGCCCCTGGACTTCTGATTCACAGAACCCCACATTGCCTTCAGAGGGCGCCTTACAATATGGCTCTTCCCAACCTAATAATCTGGCCTATTCAGGGTTCAATGTGTCCCAGATATCCCTTGCATTATGCCTGACACCGCCTCCCACAACCAATACCTCCTTGCTAATCGTGCCTCCTCTCTCTTTCCCTATAATCATTAACCTCCACCTGCTCTTCATTTTACCATCCTAGCTGGCCACTTCACGTCACTTCCAGGCCCAACTTCGCCATCTCACTCCCACAATCTGTGTCTAAAGATCCCATTGTAACATCAGCACTCTCCACCCTACAATTCATTTTTACAGTCTAGCACCCTTCCATCACATACCCTCAAACTACCTTTCACACAAGATCCTATGCAGTTATTCTCCAAGCCTCTCGCCCACCTCAGCAAAAGGATCTACAAAGACAACACTCCTTACGCTATGAACACTCAGGGTAAAGTACCTTCCTGGGCCCACATTCAGCTTGCCACACCACTCCACCCCCATAAATCACCCCTCTTTCTCTCCGTCTATATTTACTTACACTTACCTATGCATCATACCATCCAACCTCAGCCCAGCCACCACAATAACATCTCCCACTGTATTCCAATCTCCTGCTACTCCACTGGTGCCCCCGCACTCCCTCTCGCCTCTTGCCCTTTCTCCTCTCCCCCCCTATTGTGCTTTGAAGTGGACAGAAGGTGGTGATATCACATTCAGGTGTGGTGAAAGCATGCAAAAACCAACCACCTTCATGGAGCACACTCAAAACAACATAAGCGTAACATCCTGAAGATACATTGGCCATTGTGGAGATACAGACACCTTTAGTTGGCATAGCACATAAGGACTTCACACTTGTGTGCAATGGAAGGTTTAGAAATCCAACCGCCCTAAGGGAACACAGTTATACTAATATGTACATTTAGGTCTCTCCGAAGCTTCAAAACCCTAATCAACCTGAGAGAACCCACCACCTGAGAACAACACACATACCTCATAGGGCTTGTCAACTAGCATCACAAGTGCTGCAGAAGATTGCGTTGCCCAGCCGGGCTGAGGACCAGGTCCATGCTATTGCTGTGATGTGCCTCACACCTCTGTGCACAGCCTCGCACCTGCATGCACAAGGATGAGCCACCACACACCGCACAGAGGTGCAACACACTCAAGTCCTAAAGTCCTAAAGAACCCATGTTTTAAGACCTTTAACCATGTGCCTTTTCATCTAATAGGTTGGTCACCGGTTTTGAAATTGCTTTTTATATTTGTAAATCACGGGTTGTCGAAATGCACATTGCATTCATAATGGTATGCTTTAGCGAAAAATAAAAGCAACCTAGGGTTTTTCAATTTAGCAGCACCCAGGAATCAAGAATCAGATAAGTGCCTTAGAGTTTTCAATGTGGGTCAAGGGTCACATGTAAGCTCAAAAGCAATTGATGAACATTTGAAAACTCAATGGGCAGATCCTCCAAACATTTATGGGCGCAAAAATATGGGTGGCAGCTGCTGGGTTTTTAAAGTATTGGGGCATACATGTTTACCCTCAAAGGCGTTCAAGCGAAGTGAGTGAACCTGCAACCACACATCCCTTTATATAAAATCATGGAGGTGTCCATCAGAAAAAATGTGCATTTCACAGAAACAATGAGTGCACATTACGCAAACATATATTTGTGCCATATCGTCCCTGAAGCAGTCCAGGATACAGGTGCCGCCAGTACACTGGGAAAATGTCAATTGGTAAATTATATGTCAGTAGAAATGGCACTGTTTTAAATGTCAAAGGTTTTGAAGGAGTTGCAACTCAGAGTGCAGCTTTAATTGAATTTTGTGATGCAAGTTGACAGTTTAAGTATTTCATGGAACGTTGTTAAATCATATTTTTGGAAGTAGGGTTGCGGGATTGTGCTGCACAGTGACATTGCAGTACAGCCCCAAAGGGATGTAAGGGGCTAGTGTAAGAACAATGCCACTTCCATTTTTGTTTCAGATGTTGAACAGGTTTCAGGCACAGTGGCTTGCAGGGTCGAGAGCGGAGAGGCGCTTTACAGCGTGTGGAAGCCAGGATAAGGTGTGGCGTTTTTGGACAGTAGCGCAATACTACTGCTGGGTGAAAGGCGGGAAAGTGGGAATTTAGTCACATGGGAGGTGCTGATGGAACCGGACGACAGTGGGAGCATTCCAGCCTGCGGCGTGATAGAGTTCAACATGGCGGGGCCTGGCAGTGGAAAGACTGGCTGCATATCTTCTCTTTTATTTATAGGGTAGGGTGACCAGACGGTTTTCTCAGGACTATCCCAGTATTTGGAGCTCTGTCCCCCTTTCTCAAGATTATGGTTCCATTGGAAACTGCAGTGGTCCCGTTTTTTTGTAGTAGGTCTTCATAGCTGGCAGGCAGGAATGCACAATCTCGAACAGAAGCTGCATTTTACAAATTAAGATAGTGCTAGTTTGTGATAAATGAATTATAATATGTGTTTCTTTGAACAATAACACTTAAACTCCCGTCTCCTCCAACCACTACTGAAGGATAGTGCCTTGACGTCCACTTTCAAGAGTTAGTCCTACTTTTATGTTAGTTGCCCTGTCTCGCCTTTTTACTTTTAAAATCTGGTTACCCTATTATAGGGCAATTTTGTTGAGTTCAGAAGAATTACCTTCATTTGTTTAAAAATTGTGTCAACGTCTTTCGGGGTGGCTGTAGAACAAACTACCTCTTTCCTTTCCCTTTAAAGAGAACATCTAGGCGACTCGTATATTATATGTGTTCATTTCATTGGTTGAAGTTTTCTTGGTCACTGTGTTGTTTACCTGCGTCTTTTAATTCCCCAATCATTTAGACTGTTTTGATTTCAGTCCAGTGGGACTCCTCCCTCCGTGATCATCTGCAATATGAACTGTTTGAAGAAATTGAGCCAATACAGCGCCATTTACAGCACACCTTTTGCATATATACTGAATAAAGTGGTGCACAGTTCATGAGGTCAGAGTTCACCTTTATCTGCAGTGAAAGTTGGAGCCAGGAAGAGTGCACAAGTAAAGACACAATGCAACTTCACTTAGCAAAGAACACCTGGCTTGACCAGGCCTGTGATCAGTGCATAAAGTTGGCTTCCAGTGCTTTACATGTGGGCGGCCATGTGGCATCTTCTACACAGCATGTAGCAATTCTACCTGCCCAGAGATATGCCCATGATCTGCTGACCTTCCTTTAAAAGGCAGCGGCGCACCCAGGCTCCCAATCCCAAACTCGGTGGGTGCCAAGATCTCTGCCCTTACAGGGGGAATCCGTGTCCTTCAGAGCAAAACAGAGGACATGGGATTGACGAGCAAGGGGCAATGTGAAGTAATCGATGTCAAAAATATAAGAAAGGAGAAAGGAACGTGGTAAGGAAACTGAAGGTGGGAGCTCCTCAAAGTAGAAAGATAAGGATAGGAAGACAGATGAAATGAAGGGGAGTGTTAAGAAATGGTGGTGGAAAGAGAGAGGGGGGAATTTCTGCAAGGATGAGGTGAAGCAGAGTGTCCAGGATAGGGGAGGAGCAGGGGAGCATGCGTGAACAGAAAGCGAGAAATGGACCAATGATGGAGGGGACTGGGCAAAAGGGAGTAGCTCTAGTATGCAAAAGGGCGGAGCTACAGCGATTGTGCTGAAGACGGAGAAGATGGGGATACAGTCATGCTTAAAGAGAAGGTGCGGGAATGGAGAAAGGCATTCATTAACTTGTTAGTGTAGGCCGTAGAAGACGCAGTTGAGTTCACCTGCTGCTTTAGAGACAGTGTGGAGTCTAAATAAACTCCCAAAGTGTTGATCTCTTTGGCCACTTTGATTGGGTTTCCATCAATGTTGATGGATACATAGCAGGGGTCTAGTTTGTTCAGGTGGGTTTGGGAGCCGATGATCAAGAGCTCTGTTTTTTCATTGTTGAGGCAAAGGCAGTGATCTGCCATCCAAGCCTAGATTTCGAGGTAAATCTCGTTGATTCTTTTACAATCATCTTCATAGCTCCCTGAGAGGGTGATGAAAACCTGGGTGTCATCCGCATAGTTGGTGTATGTGACACCCAGGTTGTCGACAGTGAAAGAGGAGCTTGGTGAAGATGTTGTAAAGTGTTGGAGAAACGCACAAGCCTTGTGGTACGCCGCAATGGATGAGAATCGGGTCCGCAGAGGCAGAGGGTGCAAAGACCCTGGTGGTGCGGTTGGACAGGACAGATTGAATCCAGGAAGAGGCATTGCTGAAGAAGGCAGCTGCTGTAGATAGGTGGTCCATGAGAATTTGATGGTCGACAAGATCAAAGGCCGCCGACAGATCTAACAGCAGGAGCATGGCAAGTTTACCGTTGTCCTTAGCCTCATTCATTTGGATTTGAGATCCAGGAGGGCTGTTCCCGTTCCATGTCTGGGTCTGAAGCCAGATTGTCTAAGGCCTAGAAGGTTGTGATCCTCCAGGTGCTTCTAGATCTGGAGGTAGACCACTCTATCTAGGATATTTTGGATGTATGGAATGGTGATGATGGGCCTATAGTTTGTGGGAATGTCAGGATCTATGTTGTTTATTTTTAAATTTTTAAATGGGGCATGACCCAGGCTTCCTTGAGGTTGTTGGGTACTGCGTTTGTCTCGAAAGAGGAGTTAATTAGCGCTGAGATGAAAGGGGCCAGCTCCATTGCGCCTTCTTGAATTACTGTAGCTCGGCAGAGATCACCTTGGCATTTGGACGGTTTGAGACTTTTGATGATTTTTTTCCACTTCTTTAGCTGAGACCGGCGAGAAGACAAAAGGAGGGCAATCTGGGGTGTTACGCAGTGGTATGGTAGAGGAGCGGGTGGAGTTCTTGGCCAGGCTGCTCTTTTTTTGCTCAAATTTGGATTCGATTAGAGCAATTTTATTTGCAAGTGATTTCTGAATGTTAGCACACCAGATTGCGTCTTTAGTGCAGGTTTACACAGGTGGTGCAGGAGACTCGAATTCCCTGAGAATACCAAAGAGCTTTTTGGTCTTAGGTTTGGCATTGAGGATGCAGTTGTCATAGGTTTCCTTTTTGCACTAAGGAGGGCAGATTTGTATGATGCGGCTGCTGCTGTGAAGAGGGCCTTATTGGTTGGGTTGGGTGATTTTCTCCAGAGGGTTTCTACTGCTCTTTTGGCATTCCAAATGTTTTTAAGATCAGACCTAAACCATTTGTTGAGGTGGGCAGGTGGTTTGGCTTTGGCTAGTTTGATGGGGGCGATGCTGTTAACAGCAGCCTCAAGAGTGTTGTTATAAAGATCCACTAGCTTGGTTGTATCCAAGCCCTTGAAAATGGTTGGGTCGAGGACGTTCTGGATTAGTTACCGTAGGTTTTGGAGCGTCAGGTTACAGTTATTCCTGGTGAGGACTTGTGGTGTGGTGAGGGAGGTGGGGTTGGTCAGTGCCTTCCCTAATAAAAGAGATGAAGTAATGTTCCGACCAGGCGGTAGGAGCATTTTGGAGGATGGTTGTAGAGCAGTTGAGGTCTGCTAACCAATCTAAGGTTCTACGTTTATTGTGAGTTGTGGAGGTCACACGATGGTTAAAGCCAAGTTGGGAGATGATGTTTTCCATGGATGAGGCATTGGTGTCGTTAGGATCAGAAAGACCTAGGTTAAAGTCACCAAGAAGTATTATTTGCGAGCTAGGTTTGGTGTTATTGGTCAGTAGGTCAAATATGTCTTCCTCGAAGGAAGAGATGTGGCCTGGAGGACGGTAGATGAGACGGATGAGGATGGTTTGAGTTGCTGAGAGTGGGAGCTTGACTGAGAGTAGCTCTGTTGATGTGGGGCTGACAGTGGGGGCGGCTCTCAGACAGAGGGATGTTTTGGCGATGAAGGCTACTCTGCCTCCTTTGCTATTTTCTCTGTCCTTCCTTATTATTGAGTAGCCATCTGGGATAGCTAATGAGAGTGCTGGGCCAGCTGCCTGATGCAGCCAGGTCTCAGTGATTGCCAGGAAGTGAAGGTCATTGCTCGAAATAAGGTCTGCAATGCCTAAGGCGTGGGCAACCAGGGAGCAGGCATTAATGAGTGCACCTCTCATGATGGGATGTTTATCTGAGCTTGGAGTTTCAGGAGCTTTGGGCGCAGAGAGTGAGAGAGGGGTTGTGCTGGTGGTGGGAAGCTGTGGCAGGCACAGTTGGTGGGTTCTCCAATGGGGAGTCATCCGTGGCGGAATCCGCGAGCCGAGTCTGTGTTTCCTTGCCTCCACTGGGTATTGGGTCCAGGGAGCAGGGGGGGGCTGCAAAGCGGTTGATCCATTCGGTCTGGCTGATGGGGGGCTTGAGGGGAGGTGAGATTTACAGTTGTTGCCAGTAGGGGGCATGAATGTGTAGGGGGGTTGATTCGATGAGTCTGGATGCAGTAGGAGGTGGTTGTCTGGTAGGGGCATTGCATTGAGGAGAGAGAGGATCAAAGCCATGGTTAACGTGTGGTACACCATACTCCACAGGCAAATTCTGAGGGCATAGCGCTGGCTAGTAGTGAGGTAGCAGGCTAGTACAATCAGGTAAGAAGCAGTAGGCCAGGTCACAAGGTCACAGGTGCATTAGGCTAGTACAATCGGGTATGAAGCAATAGGCCAGGTCACAAGGTGCATTAGGCTGGTACGATCAGGTAAGAAGCAATAGGCCAGGTCACAAGGTCACAAGGTGCATTCGGCTAGCACAATCAGGTAAGAAGCAATAGGCCAGGTCACAAGGTCACAAGGTGCAATAGGTTAGTACAATCAGGTAAGAAGCAATAGGCCAGGTTACAAGGTCACAAGGTGCATTAGGCTAGTACAGTCAGGTAAGAAGCAATAGGCCAGATCACAAGGTTACAGGTGCATTAGGCTGGAATACAGGTGCATTAGGCTGGAATACATTAAGTAGGCAACAGTGAGGTGCAGTGCCGAATAGGTGAAATGCATGAGTAATGCAGTAGAACCATCAATGCGGATGCATGCACAGCTGAGTGGAGAGGCGACGGCAATGTGGAACAATAACATGCAGGCCATACGATGATACATTTAGGCTTATATATTGGGCGTTATGCATGTCAGGGTATAAAGTAAGCAGGAAGTTTGCCTAGTTTGGATGCAAGCATGCACAGCAGAGATTACAAATACATTGGCAATGTGTCGCAATATCAAGCAGGATGTGCGTTCTACAGCATTGTAGAGCGAGCCACGTTATAGAGTAGGCACAGGATGTTGTATCCCAAGGTTTGTGCCAACCAGGATGATTGGACGTAACAAGGGGCCCAGGAGGGTGTCTTTGGGTTGGTTAACTGGCGTGGTGCAGCGAACTTAGCAGCTAGTGATGCTGTGGTTGGCGGCAAGGGTGAATCGGGCACGGCCACTGAGCAGGCAAGTTGCTTGAGTAACGCGTATCACAGGGCGTGTGGTGGGCTAGGAGCTGGCGTGCATGGGAGCACGCTGAAGATATAGGAAGCTGGGGGTAAGCATATTTTACCAGACGTGCTTATGGGCGCAGGCAGTTTGCTTCAAGCTAGCATGTTTATAGGCAGAGTCAAGCGTTGCTCACCTACGATAGTGTGTCCAGACTCTCACCTCAGCACAGTGCGGCAAACAGGAGGCAAAACAGGGCTTTATCCTTGGCCTTTGCCACAGGACGGCTGCCACCTTACAGAGGTATAGAAGAGTGCATGGGATCTGAACAGGAAGGTAATTTGTATTTTGTATTTTATGTGTCTTGTATAGAACACAGTACAATAAAATTGAATAAACAATTGAATCCGGATTACAATCACTCAGGGGTTTAGAAGTAGGTGTGTTTTTAAAGAACCACGGAAGAGAGAATAAACAGTTATAGAGCGAAGGGAAAGTGGGAAAGCATTCCAATGGAGAGGAGCAAGGAGTTCAAAAGATCGAAAATGAGACTGAGCACAGGGGGGACGAGTAACCAGTCTAAAGTGGGAAGAAGACCGCAGAGGGCGAGGAGGAACATAGAAAGATATGAGTTCAGTAATATAGATAGATTTAAAAACAAGACAAAGAAAGTTAAATTTAAGTTGAAAGTGAAAACGTAGCCAATGAAGTGTTGCGAGAGAAGAAGAAATAGAGTCCCGATAAGGAAGAAGACATAATAGATGGATTGAAGAGTTAAAGAATTTAAAGGGGCCAGGCGAGATCTGGAAAGGCCAAAAAGGGTAGAAGAACAATAGAAAAGTTGGGAGGATCCACCAGGAGGCGCAGAGATGCACTGACGCATCTCCACTCGTCTCCTCCGAAGGGCGGCGTCATTGGGACTTGAGCCCCCCAGTCTCCCCCGGAGTGAAGAGCCAACCCCCACCGCAGCCTTCTGACGACGTGGGGCTCCTGAATACCCCAATTCCGATCTCCCGACATGGAGCGTTCGCTGTGCACTGAGCTTTTGAAAACAGGAGGGAGGGAGAGCCCCGCCTCCCCCGGCGCCGCGGCTCCGCACGAAAACAACAGAGAGCCACATCTCAGGTGAGGCCTGCAACTCCATTGGACAGCGTGGAGAGAGTGCCCCCCCCCTGAACTCGACCGGAGCGGTCTCCCGAGCCACACAGAGCCCAGGCGGGGTCACACGGCGCCTTGGGCCGTTTCCTTCCATTGGAGCTCCATCCCGGAGCGGCACACTGGGTTCGGTGGCTCGCTCCGCTCCCACAGGCGTCAGCGCGCAGTGGAGCCGGCGCAGGAGAGCACATCGGAGAGCAGGTTAGCCTCCGCGAGACTTTCGGCCCCTGCCCCACCCAAGGGGCCAGCCCTCATTGGGGGCCACCAGGAGCAGAGGCCCCCGCCGGTGTCTTGGAAGAGCAGTCTCCCCCCACCCCCTCAGGGGTGCCCACAGCAGTCCTCCCACCCCCCCCCACATCGGGCCCTCCCTGGATCTAGCGGTTGATCGGGAGAAGTGCCAAGGGAGTACTGGAGCCCCCACGAGGTGTGAGGCTGCCCTAGGGTTCTAAATAACATCAGAGGCAAAGAGGGCCTGCCCCTGGTCTATCGCTTCACGGTCACTGCCTGACCCCATAACAGTGAACACTTCCATCCAAGGACTGTCTGAGCAGAGGCGACTGAACCCAACGCTGGGACAGGGGGTGACAGGCCCCCACTGGCCTTGAACTGGAGAACTGGCCCGAACAACCCCCCACCCTAACAGTGGGCACAGGGCCTGGGCCGCAGGCAGGGAGGACCCCTTTGGAGTTGTTTTGTGGCCTGACGGCGGGGCCCACTAGGCTTGGGGCTTTCAGGGGTGGACCCCGTGGAGTGGTGATGGTCCGGGGAGGCCTATGAACTGGAAGGAATCCCTGCAGAGATTCCGACGCTTGTCCCCTGGCTCCCCGACTCTCCCTGAGATGGCGGCCTCAACGGATCAGGAACTAACAGATACTGACACGGTCACCAAAGGCATGGCTGCCCTCCTAGAGGAGATCAGATGCTTCAGGGCGGATATAGCGCTACGACTGGACACCTTGGACAAAAAAGTGGACAACATAGATGACAGGGTTCAAGCGCTGGAAAACAACATGGCTTCGAATGACATTTTTGAGACGCAATTTGACATGCGCTTGGCGGAGCTCGAGAGGAGGGAAGAGAAATGCTCCCTAAAACTTGACCATTTGGAGAATAGGGAACGTCGATGTAACCTGCGTTTTCTAGGCTTCCCGGAGCGTGAGGGTCAGACGCAAGCAGACATTATAAAAGCTGATAACGCGGTGGTGGGATCACTCTTTACAGGGGCTAATACGAACGGACCAACTATTGATAGAGCCCATAGAACAGGTGCAGCCAACAGAGGCCCCAGGTCCATTCTTGTACGATTCCACTACTTTGCGGAGAAAAGTAAAATTCTTGAACTAGCTTGCAAGAAAGGCCCAGTGGATTGGGAGGGAGCCAAGATCTCGGTGTATCAGCATCTCTCTGCCTTTACCCTGGCAAGACGTCGGCTCTGCTCCCCGCTCACGAAAATGCTTCAGGCCAAGGGGGTCCGGTACAGGTGGGGATACCCTTTTTCACTTTCCTTTGAGCTTGAAGGCTACAAGTGTGCCCTGGTCACTGAGTACGAAATTCACAGGGTGTCAGGGGAGCTCCTGGATGATTCGAACATGGAAATGGGTGAGCAACAACGCGAGAGAGCCCCATCTGGCCCCAGGGGGATGAAGGCTCCGCAGGAAAGGCGCAAAGTCTGAGGTCACAGGAAATTCAGGAGAGTGGCTCTGGCGTCCCCGGATCAGCCCAACACTTGAAGAGCCCCCGGGAGCTCGAAGATCAAGCTTGTACTCGATTCTGTGAGTGGGGGTGTGATGCAATTGTTCATAGACTGGTTGGGGTAAGGGGGTGGGGAGGCTCGAGTTGTTGATTTTGAGGAGTTAAAGAGCCCGGTGGGGGGAGACATGGTGGCCTGGATTTGCGACAGGATGAAGCCGATAATCAACCAGGCGTTCGGGGGGGGGTGAACAGTTGGGGTTTGTTTATTGGGGATTTAGTTGGGACACGCCAGGTTTTCAGGTCTATTTTGCACCTATAGGATTGTTTCTGGGCATCAGCAGGTTGCGGAAGCACTGCGGGAACAATGACATTTCACGGTCCACGGAGGGAGCCATGAACTTCTACCATCGCTTTCATGGATGATTCGCTTCAATTCTTGACAGTGGGGTCGTTAAATGTACTTGGGCCTAACTCTCCTACAAAAAGGTTGTTGGTGGTGAGAGAATTTACAAGGGTCCGGCTTAATTTCCTATCTGCACAAGAAACCCACTGGGTTTGGGCAAGGAACCAAAGCTAAGGTCAAAGACCATTGATCAGGTGTATGTGGCATCCTTCCAGGCTAAAAAATGTGGAGTGGCCCTACTGGTCTCTCCCGGGGCCCACTTCGTGGTCAAAGCTCAGAGGTCGGACCTGGAAGGACGATATATTATGGTCAAAGGGGAGGTGAGGGGCCGGCTGTTCACTCTGGTTTGCATATATGCTCCGATCGAAGCACAGGATAGCTTCTGGGAGGGGATGAAAGAGAAAATGATGGCTTTTTCCAAGGGCACTCTACTGGTGGGTGGGGATTTTAATATGGTCCTTTGCCCCGAGAGGGATAGGAAGTCCGCCAATCCATGTCCTAATTTGCGACTCCATAAAAAACTAGCAGAAGCTTTCCAAGAAGTTAATGGGGAACTGGGCTTGAGTGATACGCACCCCATTAAGCAAGGCCGAGACCCCGACTTTACCTTTTATTCAAAGCCGCATGCTACATTCTCCCCTATTGATTACATTCTGGTCGACTCTACGCTTCGGGGCGAGGTCACGGACTCGGGGTGGAGATTGTCCCTTGGTCGGACCACGACTTGGTTAGAATAAAAATGGGTATTCCCCCTGCCCATGCATCCGGGTCCCAGTGGAGGTGCAACGACCTCCTTTTGCGCGACAAGGAAGTATGCCAATCCCTCTTAGAAGCCATAAAAGATTACTTCTCTATTAATGACAATGGGGAGGTTGGCATCATGGGAGTTTGGGAGGCATTCAAGGCAACCATTAGGGGCATCCTTATCGAGATAGGTTCGAGAAAAAAGAGGGAGAGGGGCCACGAGGAGAAACCACTGAGGGAAAAGATAGATACTATCCAACCGGGGGGGACTGAAAACGCAGATGTTCCCCGGACAATGGAAGGAGCTACAAAGACTGCGCTCTAAGTTGGCAGACCTCCAGGTGGGACAAATGGAAAAGAAGCTGTCTTTCCTGAAACAGAAATACATGGAAAAGGGGGAAAAAGCAGATAAGATATTGGCTTGGAGGCTTTGTGTGCTTAGAAATAGTAGGAGGGCGAATTCCATTTGCACCCCGGAAGGGGATTCGACCGTGAGAGACAGTAAGATAGCTGAACAATTCAGACAATATTATGAACGGCTGTATTGCTCGGAGTACGCAGGGGACGGGACCGAAATAGACAGCTTCCTGGACTCCCTCCCGATTCCGGGCCTCTCGGTTTTACAAGCCCTATCGGTCTACGCTGGCCCCGTTTATGGCCAAGATGTTTAACTCAGCATTGGAATTGGTTTCCCCCCTACCCACGATGATGTCCGCTCTGATAGTAGTACACCCCAAAGAGGGGAAGGACCCCTTCCAGTGCCAATCATACCGCCCTATATCCCACCTTAATGCCGATGTTAAGATTTTGGCTAAACTTTTAACAAACAGACTGCCGAAACTCCTCCTTTCCCTAGTACATGGAGATCAGGTGGGCTTTATTCCGGGATGCCAGGGATCAGACAACATACGGAAGACCCTGGATCTCATGCATGAGGCTTCAAGGCAGGGGGTGGAGGGCTATCTCCTTTCACTAGATTCGGAGAAGGCCTTTGACCGTGTCGAGTGGCCTTATATGGGTAAAGTCCTCCGAAAACTGGGTCTGGGGGACAATTTCTGTGGGTGGGTCTCAGCACTTTACAATGGCCCCTCAGCGAGAGTTTTGGTCAATGGCGGCATCTCAGAACCTCTGGCCATATCTAGGGGCACCCGTCAGGGCTGTCCCCTGTCACCCCTTCTATATGCTTTGGCAATGGAGCCCCTGGCTATAGCGATCAGAGCTGACCAGGAAATCACAGGGATTAGATGTGACAACTGCGACTTTAAACTCGCCCTGTTCGCAGACGATATCCTGGGCTACCTGGCCAACCTTCAGGATTCTCTACCCCGATTATTCAGACTTATAAACTACTATGGTACTTTTTCGGGGCTCAAGGTAAATACATCCAAGTCTAGCATTATGCCCATGGGTCCCGGGGACCACGATATAGGGGGTGACTCCGTAATATTGGGAGTAAGAATAGAGCGGTACTCCACTAGGTATTTGCGCACCACCATTCCCAGGGATCTGTCACACCTCTATCAGTGCAACTTCCCGGTGATCTTGGCTAAGATTAGTAGCGATCTTAAATGATGGGCACCCCTTACACTCTCTTGGTTTGGGCATATGGTCACGGTCAAAATGAACATCCTGCCCCACCTACTTGACCTCTTTGCGGCTCTCTCGGTGGTGATCCCTGAGGCCTTCTTCAAGGTATTGCAGTCCCGAGTCCTTCAGTTCATTTGGGACGGTAAAAGGACAAGAGTCAAATTTTCTACCTTGACTCTTCCTAAGTCTCATGGTGGATTTGGTCTCCCGGACTTTAGGCTATACTATAAAGCAGCCCAGCTCCGAGTGATGTTAGAGCACATGAGAGACGACCTGGGGACATACTGGACTTTCATTGAGGATGTCCAGACTCACCCAAAAAAAGTCAGGGACCTGTTATGGGCCCCCCCTAAAGCCCTTCCCCCCACCTCAAAACACACCCCACTTTAGCGGCTCTCTGGGCAGTCTGGAAGCCGAACAAGGACAATAAACTGCTGTCTTCCTGGCCATCCCCTTTGACATTGCTGTGGGGCCCCCCCCATCAACCTAGGCACCAGGGGCTTTCGAGATACACAATCATGGTCAGACATGGGCCTGGAGATGGTCGCTCAACTCTCTCGTGAGGAGGGCTTCATAGAATATGACCAACTGACTGAGGCACTGGGTGACAACCCGCACTCTATCTTTGAATATTTGCGCTTGAAGGGAATCCTGACCCATCCTCGGTGTGCCGATAACTTTAAACGCCCCCTCACCCCTTTTGAAAATGTTCTAGCCAAAAGCACCTCCCGGAAGGGCTCTCTATCTAGGTTTTATAGCACATTGATAACGGCTAACTTGGAGGGTAGACAGCCCTTCAAACGAATATGGGAAGAAAGGCTGAGCATGACGTCTGACGACCACACGTGGAGCGCAAACTTTAAATCTAGATTCACGGGTTCACTGTACACCGCTGCCATGGAACATAGCTTTAAGATACCCCACTCATGGCATCACCCTCCAGCCACCCTGTCCAAAATGTTCAAAGAGGTATCCCCTTTTTGCCCCAGGATATGTCAACAACGGGGCACTTGGTTTCACGTGTGGTGGGGATGCCCTGTCATTCAGGTGTACTGGTTGGAACTGCTCAGCTGGATTAAGGATATAGAAGGGTATTCCCTGACTCTACTTCCATTGGAAATCCTCCTGGGTACTCCTATGCCGGAGACAGAACAGAATGCATTCCGAGGGTCATTGGTGCCATATTGAGGGCCGGGAGGTTAGCACTGGCCCAAAAGTGGAAAAGTGTTTTAGCTCCATCCAAGGAGGAATGGCTTTGTAAACTCAGGTCGATCTTTACTTATGAAAAACTCACTGCAATAACAAATGATACCATGTCGGAATTTGTACAGGACTGGACTTCAGTGCTCCTTAATGATGACTGCATCTCTATGCGTTTGTAAAGTATGACCCACAATGCCTCCATTTTACAAGTCTCACCACCAGCCCCAGGAATCTAGTTGGGCCCCCAACTTGCTGTGAACCGATCTGACCCCACTATGTCAAAATGTACAACCAATAACACAATGATATTCGAATGTTCCCTCCGCAGCTTCTATAACCTGCATAGCATCAAGACTTGGTATGTTGATAAGTTGGGGGGGGGGCAGGTGAGGGGAGGGGGGACGGGAGTAAATGGTAAAAATACCGACATTTATGTTTGTTCAATGTACTGCTGGCAGGGATTGCTCACGCACCATACCTTATATGTATGTCAATAAAAACAAAGTTAAAAAAAAAAGAAAAGTCAGGAGAAAATCAGAGATGAGATTAAAAGGCCGGAAGCTTGAAAAGTGAGAAATTGAGGAGCTTTCAGATATTGTGGAGATGGAAACGACAGGAACGTGAAGTGAGAGAGATATGGCGAGATAAAGAAATATTTGAATCGAAGTGAAGACCGAGATTATGAGCTGTGGTTGAAATTGGAAGCTTGGAAGGTGGAAAAGATATAGATGGAGGTGGAGGATGAGAAGGAAGAGTGTTTGCAGAGAAGAACAGAACCTTAGTCTTCCCTGCGTTGAGAGTGAGAAAATGGGAGGACATCCAGGATTTTATTTCAACAAGACAGACTGAGAGAGTGCAATGAAAATCGGGGGAAAAGGAGGAAAAAGAAAGAAATAGTTGAGTGTCGTCTGCATAGAAATGATGTTATAGACCAAAGGAAGAGATAATAGCAGCAAGGTGTGATGTGTATAAGGAGAAAAGGAAGGGGCCTAGAACTGTCAGAGAGGTTGTCAGAGATGGCACATCAAACAGGCCCATCAGAATGACCCCAAAACGAACAATAAGGCAGGTGAGTTACCGAGAAGTGTGCACGAGAGGGGCATGGTATGGTAGCTAGGGCTTAGTGGTCACAACTGAGGCTAAAGGCCCAAAGCACTCTGCTGCTTTCTTGCTACGTTTGTCCTATATAAAACTCAACTAGCTGTCCCCGGCCATGCGTTGCTGTGCCTCTGTCTGGTTAAATGGAAAAGAAAGAAAAGAGAAAGGGCACATTTCTAATATGCTTAATTTCACAATGCTTGTGGGTATATAATATTTTTTGTTGTTCCATTGTCTGTGCAGATATGCCGACTGTAGAACACGCAATATATAATTGTCGATGTGAGAAGCAATCCGTGTCTAGATCTAAACCGCACAATTCTAACAATTGACCTTGAGCTTTGTTGATGGTGATTGTAAATGCAAGTTGGCATGAATTGAGCTGTCACGATTTCTGCATCGAACAAAGTCATTTGGAAGCATGAGTTGTATTTCCTGATGTTAGATAGGAAATGCTTTGATTCAGCGGTATATCCGGCAAGCAAAGTTTTTAATGGCTCTAGCGATTCTCCAAGTTGAGGCAGTTTAATTTTCCCAGCGGCGCAAAACATTGCTTTCATTTCGCCATTACATTTCAGAGCCTTGCAATAAGGACACACTTCAGTCATGGTGCTGATGAGAACATGCCGACTCAAACTATAATCATCAGCTGGGTTGTACCTGATTGCAAGGCGATTGTAATCGCGTGATTGCTGAGCATGGAGTGGTGTTTGACGCTGATTTGCTGTTTCTCGTTGACGTCTTTCAGCCACTCTAAGCCTGTTGCGTTCATTCTGTTGAGAACGAAGCAGATCTGAGGCTGCTTTTAAGGCCAACAGATGGCGCTGTATTTCAGTAAAATATTTGGTATAGCGTGTGATGCTTTTACATCCAACAGATGGCACTGTTTTTTAGAAAAAGCATGTTTTCACCTGTCACAGGTGTGACATCTATCTATAGTAGGTATATAAAAACACGCGCATATTCAAATGCAACATTGTGTAAAAATGTCAAAGCAATTGGTGAAGAACTTTCAGAGATTTAAGATTTTGAACAAACGAACATTTACATTTTTATTTATATAGATTACAAATAGAAATACCAAATAGAAAAGTGATTTGTTACTGGGGGGCCTCAGGGGTCTAGAGTGAGAATGAGACGCTAAAATTGTTGAGTGGTTACACCAGGGAGAATGCAATGGTGTTGACTTTCGAAGGGCTACTAGAAGGTGATTGTGATTTTTCCAGAGGAACTTTCGAGTCACTAGGGTGAATGAGATGGTGTCAGAGAAGGAAACGGTGCTTTAAATGTGGAGGTATTGCATGTGTTCCCAATAAACAATGAAGGTTCCTTATGAAGAAACCTAAAGCACTTGGTGGCCATAGGTTGAATAAAATGGACTCCGAACTCTCCCACAGGCTAGCGGGGGAGGTAGCATTGTGAACGTATCTTTGGCATAGGATGAGAGGTGGATTAAAGGGGGCTCCTGAAAGCAGAGGTGTTCCTACTGGTAAGCATTATGGCACCCGAGAACTCAAATGGTCAGTGAATCATTTTGGCCTGGACTTTTCATATGATTTAAGTTATAGTCTGTGTCTGCCTACAGAAAAAAGAAAAAAAAACATTTTGGAGGTACGAGCCATCCACGTTGTGATTGTCCATGCGCCTTTGGTGCCAGATGTCCTGCTACAGGGGTTGGGGCACGGGGGCTTTGAAACAGGGGGAGTTCTATTACTTTTCTTAATCATAATGAGATAGTATGGATAGCTTCTTCATCGCTTCGCAGTATGTTGGTTGCCTGGCTGATGTGCCCGGCGGGTTGGGAAACAGATGGCCATGGTCTGGAGTGTTTCAAAGGACACTTAAGTTCTGTTAGCCAGAAGCTCTTAAGCGCATGCTCCGTTTGGAATTAACAGAATGAATCCTATAGGGGGCCAGATTTTCATAATAAAAAATGGGACAGTCCTCCGAACTACACGTTGGACTACAATTTGTCAGTGCATACCATGACCCCTGTTTGGTAGCAAAAAAAGGGCGTTGGGGAGGAGGGGGGATTCCGACCATTCACCTGGACATAAAATGTGTGGATCTGGCTGTGACTGTAAGCATGTTAAAAACAAAGGAGCTTTTGGTCTGAAAGAGGGTCCCATCCGGGACAGTCCCGGCAGAACTGGGGACGTCGTGTCACCCTAGCATCCAGCTTCTTCCAAACCACAAAGGTCTTCAGGCCACGTTTACAAATGGTGGTTTCCACTTTTCAGCCGGAAACATTGAGGCTCATCATGAGTCTGGTGGCATATGGTAAAGGTGGCGGTAGCGGAATTACTGCCGCTTTTACCATACTGCCGATTAGGAGTTGGTGGTAATCCCACCTGCAAATTTACTGTTACTGCCAGTGGTGTGGGTGTGCTCCTGCCAAGTTATAATATGGCAGTGATTCCGCCGAACACCACAGTGGCGACTGTAATTCCGCTGAGGCGAAATAACTGCCGTATTATCATCCAACTCATAAGGAACCTGATTATTGTGCCAACCTAAGAGGCATGCAACGTCAAGGAGGATCCAAGGGATTGAGATGCCGCTTGTCTAACAAAGAAAGAATGGCAAGAATGTTGGTTGGATGGTACAGCCACGTCATGAGGAAAGGTCGTTTCTGGTATGGGAATCGCGGGCCACTCCCAGGAATGATATACTATCACCCCATGGGAAAGAAGCCCAGCCGCCTCTTCACTAGGCTTGATTACAGAGGCGTAGCCAGGATTGTCTAGCAAATGGGGCCTGATGCTAATGTAGTTGGGCCCACTGCACTGACACACATATCTGTAAATAAAACCACACAGCGCTGCTGAGTGGGCATTTACAGATTTTGGGTGGGCCTTGCCCCTCAGGCCCTACCCTGCCTACGCCTCTGCTTGATTACCCACCAGTCTCGATGTATCCAAAACAAAAAGTATGGCAGGTTCTTGTTCCCAACCTAAAATACGAACTAAAGCTATCAAGTAAAATGAGTTGTACTTTATTGAAACAGAAGGTGGAGTCTTTATCCACAAACACAACTATCTCTTTGTATGTGATCCAGGAATCCTCCTAGCCTCGCATTGGCCTCTACTCTTGGCAACAACCTGCTCCACAACTTTAGCAAGCCTCTGCGTTTCCTCTCAGTCTCAAGCCTCTGCGTTTCCTCTCAGTCTCAAGCCTCTCTGTTTCCTCTCAGTCTCAAGCCTCTGCGTTTCTCTCAGTCTCAAGCCTCTGCGTTTCCTCTCAGTCTCAAGCCTCTGCATTTCCTCTCAGTCTCAAGCCTCTGCATTTCCTCTCAGTCTCAAGCCTCTGCGTTTCTCTCAGTCTCAAGCCTCTGCGTTTCCTCTCAGTCTCAAGCCTCTGCGTTTCCTCTCAGTCTCAAGCCTCTGCGTTTCCTCTCAGTCTCAAGCCTCTGCGTTTCTCTCAGTCTCAAGCCTCTGCGTTTCCTCTCAGTCTCAAGCCTCTGCGTTTCCTCTCAGTCTCAAGCCTCTGCGTTTCCTCTCAGTCTCAAGCCTCTGCGTTTCTCTCAGTCTCAAGCCGCTGAGTTTCCTCTCAGTCTCAAGCCTCTGTGTTTCCTCTCAGTCTCAAGCCTCTGCATTTCCTCTCAGTCTCAGCCTCTGCGTTTCCTCTCAGTCTCAAGCCTCTGCGTTTCCTCTCAGTCTCAAGCCTCTGCGTTTCTCTCAGTCTCAAGCCGCTGAGTTTCCTCTCAGTCTCAAGCCTCTGTGTTTCCTCTCAGTCTCAAGCCTCTGCGTTTCCTCTCAGTCTCAAGCCTCTGCGTTTCCTCTCAGTCTCAAGCCTCTGCGTTTCTCTCAGTCTCAAGCCTCTGCGTTTCCTCTCAGTCTCAAGCCTCTGCGTTTCTCTCAGTCTCAAGCCTCTGCGTTTCCTCTCAGTCTCAAGCCTCTGCGTTTCCTCTCAGTCTCATATGAACGTATGGTTTGTTGATTCATGCTGCACTTAAGTGGTTGACTCACTGTTGCAACATTCGTTTCAGTCAGTCTTAGGTTACAGTCCGCTTTCTTCAGGTCTTTGCCTCCTTTGCACTTGGCAGTCTTTGGATATCAAATGTTAGAGACGTCATAGCCTTCATCTCACAACATGCACCATTTAGAGCTCTTTCAATGCCAGTAAGCCTGAATATACTTTAATCCCCAGTAAACATATTGCTTCAGTGGCTGATAGAATTAGAGTAGACTTTGTTTCACACAACGCAATTGTTTTTACTCGGGGTTAGAGTTAGAAATGATTGTGCTTGAAAAAGAACTTCACTTTGCAATCCTTCTTTAGGTTTAAAATAGATTGTGCTTTAAGAAAAACATGACTTTGTATTCCTTCAATGAATTTTAGATTTATGATAAGTAGTACTTCACAACCCACTTCACCTGTTTTACTACCTGCAGTGATTATTAGACTTCGAGTACACTTTGCTTCACGACCCACATCACGTTGTATTTTTGTTTTGCTGAATGTAATACTGAACATGGACTGGGCTTTCCAGCACACATGTGTCTCCCCACTTTCAATGTTTATCGGAGGTGGCCTGGGCATTAACTCACAGTGCTTTGTGTATTCAACTCTCTTTCCCTTAGAGCACTGGACTCCATGTCCTAGCATGCATCAGTTCTCTCATTCTTAGGGCCTCATTACACGGATGGCAGTAAGGATTTACCGGTACTGGTAAAATACCGGTACCGGTAAATCCTTACCGCCTACTACGAGGTCCCTTTGCGGGTTGGGGGATTTAACGCCTGCTTTTTGCAGGCGTTAAAAACCAACCCGCAAAGGGACCCAGGGAGCTAATTACGGTACCGCAATTTGCAGTACCGTAATTAGCGCCTTCCCCGTTCCCATTATGCCCTATGGGGCGAAAATGGGAATGGGGAAGGGCAATGGTGGAAGGGGGAATTACCGCCCCGCCAACCTTGGAATGGGGCGGTAATTCCCCTTTCCGCCAAGGCGGTGCCGGTATTTTACCGGCATGAACCATGGCGCTAATAGCGCCATGGTTCTCCGCCATCCGTTTAATGAGGCCCTTAGTCTTTTACAGATTTGGTGTCGATTTGGTTCCGACCATTTCAAAAGTCTCTCTATCCTAGGAGCTAGGCCATGACTCAGCATGCAACAGATTTCCCACTGGGACAGGGCCAGTACACGGACCTTGTCAGAAGGGGAAAGGTACCCCTCTTGGCTGTGGGTGGGAGGCATACCAGGAAGCCACCCAGAGCCCGTCCTGAACCTGAGGTGGGCAGTGGTAGTGGAGAGGACTTCAATTCCTGACCCCCCTGTTGTCCATATGTATCTATGAAGAACCATCTCTGTTACCATGCCTCTTATGGGAGATACTCACCAGTGTTTCCCTTCCTGTTTCAGATACGCTGCAGCACAAGGCTTTCATATTGACTGAATTGAGCAAGATGCAGCCGTAATACCACCAACATCATGGAAGAACCCCTAAATCTACCAGCAGGGGTGGACTGGCCTATAGGGAACTATGGATATTTCCTGGTAAGCCTCTGCACCATGGTTCTCTTTTGTGTGGTAACTATTTTATTTTCAAATGTTCTCAAAGGAAAAGGTTGCGCATGTCTCTGGAGCATGTCTCAGGGGCAACATGCTCGCCTTGGAAGCAAGACCCCGGATCTGCGCTTAGGAACCTCCGGGTATTAATCGCGTTATAAATAACCAATCATATCATATATCCTGAAAATATGTAAAAGGTATTTCCAGGGCCTCTTTTGGTTCCCAGTCCACTGCTGCCTACCGGGCGGTTCCTATACCCGCTCGAATCAGCGTGGAGCCGCTGGTGAAACAGAGGGGGAGAGAGCCACAATGGGAACCTACAAGCGTATGCAGCAGTTCCAGCGACAGCGCTGTCCCAGTTGAAGACACATCGTTGCCTTCCGTGCACGTCCACTAAACCACCATTGACTACAAAGGCTTATCTACAACAGCGTGAACATGAGCCCCGACAATACAAATAATTACCAGAGACTTGATATGGCATCTTTACACAGCGAAGGCCTGGGGAACCGGTGGACGGGGCTTAAGTCTCTTTTAAAAGATTCCCTCTGTATATACATGACCCGGGGTGAGGAAAGCAAACCAGATTGGCTAGGGCAATCCCTCAGAAGGAGGGTTATTTAAGAGGGAAGAGAAACAAGTTGTGGGTTTATCTTGTGAGGTCAGCAGTGGATGAGGAGGATGACCAACAGACCAGCGTAAGGAAGTTAGGAGTGATGGATGGTGAAACAAAGTGCAGCAGTAGGTGAAGTGTTGGTTTAGGAGTGTTAGTGGCCTTGCAGTTTGACTGCGTATTTGTTTGGGGTGAAAGAGTAGCAGAAGATAGTGTAGGGTGTGACTGTGAAGCATGTGAGTGGGTGTGTGAGTATTAGTGGAGGAGAGTAGTAGTAGTGACAGGAGAGTAGTAGGTTTTGGGGTAGAGTAGCAGTGGTTGGAGGAAAGTAGTAGTGGTTGGAGGATGGTAGTAGTAGTTGGAAGGGAGTAGTAGTGGTTTGAGGGGACAGGAAGTGTAAGAGGAGTAGCAGACTGGGAGTAGTAGTAGGGAAGTAGAGACCAGCAGAGAGAGATAAGGAGGTAGGAGAGAGGCGGTGTGAAACATCAAAGGGATAGAAGAGAAGGTGGGGAAGAGTTCTTTTGAAGGTGTAGACAGCATAGAATGGAAAGGTGACATCAAGTATGCGTGGAATAGCGTTTCTTGCAGAGTGTCTGTGGGCACTGTTCCTGTCTCTATTAGAAAGCTTACCTGTGGTGAGAGTAGAGCCAGTTAGGAAGTACTTGAGGGAGTTAGTGAACCTGTATATAGGGAACATCTTGATAGTAAGAGGAGCAAGCATTTTGCGGGTAGGGGTTACCGATCAATAGCACTAACACAGTGATACGGACACCTGGGTAAGGGTGGAAAGCCCAGGGGAGGCGAGTAAGAGAGGGATGGCCTAAGATCCCACAAATCAATCAATAAAAACCCTTGAACCATTCTTGAGACTCAGAGTGGTTTCTGTGCCATCTGTGACACGTGAATGTGGGATGCGAAAAGACCCCTATACATAGGTTGTCAAAGGCCACAAGAAAAGTTGTGAGAGTCGCAAGTACAGCCCATGTTACAACCCGAATCACATGACAGCTGCTCGTTGTGATCTATATGTAGACAAGGAGGCCACTGTTCTGCCCCAGGCCCAAGCATTAGTTTGGACCAGTTTTCGGATGTAGATTCTGTTGGGAACATATAGAATAATAGGTTCAAAGTTAGGCCTTGCCACCAAACATTCCCTGGAGGTTGGGTCAGGAGTGATTAACCGAGACCTTTGAGGGGAGATCAAGGTATTCTTGCTAAAACTGCCACAGCAACCCTTAATCCTAAAAATCAGGGCTCAATTAATCTGTAAATAGATTGTAATACCAATAGAAGAAGTGGATAAACCGAGTACGACAGAGAGAAAAGGAGCTGAGTTTTGAGTGATGACCTCAGGGAGGGGCCGTCCTATAGCTGATCATCCTGTGTCTAAGGAATTCGCAGAGGACAGATCCCCTCCTGGATCAAGTTTGAAAGTCCTTGGTGTCAGAGGCTGAGAGCAAGACTTTGCAAACCCCACACTTCATCGAGAAAGGAGGGCTCCTGTACTGAGTCTGTATCGACCCACAAGGTGATGGTGTTAACTATCAACAATTGTTGGTGCCTAATCATTTCTGGAGGGCTGTGATGGAGCTCTCTGTTTCGAATCTGACCACTGCGCCTCTCGACCTCGATAAAACTCAGAAGACTCTCCTCATGTTCTACTCACTTGGGGTACACTCTGAGGGGAAGCAGTTATGTGCCTGTTGTCCCATCTGTCACATAACTTCACCTGATGACATACCCAAGACACTCTTGCAACTCATGCCCATTACTGAGATACCTTTACATAGAATTGGCATCAATGTGGTCAGACCCCTAGAACCCTTGTAATTGGGGAGCAAATATATTCTGGTCATCATTGACTATGCAACACCATATTCAGAGGCATTCCAGATGAGAAGCAATGCCACCAAGGCGATCCTCAAAATATTGGTACCTTTCTTCACCAAGTGGATTTCCCATCAATAATTCTGACTGATCAGAGGAGCAGTGTCAGCCCCACAACTAATGAATGAGATGAAAGTCGAAATGAAGATCAGTACCCTGCGAACATCTATATATCACCCACAGACTGACGGGTTGGTAGAAAGGTTCAACAAGACATTAAAACAAATACTGCAGAAACTGTTCTCCAAAGATTTCAAGAACTGACATTAACTATATCCCTGGGCCTTGTTCGCTATTCAGAAGACCGCACAATCCTCCACGGGATTCTCCCGATTTGAATAAGTATATGAAGGGAAACCGAGAGATCTTGTGCATATTCTTTGAGAAGCATGGGATTACACTAACAGTGGACCTAACAGAGACCACCCACCATCCAAAACAGCTGGGAATACATGGCAAAGGTAAGACTACTGGTGAAAACTAATATGAAGGAGGCTCAAACCCGACAGGAAAGGTTCTGCAAACAGAAGGTGCAGCTACATGCTTTTCAAGTGGGAGAACACGTTATGGTCCTTTTGCCAACCACCCAAGACAAATTACTCACCAGATGGCATGGGCCATATGCTGCCGCGGAAAAGCCCTCACGTTCAAGGTACAGCAGTCTGACCGACGAAAGCTGTCTCAACTCAACCACATCAACAAACTCAAACTATGGAAAGAAAATAGCAATCCCCAGCTCTTAGCATTCTATGCCAACAATACACGTCAAAGTCTGCTGCCAACTGAAGTACATGAAGTGGTTATTCCGATCGCACTCAGCCACCACAAGCATCGGGAACTCACCTGGTGGATAACAGGCTATGTAGACGTCTTCTTTTCAAAACCAGGATGAGTAATCATCACACCCTCAGGAAGAGTAATGTGGTTGAAGCCCTACCATCTACAGGAAGCACACAAGAAAATCATACTTGAAGAATTATAAAAAATGCTCGGCCTGGAGGTAATTCAAAGAGCACACAGCGATGAAGAATTGAATAAAATGCTCAACCTGGGGGTAATTGGAAGATCACACAGCAACTGGTCGTCTCCATTTGTCCTGGTAACCAATCCAGACCAGAGCTGGAGATTTTGCATAGACTTCACTTCAGGTGCCTGAATGAAATTTCACAGTTTGATGCATATCCCATGCCACAAATTGATGAACTGGTAGAGAAGTTGGGCTCAGCAAAATATATATCTACCCAGGACCTCATGAAAGGGTACTGGAAAGTACCCCTCAATGAAGATGCCAAACGCAATACTGCATTCTCCACAGCCAAAGAGTTGTATCTGTTCAAGGTACTACCTTTTGGGATTCATGGAGCCACAGAATGCACCATATGCTAGCACCCAGCAAGCGTTTTCAGTAGCCTATATAGCTCCATTTGGGAGGAACATCTCAAACACCTCACAGCAGTCTGCAAGCTACTCTGAAAAGCCAATCTAACAGTGAACCCAGTGAAATGCCATCTAGCCCAATCCAGCATGAAGTATTTGGGCTTCCAAGTGGAGAACGGGAAGGTCCTACCCCAGAATGCGAAAATTGAGGCTATACAGTTGGTGAAGAGACTGATCATGAAGGATTAGATTCAAGCCTTTTCGAGGGCTTGTAGGATACTACTAATGTTTCATACCGCAGTTCTTTGACCTAGCCAGACATGCTGCATCAAGACTGTCCCAACTTCCTTGTCGTAATTATGCCAGACCTTGACACAGAGTTTCGGTCTAGGGGATGTACTGTCCCAAATGGAAAACGGGGAGGAAAATCCCATTATTATTTTTCAGCAGTAAACTACAGCCCAGGGAATGCAATTACTCCATAGTCGAGCTGGAGGCTCTGGCAATCAAGTGGGCCCTGCATAGCCGATGCTACTACCTGACTGGGAGATATTTCTAACTGGTAACAGATCAAGCACCCATGGTCTGCATGGCCAGGAATAAGGGAACACACCCTAGAGTCTTATGGTGGTTTCTGGCTATACAGCCTTTCACCTTCACAGTAGAAAACAGCGCAAGCATGAAACAGGAAATGCAGATTTTCCATCCCGATACCCAAAGCCAGTAAGAATATAGTGAGGTGACATAGAGGGATGCGACTTTGAAGAAGGGATGGAAGTTTGTGACAAGTCCAGTATCCTGACCTTGTCAGGAAGGGGCTGGAACCCCTCTCAGCCAGGGGTAGGAGGCCTAGCAGGGAGCCTTCCAGAGTGTGTTCTGCCCCCCTGAGGTAGACAGTGGCAATGGAGGGGGGCACAATTCCTTACTCCCCGCTTTTGCCCACATGTATCTGTGCAGAACCATGTTTCATAATAGGCCTCTTGCCAAAGATGCTTTCCAGTGTTTCTCTTCTTGTTTCAGAAACCGCAGCACAGGCTATCAGACTGATGGAACTGAGTGAGATGCAGCCATAACACCACTTGCATCAGGAAAGTATCCCAAGTCCTATGGAGCGACCCTATGACCGCTTGCATCAGTGCAGAGCCGTCCGGTGAAACAGAGCACAAGAGACAGCCTCAACAGGAACCCCCTTGAGTGTACGCGGAAGTCCCAGTCACAGCACGGTCCGGGTTGGAGACACAACCTGCGGCTCCCAGGCACATCCAATAAACCACTAGGGACGGAAAATGCTTACCTACAACACTGGAAACCTGTTCCCACAAAATGCAAACAATTACCAGAGAAGAACCATAGAGCGTGGTTTCAGCTTTGTCCCCTTTTGAATGATTCCCCCTGCACATACATGTCCCAGGGTGAAAAAAAGTGAATCAAAAGGGCTAGGGCACGAGCACCAATCCCTGAGAAGGGATGGGTAATTAAGAAAGGAGAAGAAACAGGAAGTTGTGGCTTTACTGGGGGAGGTTAGCAGTGGGGGAGGAGGATGCCCAGGAGACCAGCGGGAGGAGGAAGGAGTGGCTGACTGTAGAAGAGAGTGCTGCAGCAGGAGAGGTGTTGGTTTGGAAGTACTAGTCATTCTGCAGTATGTTTGTGTGATGAAAGAGTAGCAGAAGATAGGGTAGCGTGTGACTGTGAATCGTGGGTTTGAGTAGTGGTGGGAGGATAGCAATAGTGGTTGGAGGGAAGTAGTAATGGCTTGATGAGATAGTAATGGTGGGAGGGAAGTGGCAGTGGTTGGAGGAGAGTAGCAGTGGTGGGAAGAGAGTACTGGTAGTTGGAGGAGGGTAGTAATGGTTGGGGGAGAGTAGTAGTAGTTGGAGGAGTGTATTAGTGCTTGGAAGATGGTAGTAATGGTTGGAATGGAGTAGTAGTGGTTGGGGGACAGGCAGTGTAGGAGTAGCAGTAGAGTTGGAGTAATAGTAGGGAAGTAGGGACCAGCAGAGAGAGCAAATCAAGGGGTGGAGGTAGGAGGTGGAGTGAAACATTGAAGGGATAGAAGAGACGGTGGGGAGGAGTTGTGTTGGAGGCATAGGTAGTGTAGAAGGGAAAGGTGAGAATGAGCATGCGTGCGGCAGATGTATCTTACAGAGAATATGCAGGTACTGTTCCTATCTCTGTTAGAAAACTAACCCGTGGTGAGAGACGGGACAGTCACCTAAAAGCTGAGACCCAACCATGAATGGCAATTTTGAGCTCACTCAAAGAGGTGTTGAGGAGCTCATGAATTAATGGCCACAGACGCCCCAAATATTCTAATTCACCTCCTCTCTAAAGACTCTTCACACAAAGGGAGACCAAGTCCAAACTTAACCATCAACCCTAGTCTTCAATCATATCCCACAACAGATGTCATCTCCCTTTTCAGCTATGGCATTGTTTTTAGATTTCCTAATGGAGGTCAGTGTTCTCTGAAATTCTCAGGCATTGAAACAGTTACTCAACATATGAATGCCTGCTGAAGAACATGGGGCAGGAAATGCATCTGTATCTGCATGGATAAGTAGATGATTTGGTCAGTTCTGAAACAGATCAAGGTTTACCAAAGCTCTTTCATCAAACAATTACGCGTTCAACTGCTCTAATTCTATTTATATTTGGTGATATGTCTTTAATCGTCAAGCATGTGCTTCATTTATATTAAGTTAAGAATATTTCGATTTTATTGCTTTTAATATAATTGTGTACATTTTGTCTTACATTTTATAGGTGGTTATATTATTAGATATATTTCTCAGAATTGGGCTTAGCCTTAGAGTAGCAAATCAGTTTTCACAAGTCTAGATTCATTACCTGTTTCGTGGCTTAGATTGTGTCACACTGTGTTATAGGGTTGGCAGTATATGTATGTGTTTTGTGAGAAAGACATATTCTGTAGTCCTCTTGGTTAGCACCGAGAAATTCTGGGAGGCAGGGAAACCCTGATAATGTGATGCGACTCCTGGAGGTGGTCCATGAGAGATCCCACAGACTTTGTCTCCCACGCCCAGCCCTGGTCGCTGTCAGGATATTGTACCCTCACATATTTCCATTCATATACCTCTTTCCCCAATATGCAGTCATTGCACTTGTCAAATAGGAGAAGAAACTCTTACATTTCCTATTGACTGACAGCTGCAGAAGAGCGACGTGGATCCTGATGAGTTCTACAGGAGGAGAAACCACCTGTATTGTATACACTGCCAAGTATGAGCATGTGAGCACCTCTGTCATTCTGAGGGACATAGAGAGGTCTTATTTCTGGACATCTGTGTGTGAGCGCACTGATATCTGTGAATCTGTGATCCCTCATTCCCAGAGCAGAGATTGCGTGCCAAGCCACAAATGCCCACTTGTGCTTTTGCTTTCAAGGTGCAGACCAAGTATTTAAACCCTCAGTCTGGCAATTTAATAATTAGGTAAACCCATACAGAGAAAAAACGAACATAGTTGTAGGCCCTGGCCAGGGAGCATGAGATGTCGGGTAGTGGGTGGGAGTAAGCGAATCGCACTGCGCTTCAGGAATATCAAGAATACCT